>NW_026652288.1:78364186-78796925 GCF_009828535.3 Hylobates moloch | reverse complement strand
GGAGATATACCTAATGCTAAATGACAAATGACGAGTTAGTGGGTGCAGCACACCAACATGGCACATGGATACATATGTAACAAACCTGCACATTGTGCATATGTACCCTAAAACTTAAAGTATAATAATAATAAAAAATAATAATAAATAAAATAAAATAAAATAAAAAATTAGCCGGGCGTGGTGGTGCGTGTCTCTAGTCCCAGCTACTCAGGAGGCTGAGGCAGGAGAATGGTGGGTGAACCCAGGAGGCAGAGCTTGCAGTGAGCCCAGATTGCACCACTGCACTCCAGCCTGGGCAACTGAGCAAGACTCCGTCTCCAAATAAATAAAAAAATAAATTAAAAATAAATAAATAAAGTATATTCATACACAAGGTGATCAAACCTTGAAAGACTGTATTCCAATTTTTAATTTAATGTAAACGGGCAAAAGAATCAAAATGGTGAGAGAAGTTCAAAGTTCCAAGTGGTCAACAGTGAAAAATGAGTGAGAAGAAAAAAGGGCTATATTCAGTTGACCAATAAATTAAATTTATTTTCCAAGAAAGATGAGTTTTATAAGCTCTTACCATGCTATTGTCATAAAATACTTCAATTGCCCATTGGGAACGGTGACGAAACCTAGTTAGCTACACTGTCATAGAGAGAAAAGTCAACTGTCTAAGAGAACTTCTTGTTGGACCTTAATTGTTTTACAGCTACAGGAAACCTGGACTCATTTAAAGAAAAATTGAGTGTAGTAGTATATGGAAGACCATATATATAAGGCATTACAAAGAAAACAAAAAAGCTGACCAAAGTGAACTATTTAAAATCTGCAAAAACTGTATTCTGTGAATATCTCAATCTGAAAGAATGTAGTGGGCTTGAAAATGTTAACATTAACAGTTGCTACAAGGTGTATAATAGAAATATTAAGGTAAAAATTAAAAATAGTCTGGCTTACTATTCCTACCACCCTCCACTGGAAAAAGACACCCTTCAGGCCCAGATTCCTTCACAGTTGAATTCTACCTGATGTTTAAGGAACAAATAATGTGAGTTCTACACAAACTCTCAGAAAATAAAAGAGAAAATACGTTTCAATTCATTTTAGAAGACCAGCATTATGCTAATCCTAAAACCAAGCAAACACATGATAGAAAAAAGTCACATACTACTTTCATGAAAATAGATGTAAAAATCTTTAACAAATATTAGCAAATTGAGTCAAGCAATATATAAAATGATACTATATCTTGACCACTGGTGTCTATTTTAGGAATGCACAATATTAACAATCTAAGAACAACCACATGATCATCTCAATAGATACAGAAAAAGCATTTTACAAAATTAAAACCCATTCTTGATAAAACTTTCTACCAAGCCAAGAGAAAACGGAACTTTTTAAATCTAACATAATACTTAATTGTGAAAGATTGAATACTTTTTCCCTAAGATCAGGAACAAGGCAGGCTATTCACTCTCATCTTTATATTCCACACTGTAGTTGAAGTTCTAGGCAAGGCAATTATATTTTAAAAATATTTTCAATTTCTAATTGTTCTTTACATATATATATATATATAAAATTGATTTCTGTATTAACCTACTTTCCTTTGATACAAGGCTCTTGATGCAACAGCATCAAAAATGATGAAATACCTAAGGATAAATTTAACAATAATGTGTAAAACATGTACATTAAAAATTACAAAACATTTCTTACAGAAATTAAAGAACCGCTACTTAAATGGGAAAATGTATTGTTTATAGATTGAGAAAGCTCAATATCATTAGTGTGGATTCTCCCTAAATTGACCCACAAGCTTAACACAGCCCCCAACAAAATCCTACCAAGCTTTTTGTTGTTGAAATTGATAGGTTGATTCTATAACTAATATAGAAACACAATGAAGAACAAAGTTGGAAAACTTCCACTGGTGTAAAAATAAAATCAATAAAACAAATGAAATCCATAAATTCCACCACACATATATGGACAATTGATTGTTGACAGAGATATGTAGGCAATTCAAAAGGGAAAGGATAACATTTTCAACAAATGGTGCTGAACAACTAGAAACTTATGTGTAAAAAAGAACATTGATTATTACTTCACAGCATATACAAAAATTATTCTGAAACATGTATCATAAACCTAAACCTAAGAAAGAAAACTATCAAACTTCTAGATGCAAATGTGAGAGAAAATTTTTGTAGCATTAGTTTAGGAAAATATTTTTTACTTAAGACACCAAAAGCACTGATATGGTTTGGATTTGTGTTCCCACCCAAATTTCATATTGAAATGTAATTCCCAGTGCTGGATGTGGGGCCGGGTGGGAGGTGATTAGATCATGGGGGTGGATTCTTCATGAATGGTTTAGCACCATCTCTTTAGTGCTGTTCTTGTGATAGAGTTCTCATAAGATCTGGTTGTTTAAAAGAGTGTGGCACCTCCCCCTCTCTATCCTCCTCCTGCTCCCATCATGTAAGACAAGCCTACTTGCCCTTCACCTTCTACCATAATTGTAAGTTTCCTAAGGCCTCCCTAGAAGCAGAAGCCACCATGCTTCCTGTACAGCTTGCAGAACCATGAGCCAATTAAATCTCTTTTCTTCATAGATTACCCAGTCTCAGGTATTTCTATATAGCAGTGACAGAATGGACTAATACAGAAAATGGTACCATGGAGTGGGGCATTGCTATAAAGATATCTGAAAATGTGGAAGCAGCTTTGGAACTGGGTGACAAGCAGAGGTTGGAACAGTTTGGAGGGCTCAGAAGAAGACAGGAAGATGAAGGAAAGTTTGGAACTTTCTAGAGACTTGTCAAATTGTTATGACCAAAATGCTATAGTGATATAGACAATGAAGTCCAGGCTGAAGAAGTCTCAGATGGAGATGAGGAACTTATTGGGAACTGGAGCAAAGGTCACTTTTGTTATGTGTTAGCAAAGAGGTTGGCTGCATTGTGCCTGGGGCCTAGGGAACTGTGGAACTTTGAATTTTAGAGTGATGATTTATGGTATCTGGTAGAAGAAATTTCTAAGCAGTAAAGTGTTCAACTTGTGGCCTGGCTGCTTCTAACAACCTGTGCTCATTTGCCTGAGCAAAGAAATAATCTGAAACTGGAACTTCTATTTAAAAGGGAAGCAGAGTGTAAATGTTTGGCAAATTTGTAGCCTGGCCATGTAGTAGAAAAATACATTTTCAAAAATTCAAGAAGCCTGCAGAAATTTGCATCATTAAAAGGAAGGCAAATGCTGATAGCCAAGACAATGGGAAAAAGGCCTCTAGGAAGGAAAAATGGTTTTGTGGGCCAGTCCTAGTGCCCTACCGCCCTGAGCAGCCTTGGGACACTGCTCCCTGCATCCCAGGTGCTCCAGCTCCATCTGTGGTTAAAAGGGGACCAGGTATAGTAAGGGCTGCTTTTTCAGAGGGGCCAATCGGTAAGCCTTGGTGGCTTCCATGTGGTGTTAAGCCTGTGGGTACACAGAATGCAAGAGTTGAAGCTGGGGTACCTCTGCCTAGATTTCATAGGATGTATGGAAAATCTTGGATATCCAGACAGAAGCTGCTGCAGGGACAGAGCCCTCATGGAGGACATATACTAAAGCAGTGCAGAGGGGAAATGTGGGGTTGGAGCCCTCATACAAGGTCCCCACTGGGGCACTGCCTGGTGGAGTTGTGAGAAGACAGCCACTGTCCTCCAGACCTCAGGATTGTAGATCCACTAACAGCTTGCACCATGTATCTGGAAAACCTACAGACACTCAACACTAGTCTGTGAGAGCAGCCATGGGGGCTGAACACTGTCAAGCTACAGGGGAGGAGCTGTCCAAGGCTTTGGGAGTTCCCCCATTGCACCAGTATGCCCTAGATGTGAGACATGGAGTCAAAAGAGATTATTTTGGAGCCTTAAGATTTAATGGCTGCTCTTCTGAGTTTTGGACTTGCATGGAGTCTGTAGCCTCTTCCTTTTGGCCAATTTCTCCCTTTTGGAATGGGAGCATTTACCCAATGCCTATACCTCCATTGTGCCTTGGAAGTAGCTAACTTGTTTTTGATTTTACAGGCTCATAGGCAGAAGGAACTAGCCTTGTCTCACATGAGAATTTGGACCACAGACTTTTGAGTTAATGCTGGAATGAGTTAAGACTTTGTGGGATTGTTGGGAAGGCATGATTGTATTTTGAAAGAAGGCCATGAGATTTGGGAAAGGCCAGGGTAGAACATGGTTTGGATCTCTGTCCCCACCCAAATCTCATGTCCAAATGTAATCTCCAGTGCTGGAACTGGGGCCTAGTGGGAGGTGACTGGATCATGAGAGTGGATCTTTCATGAATGGTTTAGCACCATCCCTTTGGTGCTGTTCTTGTGATAGAGTTCTCATGAGATTTGGTTGTTTAAAAGTGTGTGGCACCTCCCTGCTCTCTCTTCCTCTTGCTCCCACCATGTAATATGAGCCTGCTTCTCCTTCACCTTCCACCATGATTGTAAATTTCCTGAGGCCTCCCCAGAAGCAGAAGCTACCATGCTTCCTGTAGAACTTGCAGAACCATGAGCCAATTAACCTCTTTTCTTTATAAATTACCCCAGTCTCAGGTATTTATTTGTAGTAGTGTAAGAATGAACTAATATAAACGTAAACCAAAAAGACAAAAATATTGGTAATTTAAACTTAATAAAAATTTAAAACTTTTGCTTTATAAAAAATACAAGAAAAATTCTTATCCAGACGAAATGGCATAGACTTCTTTCTCTCTGCTCCCCTCTGCTAAATATAATCATAATCCTTGCAATACCACAAGAGACAAGAGATCACCAAAGAAAAAATCTAAAAGGTCAAAATAGGAACTAGTTTGAGATCCTAGGACCAGAATAATGACACAAGGGAAGGGCATGTTACCTCCCTTCACCCAACAGAAGAAGGCAACCCAGACCTGGTGTTTCCCAAACCTCAACCTAGCGACAGAAGGTAGTCCAGGTAGGACCATTCTATCTCTACAATAAAAGAGCAGTCCTCTGAGGACACTAGATAAGCATGGCACTACTGGCAAAGGGATGGGTCCCAGAGCCCAGTTCAAAACAATCAGCCAGGGAAGCACTCTCTGTCCCTTACAAACCCAAGACTTCCCTCCTACAACTAGATATACCAGAGTGGCAGTGGCATCAGCGATAAGACCTCTCCCACAACAGTTGCTCATCCTCCAAATCCTCTTTGCCCTCAAAGACCTGAGACTCCCCTTCTCCACCAAGAGACACCAGGCTTCCCAGCATGAGAAAATCTTTATACCCCATCAGCACCAGCAGAGACCAGTGGGAACCCCAGGCAAACCAAGAACAAAAATAACATCACAAAGGCTCTAAAAATTAAACTTTCATTGGAAATACAGACCACAAAAGTAGGCCACAAACTTCACACTAAATCTAAGCAGGGTGACTGCCTGCTAAAAAAGAAAAAGAGAGAGAATGAGAGCGAGAATTGAATTAAAATGTAACATATTAAAAAAAATGTAGAATATAGTTAATGCAGTGTTGAAAGAAAAATTTATTCTCCCAAATATTTACATTGGAAATAGGGAAAGGTCTCAAATCATTAATCTAAGTCTCTACTTCAAGAAATTAGAAAAACATGGTTTCAAAAAAAATAGTTAAAAAGAATAAGACCTACTATTTGATAGCACAACAAGGTGACTATAGTCAATAATAATTTAATTATACAGTTTAAAATAACTAAATAGTATAATTAGATTGTTTGTAACCCAAAAGATAAATGCTTGAGGAGATGGATAGCCTATTCTTCATGATGTGATTATTAGGAATTGCATGTCTGTATCAAAACATCTCATGTACCCTATTAGATTGTACACCTACTATAAACCCACAAAAATTAAAAATTAAAAAAAGAAATTAGAAAAACAAAAGCAAACTAAACCCAAAGACAAAATGATGGGAATATTAAAGATATGATCAGAAATCAAGAAAATTGGCAATAGAAAATCAATAGAAAAAAATTCAGCAAAGCACAAGTCAATAAAATTGATAAAACTCTAGCGAGACTAGCAATAATGAAAAGAGAAAACACAAATCACCACTATGAGGCATGAAACAAGATCTATCACTACAGGTCCTGAAGCCATTAAAAAACACAATAAGGGAAAACTACACACAACTTTACACTCATAAATTTAAAAATTTAGAAGAAATGGACCAATTTCTCAAAAGTTACTAGCTGCCAAACTTCAACCAAGCTGAAATAGTTTGATTTGTACTATAACTAAAGAAATGAATTAGTAAGTAAAAGGTTCACAAAGAGGTTGGGCGCAGTGGCTCACACGTGTAATCCCAGCACTTTGGGAGGCCGAGGCAGGCAGATCACCTGAGGTCGGGAGTTCGAGACCGGCCTGACCAACATGGAGAAACCCTGTCTCTATTAAAAATACAAAATTAGCTGGGCATGGTGGTCCATGCCTGTAATCCCAGCTACTCGGGAGGCTAAGGCAGGAGAATTGCTTGAACCTGGGAGGCGGAGGTTGCGGTGAGCCGAGATCACGCCATTGCACTCCAGCCTGGGCAACAAGAGCAAAACTCCGTCTCAAAAAAAAGAAAAAGGTTCACAAAGAAAGAAATCTCCAGGCCCACATGGTTTCACTAGAGAATTCTATCAAACATTTCAAAAAGAATTAATGCTAATTTTACATAACCTCTTTAAAAAAAAAGAGAGAACACTTCCCAGCCTATATTATGAAGCCCATATTACCTTAATACTCAAACCAGAAGAAGTACAGAAAAGAAAACTACAGACCAAAATTTGTTACAAACTTAGATGAAAAAGTCCTTACCTACCTATTAGCAAATCGAATAAAACAACATATAAAAAGAATTACCCACCATGATGAAATGAAATTGATTCCAGGTACTCAAGTTTACTTCCATGTTTGAAAATCAATCAGTGCAACTGATCATATCAACAGTATAAAGAAAAACATATATAGTCTTATTAATTGATTTAGAGAAGGCATTTGAGATTGAAAAACTCTCATGCAGTTAGGGACAAAGGAGAATTAATTCAACTTCATTGAGAGCATCTACAAATAGTCCACAGCTAACATCTTATTTGATGAAAGACTGCTTGTAGACAAGGGTAGCATGTTCACTCTTACCACTCTATTTCAACATTACTGGAAGTTAGAATCACTGAAATAAGTCAACAAGAAATAAAAGACATACAGATTGGAAAAGAAGAGATTACACTGCCCCAATTTGCAGATAACGTGATCAGCTACATGACTGTCTGGAACTAATAAATGAGTTCAGCAAGGTCATAGAATGCAAGATAAACACAAAAATATCAATTACCTTTCTAATAATAAACATGTTAAAACCAAAATTAAAACCACAATGCCATTTATTATTGCTCCAAAAAATGTAATACTTAGATATTAATATAGTTTGGATAATTTCTCCCCACCCAAGTCTCATGTTGAAATGCAATCCCCAGTGTTGGAGGTGGGACCTGGTGGGAGGTATTTGAATCATGGGGGTGAATCCCTCATGAATAGCTTGGGTCACTGCCTTTGTGAACTCACTCTGAGTTCACAGGAAATCTGGTTATTTAAGAGTGTGTGGCACCTCCCCCACCCCACCTTGCTCTTGTTTTCCACATGTGACGTGTGAGTTCCCACTTTGTCTTCTTCCATTAGTAAAAGCTTCCTGAGGCCTCACCAGAAGGCATGTTTCCTGAACAGCCTGCAGAACCGGAAGCCAATTAAACCTCGTTTGTCTACAAATTATCTAGTCTCAGGTATTTCTTTATAGTAACACAAAAACAGCCTAATACATAAGGATATGTACTTAAAACATGCACATAATCTGTATACTAAAAAATTACAAAATACTGATGAAAGAAATCAAAGAATTAAATAAATAGAACACTGTTTTCATGACTTTGATGATTCAATACAGCATAGTATAGAAGTCCCTTCTCATATTTTTCTATAGGTTTAATGAAATTCCTATCAAAATCCTAGCACATTTACAGAAGGTAGTCCAGGTAGGACCATTCTATCTCTACACTAAAAGCTTATAAAAGACTTATAAGAGCTCATTTTAAAATTTATATGAAAAGGCACAACCTTAGAATTGATAACACAATCTTGACAAAGAATAAGAAGAATCATACTATCAAATATTAAGGTATGCCATATAACTATAGTACTGAAGACAGTGCAATATTGGTGAAGGAAAGGACACATAGATCAATAAAATGCTATATGAGAATCCAGAAATGTACCCTTACATATATGGTTAACTAACTGAATTTTGACAAAGGTGCAGAAGTAATTAAATCTTATAAGCATAGCCTTTTCACCAAGTGGTGCTGGAGCAATTGAACATCCATAGGGGAAAAAGTCAATCTCAAACTCAGCCTCACAGCTCATATAAAAACTAACTCACAATGGCGCATTGATTTAAATGTAAAACATAAAACTATAATTTAAAAATATATTACATATGTTAATATAATAGAAACTATGTTTTACAAAATAAACAGAAGAAAATCGTTGGGATCTAGCACTAGCAAGGAGTTCTTAAACTTGACAACAAAGGAATAAATCCCAAAAGGAAAAATCCATAAGTTGGACTTCAAGAAAATTTAAAATTTTTGCTCTGGAAAAGACTATGTGAAGAGAATGAAAGACAAGCTACAATGTAAGAAAAAAGCATTTGCAAATCGTATAGCCTACAAAGGGCTAGTATCTCATATATATATATATATATACATACATACATATATATATATATAAAACTCAATGGTAAATCACTAATCCAATTAGAAATCAATAAATGACATGATCAGACATTTACTAAAGACAATATACAAGTGACAAATACAAGCATGAAAAGATGTTCAACATCATTTGCCATCAGGAAACTAAATATTAAAACCACAAACCACAGTGCAATATCACTACACATCTATGAGAATGGTTAAAATACAACATAGTGACAACACTAAACACAGCAAGAATGCAGAGAAACTGTTATCACTCATGCATTGCAGGTGGGAATATAAAATGGTGCAACTATTCTGAAAGGTAATTTGGCTGTTTCTTATAAAACTAAGCATATAATTACAGAAATTGCACTCTAGGGCATTTATTCCAGAGAAATAAAAACTTACGTTCATACAAAAACCTGTACAATGTTTGTATGAATGTTCACAGCAGCTATATTCCTAATAGCCAAAAACTGGAAGCAACCCAGGTGTCCTTCAATGGGTGAATGGTTAAACGAACTGTGGTGCATATATCACAGAATACTACTCAGCAATAAAAGGGAAGGAACTGTAGTTAGATAATGTTTAGATAATTATGCTAAGTTCATCTCAAAAGATTACATATTATATAATTCTGTCTGTATGCCACTTTTAAATGACAAATTTTAAGTGGTTTTCATGTGTTAGGTGTCAGACAGAGGGAGCCAAATGTAGGTGGTTATAAAAGGGAATCCTAGTGATGATGAAAGTGCTCTGTATCTTGACTCTGGCGGGGGATACCTGAGGCTACCTGAATCTCCACATGTATTATAATGTTATAGAACTAAATCCACACACACACAAATGAATACCAGTTTTTTTAAAGAGAAAAAAAGATGAAGTTTTAAAATTTTTGGAATACAACCATCTTTTCATAGGTTTTTTATTGTTGTTGTTGTTTCAGACGGAGTCTCGCTGTGTCGCCCAGGATGGAGTGCAGTGGTGCGATCTCACCTCACTGCAACCTCCGCGTCCCAAGTTCAAGAGACTCTCCAGCCTCAGCCTCCCGAGTAGCTGGGCTTACAGGCACGTGCCACTACGCCCGGATAATTTCTTGTATTTTTAGTAGAGATAGAGTTTCACTATGTTGGCCAGGCTAGTTTCCAACACCTAGCCTTGAGTGCTACACCGGCCTTGGACTCCCAAAGTTCTGGGACTACAGGCATGAGCCACCGCACCCAGCCACCTTTTCATAGGTTTAAAAGAGAAGGTAATTGTGCAAAATATGGAAAAGCAAGTCACAGAATGTGAGAAAATATTTGCAAAACTCAGAACATTGCAGATCTCTTCCCCTTCCACTAATCAATCCTTCTTCTTTCCACCAACGATATTTCCTGGTCTTGTAAATTCCAAGATTCTCTGCTGTGCTGCACTCATTTGGTATTTAATGTACACTACTCGTTTGTAATCCATTCGTGCACATGTGTATGGCACATCTCCCCAGTGAGGCTGCACCCCTAATATGCCCCATAATGCCTACCAGAGTGAATTCATCTGTTTAATGTTCAAGATACAATCTGGTTATTCTAAACCAAGGAAATTTTTTCTCTTTTCCATATTTATTTATCTTCCCTCTATTTCTTTTCTCAAGATAGACAATTCTTTCAAAATTGTATATTTACAGAAGAACTGAGATAATCGTACAGATAGTTTTCATATCCCCACCACCCAGTTTCCTCTATTATTAACAGCTTACATTAGTATGGTACGCTTGTTACAATTGATGAACCAATATTGATAACATTATTATTAAGAGTCCATTGTTTTTTCAGAGTTCTTTATTTTTTACTTACCGTCTTTTCCCTGTACATGGGTCCATGCAGTATATCATGTTACATTTACCAGTCATGTCTTTTTAGTTTCTTCTTTGCTGTGACAATTTTTTAGACTTTCCCAATAAAACCTTTTTAGAAACTTTAAGAGTTTTTTCTTGAGAATTATCTGGGATAGGTACTTTCTTAAACCTTTTATCTTTGCTGACGGTATCATAATTCTAATGAGGTTAAAAAATGAAGTAAGAAACTCACATGGCTCATCAGACTGTGTCTTTTCACCCTAGATAGTCATTCTCTAAAATACCTAAGGGAAAGAAGCTGGTGAATAGAAATCTATTTCCAGACATACTTTTAAGGACACTGACTTAATCATTCCTCCCACTCTCCATTTCTACATTTAGGGTCACCACATTTGGTTGGGCAGATTGTTCACGGCACCAAGGCACTCAGCCAAAGGGTGGGATAAAATGCACACCACACTCTACTCCCCAAGCTATATACCCATGGATTGTCTCTCCTGTAGGAACTGCTTATGACTAATTTACACAGAGGTGCTATTTGAGCTGGGGAGGTTGGGGTTTCTAAGTATAGATAGTTCTACCACCCATTTGTCTTTTAAATTTATAATTCTTCTCTGATACTCAAGTCAATATCATTTTATCCCTTACCTGAACCATTGCAATTACCTTCTAATTGCAATGAATACGTACAAAACACTTTAGCATAACATACAACATCTTCAGCTATCTGTCCTCAGCTTACCTTATTGCCCTCATCTACCTTTGCTATCCAGCATACAGCCTATTATCTAGCTACATGGGGCTATCTGAACATAAGCTCTTTTGTGCCTGTAGAAAATGGGGCAAAAGAAGCCCAAAACAGATCTCGAGAATTCGAGGTCAAAGAGAACTGTGACCCAGTTCCTAGATGAAGCCAAAGGAAGCATCAAGACTCTAACATAAAAATGGAAGTTCAGTGTGTCTAAGCAGATGGGGCAGTAGTCAGCCATACGAAAACAGCAGAATGTTTGAGAAGGTATTGGAAATATCTAAGAGAGAGGCAGACTCAAAAGAATCCTTTGCTTAGAAACGAGCTGATTCAGCAGTGACCTGTGGGGGCCAATGTTCAAAGAAGAAAAAAATCTCAGCTTAACACAATAATGCAGAGGGCTAGATGAACCCTTCCTTCTGCAGATTCCTCACCACAACTACACCCTGTAACTCTGACCTACCCAGGTCAGGGGCAAAAGAGGTACTAAAGTGACTGAGATTGAATTTTTGCCACCAAATGAAATGGAGGTCTGAGTTCATAGACCCAACTACAAACAATTACTAAATATTTCCCAGTACCTATTAATGTGTCTGATACACAGGATGTTCTCAAAGAATGTTTATTGAAAGAATGAACAAAACTTCTAATAATTATTTTAGGCCATCTCCAAGTCCTAAAATCCTGTCGTTTCCCACTAGGTGGCGACCATTAGCTGGAGCTCTTTACTTCCTGTATCGTTACAGGATGATTTTCCCCAGTGACCCATGGATTCTAGTTTGTAGTTGGCAGAGGTCTTTCAGACAATTTTATTGGAATCTTTTAGATTTCTTCACATGTGAAACTGGGATTTTTGTCTCTAATCTTTCCCAGGCTGCCTCTGTAACTGCTGGGGAAGAAAGACGGAAGAATTGCTGCAGTTCATTTAAATACCAGAGCAACCACAGTAAACACATCCATTTCCCTCTCTTAAAAATGTTCTTTGGACATAGACTGTGCAGGATTTTTCTCCCTTCTGCAAACATTTCTCAGGTCTGACTCTCCTCCATGTTCCCCACCCCTGTTTATCTATGAGAAGTATTACTCGTTTTTAATTTATTTTTTAAAATTTTCTAATTGCCTGAACGTAAGAAAACAACTAGAAAAACTTACTTAGAAAACAAGCTTCTGAAGATGTAATTTAAAAATTAGAACATTGTCATATACTTACCCTCTGAAAAGCAAAATTTAAAGAAAATCTCAGTTACTTGAAAGTGAATAGTGAAGGGACTAGAAAAATTAGTAAAAACTACTGTAAAGGGGGGAGTAAAAAAGGAAAAGTTTAAACGTGTTTCATTCTGGCCTGAGCCCTGAGAAAACATGTAGAGGACACCACTGAATCACTGTCAATGAGCTTTGTGGAATTTTGTTTTTTTCTGGGGTTTCTAGTCCTCATTCTAGTGTACACACTCTGCTGAGGCATCATCTCGGGCAGTTTTTGTCACACACCAATCCCAACACTGGAAGGCTTTTTCCTGCTGATTTCCCAGCCTATCTCTTCAGGAGGCTCTGGCCTCACTCACTCCTCAGGTGTGGATTTGTGGACCCGGTGACTTGCTATACATTTCCATCTGGATGTCTCCCAGAAAACCCAAATTCAAGAGGTCCAAAGCCTGACTTCACCACCACCCTGTGTAGGTCCCTTATCTGAAACAATGATATCACCACCCACTCAGGACAGAAACCTGGAAATTCCCCAAAAATCTTCCTTTTTCCTCACCCCAAACTGAATCCATCACCCAGTCCTGTCATTTGTATCTCTTGTCTCTATCCCTTCTGCTGTATTCCTAATGCAGGCTGAGTATCCCTTATTCAAAATGCTTGGGACTAGACATGTTTAAAATTTGGGATTTTTTCAGATTTTGGAATGTTTGCATATATATGATGAAATATCTTGGGGATGGAACTAAAGTCTAAACATGAAATTCAGCTGCATTTTATATACATCTTATACACATAACCTGAAAGTAATTTCATACAATATTTTTATTAATTGTGGGGCTTTATGGAGAACCTGACTTTGGCAAATTGGGCATTTTATTACCCTCTGTGGACTTGTTGTGGGGGGTACTCAGGGCATGGTGGAAAGGATATATCACAGCTGTATGTTGTGCACTTGCATTTTGACCACAGCCTGTTACATGAGATCAAGTGTAAAATGTTTCACTTGTGTCATGTTGGCACTCAAAACATTTCAAATTTTGGAGCATTTCAGATTTTCGGTTTTCAGATTAGGGCTGTGCAACCTGTATCCCTCTCTTGGTTTAAGACCTAATCAGCTCTCACTTGAATTGCTTCAGGATCTTAACAAATTTAATTGCTTCACCACCCTCCAAGTCATCACCTCATGGTCCCCAGATTGGTCTTTACAAAACACAAATGTGGTCAGGCATCTAATTCCTCTGCTTAAAACTCTATTCTATCTCTAGAATAAAAGTCCAAACTCTTCCAGAAAACCCTGAGTCAGCCTCTGAGTACTTCTCTATCATCCACCACTGCTACTGACCTGAACCCTGCATTCCACCCATCAAAACTACTTACATCCACAAAGGGGCCCTACCCTTGTGTGTCCCCATGCCTTTATTAACGCTCATGCTGCACCCTTTCTCTGGAATATCCTTCTGTCTCCCTCTTCTCCCATATTTATCTAGAAATCTACAAAACTTCTGCTTATTTTTCAGGACCCAGATCATCCCCCAAATTAATCATTCCTTCCTCCTGGTATATTATATGTAAATCTACTATAGTGGCATTGTAGTTTAATGCCAATACTGTTAGCTTTCTAATAGCAGGGACTACTCCTTATCTTTGCATTCTTTAGTGCCAGGCATTCTCCCTAGCCCTGGGACTCAGTGCTCAGAATATCTCAAACAATGAATGAATGAAGAGGCAGAATATCGATTATCAAAATTTACTGATTATGTAATGAGAAAAGGGCTGTGCTAAAAACTTTATAAACATTATTTCATTTAATTCTTTCAACAGTCCAATGAGGTAAGTTCTATTGTTATTCTATTTTGCAGATGATATGTTTTGAGAAGTTACCAAATATATGCAAAATCACTATATGCAGATTAGGGGCTCAGAGTCATCACCTAGTTTGCCTGACCAGAGTTCAATTTCTCAGCCTCAAATATCTATACTGCTTCTTCAAAGACTGAACACAATGAAATACTGAAATTGTTTTAAAGAACATCATGACTTCTACAAACTTACTGGTTGTGAGTTTGATGCTGATTCCAGGACGAAAAAGTAAGAGTGAACCTCAGACGTGGTTTGTGAGTACTTAGTAAGAGGAGTCAAGTACCACTGGGCATTACGAGGATGCAAAATGGTTTGTTTCTCTAAGAAGAGTTTCCTTCCCTTCTGAGAGGCAGGATGACTTGACTATAAAACCAGGGAAATAAAATAGCTGAGTATAGGTGTGTGATTCTCTAATATCCTTCTTAGCCCTGCCCAACTGTGTATTAGTCATGCCATTTTGGGTGTTGACCCCAGCTTCAGAGTTGAGGTCTAAATCAGTGTTTCTCCAAGCACAAGTATGTAGGACTACCATCTGTACTGCTTGATAACAATTGATTTCCAATTATCATGCCCAGAGAGTCTGAAGCCATAGATCTGGAGGTCCAGGAATCTGCCCCCAGTTGCCTCTGATACAGACAGACCAGAAACATGTGTCCAAACCAATCACAAGTACTCATCCCTTTGCCAGGAATCTTGGTTTAAGCCAATTAGTTCAGGTGTTTTCCTGGTAATGATTACTGGTCTAGGTATAGGTGCTTGGGTGACCAACCATCTGGGTTTGCCCAGGACTTTCTTGGTTTTAGGGCTGAAAGTCCCACATGCCAAGAAACCTCTCACTCCTAAGCAAATCAGGACGGTCCACTCTAGGAGATTGTCCTGATAAGGCTGAAAGAATAGTCTTTCATTTACACTTTCTCTCCTTCTCACCCTCCCTCTGGACAAAAACGAGAAACCATGTTCTCCTCCCTGCTGTTGGCAGCCGTCTTACAACCACAAAGGAAGTTGACCTGAGGACAACACATGGGAGAAGGCAGAGCCAAATTACAAACAGCAAAACAGACTCATGGCTGTGGTTGTATCATACTTGGAGCCCTTCCTACCTCTATGCACTCATAAATGTCCTTATTGTTTACTCCAGGTTGATTTAGCATTCCATCCTTGCAAGCAAAACCATCCTAACTAAAGCACTTTGGCAAATCAGGATGTTAAAAAGAAATAGGACAAAGTCTCTTAAACAAAATGAAGATGTGGGCTCAAAAACAGAAGAGTAGAGCGAATCTGTCACTTTTGATTGTGGATAAAGAATTTCTCTGGGCTCTGTATTACAGAAGGTTATGGGGAAAATTATGTTGAGAACCTGAATCAGTATATAAAATATTCTCTGAAAGCTGACACAATGGCCTAAATCTAGCAAGATGAAATTTAATAGCCCTACTTTTAGACCCCAAACAGTAATTAATTTCACAAGTTCAAGATAGTGGGAACATGGCTTAAGAATGGCAAGTGTGAAAGATTTAGGGATTTTGTTTGACTGTAAGCGCAATATAAGCCAACCGTGTGATGCAGTTGCCAAAAATGCTAATGCGATTTTAGGCTGCCTTACTAGAAGTGTAACAAAGATTTCCCCCAGGCCACACCAGCCGCAATAAGCTTTAAAAACAGGGGTTTTCTGCTTCTTAAACCACATGTGTTCTCCCATTCAATGCATGAGACTTCTAGTTACCCACCCCGCACCAACTCTTTCTGGGGAATTCTTTTTTGTTGTTGTTTTTTGTTTTTTTTTTTGAGACGGAATCTCGCTCTCTCGCCCAGGCTGTAGTGCAGTGGCGCTATCTTGGCTCACTGCAACCTCTGCCTCCCAGGTTCAAGCGATTCTCCCGCCTCCTGAGTAGCTGGGACTACAGGCACATGTCACCACACCCAGCTAATGTTTGTGTTTTTAGTAGAGACGGGGTTTCACTATATTTACCAGGCTGGTCTCAAACTCCTGACCTTGTAATCCACATGCCTTGGCCTCCCAAAGAGCTGGGATTACGGGCATGAGCCACTGCGCCCGGCCTGGGAATTCTTTAAGGTTCTCTTACTGTGAACTTGTCCCTCTACTTTCTTTTGGAAATGACTCAAGACAGAATTAATTTAGCTGCCTGCTTTCTGCATTCTGAAGTACAAGCTGCTAAACACTGAGCAAAAGCTGATAAATAATAGCACTGCAAGCTCATTTTCACCATTCTCAGCTAGGCTCTCCAAACTCTCCAGTAATCTCCCATTTGCTCTGGGAGACAGAAAGATCACTTGAGGCCAGGAGTTTGAGACCAGCCTGGGCAATATAGCAACACCCCATCTCTATGAAAAAAAATAAAAATCCAGGTATGGTGACCCATGCCTTTAGTCCTAGCTACTTGGGAAGCTGAGATGGGAGGATCACTTGAGCCCAGGAATTTGAGGTTATAGCGAGGTATAATTTTGCCATTGCACTCCAACCTGCACAACAGAGCAAGGCCCTGTCTCTCAAAATAATAATAATAATATTTCATTGTCCCAAGACAGGACTCTGTACCCTTCTCTAATAACCTTTACTCCTCTCCCAAGATGTAGAAACCTGGCCTCTTTATTTTAGAAAATATAATGTGAATTAACATAGCCCTTGCCCTCATCTGCTCTCTTGGGACCTCAGTCCCATGATTTTCTGGACACCTGCATGGATTATCCACTTCAAACTGAGAGACACTGAGACATGTGGAGGCCAATAAGCATCTTCAACTGGGCATCCTCTGAGTTCCTCCATGTTTTCCATGAATCCCTTTGGTCCCAAGGCTTCTGTCATTTAAGTACAAGGAACCAAAGTGCCGAGGTCCTCTAGGTGCCAAGTAGGCCTGTGTTTCAACTAACTCTGTGGCCTGGAGCCAGCTGCTGCCTCTATATCTCACACACAAGAGCTCCTTCAGGTTTTGTTGGTGGCCTTCTTTCAGAGGGGTTATAAATTCATGTATCTTATTTTTTTCATCTCCACCTTTATTCTCCCCTTATCCCAACTAAAACTTCCTTCTCCATCATTTCACCAGACAAAAAAGCTCTCCTGGAAGCTGGATCATATAACCAGCTGCTCTGGGGTCTGTTTCTCCAATCCACCCATTATGCCCAGTCACACCGGCAGCCCAGCCATGAACATACCCCAGGTCCAAGATTAGTCTTTCTCATGTGGAAAAATTAGAGGCCAATGAACAGGAAGTCATATCCTTGGCTTTTCAGATCTGGGTTGTCTTCCCTGCTCTCCCAGTTCAGCAGAAGGACTCTCTCCTCCTATCTTCATCACTACTCTGTGTCTGACAGCTCTCATCACTTCGGAGCTTGTTTCTTTCTAGAATCCCCTGCCTCTTTCTTTTAAGACTTTCTTCTTTTTGGCATGGATACACACTAAAACCTTTGAAACCCCTCTTAAAACATAATAGAACAAGAAATTTAAAGAAGAAAAAAATACAAAACATTTAACCCAGTGACATAACTAATAAAAATGTTCCCAGAGTAAAATCTAATGTGAATCCTCCTCTGCAAATGAGCTCACATCTTTCTTTCTTAAGTATTGTAAGTGGGATTGGCAAAGCAGAGACAAGCTTTTTTTCTTTTATTTTCTTTTTGGAGGAATTTGATGTGAACAGGGCAGTGAGATGAACAGATAGAGGACAAGTACTTATTTTTCTTCTTTTCCTCCTTCTACAGTATTGAGATTGAATTACAAAAGAAGAGACTGTAGGGTCAGTTTCCTGACCCCGTGTGGTTTCACAGAGCCATCCCAGGTGCTCAAGGCCATTTCAGCCTGCTCTTGGGCTGCAGCTTCAGGTGGACTCTGAGCCAGCCAAGGTTGGACAGCCCCTCTGTCTGCTCCTGCAGTGGCATAACACTGACACATCTTTGTCCTCTTCAGTTCCGGCCCCTCAGTCTCCACCGAAGAGCCAACCGTTACCCCAACCTCCAACAAGCAGAGTACACACATCGAGGCCCCTGACTCACAGCTTCTCTGCCATCAGCTTAGTGTTGCTAATGTCTCCCCATCATAGCCCCCACCTCATGAGGTCTCATACAGCTTCTCCTTGCTCCCCACCTCTCCTCAACTGCAGCACGTGCCGTCCACTTCTCACCCTGCTCTACTGTCACATCGCATCCCCGGTGAACACCTTGTTGCTAAATTCATTTATTATCCTCCAGTCCCTTTATTACTTGGAATCTCTACAATATTTATTGTTGGGTTTCATTTATTATTTCTTGAAATTTGTCTTCCCCTGTTCCGATGAAATCACTCGCCTTAGCCCTTCTTTCTACCTCACAGGCTATTTAATCTGTCTCCTTAGTTACCATAATTTATTCCCTTAAGTATTAGTGTTGCCCAAGATTTTGGTGTTTCTCCTTTAATTTTTTTCACTCTTCACTCCATCCTCAAGTGATTATACCCACTGCCATGCTCTCAACCACCATCTATAGACTGTCAACTTCCAAAGCTACATTTTTAATATCAATCTCTCTTCTGAGTTCCAAACCCATCTTCCTCTTAAATATATGTTGGATATCTAGTAAGAGACTTCAAATCCAACATATTGACAATTGAACCCATCTTCACCCTTCCTTCATCTTAATGCCTGGCCTTCCCCTCGTTGCCAACAGCACCAAATACTCAGACCTAGGGGCCATCTAGAACATCCCCCTTTTCATCAATCACCCATATCTTTTCTGTAGGTTAAAACCTCATATCTTCTCTAGATGCCCGACTTCCAGTGATTTAGGCCAGGACCTTATCATTGTCTAGATGACGGCAATATCTTCCTGAAAGATTTCCTTACTTCTGAATTCCACTACCTATCTCACCTTCTCACTATTATCAAAATATTTTTTCTAATAACGTGGTAATCTTATTATCTTGCTAAAATCTTTTAGTAGTGGCTTCTCACTGACTTCAGGGCAAATGTCAAATCCCTTATCCTGTTTTATATGGAAACGAGACCCTTTTTATCAGCATTCTCAAACTCAGTCCACATGCTATTTAAGAGAGTGACTTACAGTTCTCAGACTATCCTGCCATCATGAAAGAATAAATACAAGAAGAAACAGAAGACAGAAAAGCCTTCCTTCCTTTCAAAAAATCAGTTTAAGCCCAAATCTCATGGTTAACTGTGTACCCACATGTTTCTCTCAACACTAGCTTGTGTAGTCCCTAAAAGCAGTAACAATTTTCTTTCATATTTCTTATCTCTAATGTTCAGCTTGATATATTGTTCAATAAATGGATGAAAGCAAAGGCAAAAACAAAAGGAAAAAGAATGAGAGAGGAAAAGAAAAGGAAAAGAGTGCAGGAGAGAGAAAGAGGGAAGAAATGAATAAAGAGAATAGAGAGAAAAAGGAAATGAAGGGACAGAGGAAGGGAAGAAAGAAGGAAGGAAAGAAGAACAAACAATTCTTAATGAAATTGTTTTATGATCACTTTCAAACCATGTTCTGCTCTTGGCCTGTCTCTCTCTGTCTTACAAACACATGCAACCCCTAACAGTTTACCATACAATTTTTTAATCAAGCAATCTAATAAAATAATTTTTATTTGAAAGACAGAAAGAATATTTGACCTAAAGCATCCAAGAATCTTGTTGGAGAGCAAGCATCTGCAGACAGCTGGGGATTTTTTTTTTTTTTTATTTTGGAGAAAAGGAAAAAATGTTAGGAATTGAGGAGAATTATTAAATGTTCATCTCATTAATATTTAACCCTAGGTAAATCTTTAGCAAGCAGGAGAGGGAATATTAAACTTCCCCTATATGCTAATTGAAAATTATAAGTATGTCAGACTCCCAACTTAGGCAAATCTAGGGCCTGGAGTAATAACTGCTGCAAGAGTAAGCAACATTAGAGCCCTTCTTCCTGTTTTCTTATCTGTATGAGACACCATTTGATGGCCCTTTCCCTTTGCCTCGGGTGCTTTGCCTTCCCCCAGCTGATACGATAGATAGGATGTGTGATAAGGTGCTGTGGATAATGAGCGGATAAGTTAAGGCTGTACATAGGGAAAGGATTTCAATGCCAAGGTGTTCAGGAAAACCCCCCAGTCCTAAAAAGGACTGTCATAAGATGCCACCAGTTCATAAAAAGATCAGAGGGACTTACCAGGACAACTTTCCACAGGTTAAGGTGAAAAGACTTGAGAACAAGATGATGTGTACGCTCTCCCCATAGCAGTTATATAATTTGGGAGCTCACAGGCTGATGATGAAAGGAAAAGTTTTTTTGTCCTTTGAAAGCCTTGGCCAGCAGTGTACACTTTCATGAGATTTGGTTTGTTGCATTCCGTATCTTTTGACCTATGAGGAAAAAATAGGGAGAAAAAAGTTCAGGAATGCTTCAATGAATTACAATCAATGTGATGTAACATGGCTGCATGCTGCAAATTGCATGTGAGTGAAGTAAAGGAGGTGAAAGGTTGGCAGGAGCCAGAGAATCTTCATTGGGATGGTGAGGATTTTGGACTTGACCCCCCACAGGTAATGAGTGCCCATTCATTGAAAGATTTTAAGTTAAAAAATGAAACAGATCTGATTTTAGGTAGAAGAGAGAGAATGAAGACCAGGAAGTCAGTTCAGAAGTTTTGGAAATAATCTAGAATAGATATGATACAGTCTAAACTTCGTCAGCAGAAGTGAAGAGTGGTGGTAAAAAGGGCAAATGAGAGAGAGAGGAACTGAGAAAAAATGGGAAGTGGTCATAGGAGACATTTGCCCTAGCTCACACAACTCCATTTCCAGATTGCCTAATTTGACCAGCTGTTCCACAACCTGACAAACACACAGCAAAGGACACTTTTTATACTCTTGACAAATCTTAGCATTTAAAGCAGAACTCACCAGCATTGCCCATTGGCAATGCCTATGGTGCCTTTTAACATTAATGATTCCTAGGAGCCGTGCTCGCTTCTCGTTACTGATTTTGTTGGTACTCTTGGAAAACTAAATTACTGATTTAACATAAAATTGCATCAATAAATCCATGCTCCAGACACTAAAAAGATGTCCATTTCTTAACACTTGCATTTTTAAAAGTGCCCAGACGCAAAAATAAGCAACATACATGTATAGTCAAACATTTGAAATGTACCTCTTATTTTATTTATAATATTCCATTGACTGCTTATGATACATTTTCTTCTGAATATAATTGAAGTAAGAGTCTGTAAAGAATAAGGAAAAACATAAACTTAGAAAATAGGCTGGGCGTGGTGGCTCACGCCTGTAATCCCAGCACTTTGGGAGGCCGAGGCGGGCGGATCACGAGGTCAGGAGATCGAGACCATCCTGGCTAACACGGTGAAACCCCATCTCTACTAAAAATACAAAAAATTAGCCGGGCGAGGTGGCAGGCACCTGTAGTCCCAGCTACAAGGGAGGCTGAGGCAGGAGAATGGCGTGAACCCCGGGGGGCGGAGCCTGCAGTGAGCCGAGATCGCGCCACTGCACTCCAGCCTGGGTGAAAGAGCGAGACTCCGTCTCAAAAAAAAAAAAAAGAAAAGAAAACAAATTACTTTAGATAAAATAACACACTTGTTCAGTCATTCTCAAACCTAATATTCATTAAAATTACATCTGGTGAGTGTTAAACATTTACTCCCTGGGGCCCACCTCTAGAGATTCTTATATATTAGAATTAAAGAAGGAGGCAGAATCTGAATTCTACTTAGCTTTCAGGCAATTCTGACATGGGTGATCCATGAACCATGCTTTGAGAATGTACACCATCTCTTTTGCACAGTACTTGTTCCACAGCATATCAGCAAAATGTATCAGACTTTCCCTCATTGACAAAGATTTTTGCCTCTTCTCTTACTAAATATGTGTCATAATTAGTTTAGTTTAGGTTTCTTTTTCCTTCAAGATGGCAGACTAAAGATTTTGTTTATACACTTCATCTACCTGGAAATAGCAAACTAGTGTATAGAGATTCACACCGTAAAACTTTTATCCAAGAAGGAACACGGGAGTTCAACATAAAAATGAAAGAAATTTCAGATACTTTAAAAAATACGATGGGCAATGTCCTGTGCTGTGAGTCCGGTGGAAAACAGTGGCTGGGTCCCCAGTGCATGAGATGGGGAGAGTATCTCTGCAATACACATTCTCACCGGAGAACTGAGCAATCCCGGCCACACAGGAACTACTTGACCCTTCCAAATGCTGGATCTGATTTGGGAAGTAGCGGGGAGACTGTGAGAAGGCATGGCAGCAGGAAGTGCTTTATGCCTGCTTCCAGATCCTGGCACCCATAAAAGAAGGATGTTCCTGATCCTAACTCATAGCGGGCTGCACAGAAATCTACCAGTCAGCACGGGCAGCAGTCATTAGTTTGGAGAATCTCAGGGAAAGAGATTTGCAATCTAGTCTCAAGTGGAGGAGGAGCCCACATGGCCAGAACTGAGAGGTGACTGTGGCATGGGCTCAAGCCATGGGTGTGAGACTTGGGTGCCTCCACTTCCCGGGACAGAGCTGGGAGGGGTATGGCCGGGGAGCTGTGGTTTTCATCCCAGACAAGGTGTTTTGTGGTCTGGGACACCTTCATGATCTGAGGACAGACTGCTTGAGTCTCGGCTGAGTGTTTCAGCTTGCTGCTTTTAGTAGGGCATGGGAGGGAGCCCCACCAGGTTCAGAGCATAGGAGGGGTATGGGTCCCACTGCTGCCTGCTTGCCTGGGAAACCTAGCCATCCCTCTTTCTCCCACTGGCTCTTTGGAGCGGAAGAAGTTGTTCCATTTCTCACTGAGGCATTGCCTCAGTGACCTGAGAACTGCCTTCTGACTCCCACTCCCTCAGGGCCCAGTGCTTGTGCTCAGCTTTTGGGAGCCTGAGCACAGACTTGCCCAACCCAGCCCCATCTGGCATTTATTTTCTTCCTCATCCACCTAGAAGGCAGAGCATAAGACTAGGACTCCTGGGAGTGTCACGTCCCAGCATGTACCCTGGAACATCTGAGTACTTCTCCTGGTTAACAAAAGTCAAGCATAATAAACTTTGTTGCCACAACTATAGCTGGCTCCCACCCGCAAGAGCGACCTACTTGCTAGGAGGTCAGCTTACACAACATCTGCTGATACAAGTGCTCAGGAGAGAGACAAACTTTGCACAACCTCTGCTACCATCATCATCCACACTGCCTGAGTTACTTAGGATGCCCACTCACCTGCCCAGTACATTACTACTACAACTGACATTTGGGAAAGCCACCACACTAAGGCTATTTATAACCAAGGAGATCATATAGTCTATGCCACTGCCCCATGAACCCTGTCATGGCTGATGCTTGTGCCTACCATTGGGGGACCCAATGGCAGATTTGCTTGGTCCAGCCCTACTACGTTTTGCTGCCTCCCCAACCCAGAGCTGAGAATGGTGCCCAGGCTACTGTGTGTTCCACAGGCCAACCCATTGCCTGAGGCACAAGAGTTTCTCCTGCTAAACAAATATCAAGCATAGATGCTATTGCTACCACCACAGCTAGCACTTACTGGCAAGCCCTGACTGCTGGCCTGAAAATCAAATTGCACAACTGAATGCAAAATCTTCTGACATAAATTGCACAGTGCTTGGGAAGAAGATAAGATTCTTGAGATCTCTGCCACCCCACTTCTGCAGGAGGCTGTGAGCCTACTCATATGCCCAATATGCTACTACTACAACCAGCATTTGAGGAAGCCACAACATTAAAGTTATCTATAACCAAGGAATTCATACAGAGATTTTGCCAGTGAGAGCACCCAGAAGCAAAGCCAAATGACCTTAGTTAATTAGTCAATATTCATTATAGTAATACTGCTCAAAGGGGAAAAAGTCCCATCTAAATGGGAGTAAATTCAAAGATAAGAAGTGATAATTTCTCCAGATGAGAAGGAACAGTGTAAAAATTCTGGAAGTGTATTAGTCCATTCTCACAGTGCTCTAAAGAAATACCTGAGACTGGGTAATTTATAAAGAAAAGAGGCTTAATTAGCTCATGGTTCTGCAGACTGTAGAGGAAGCATGGCTAAGGAGGCCTCAGGAAACTTACAACCACGGCGGAAAGCAAAGGTAAAGAGGCACATCTTACATGGTCAGAGGGGGAGGAAGAAAGAAGAGGGGGAGGTGCTACACACTTTTAAACAACCAGATCTTGGGAGTACTCACTCACTATCATGAGAACAGCAAGGGGGAAGTCTGCTTCCATGATCCAATCACCTCCTACCAGGTCCCTCATCTGACATTGGGAATGACAATTTGATATGAGATTTGAGCAGGGACACAAATCCAAACCGTATCATTCAGCCCCTGACCCCTCCCAAATCTCATGTCCTTCTCATATTTCAAAATACAATCATCCCTTCCTAACAGTCCCCTAAAGTCTTAACTCATTTCACCATTAACTCATAAGTTCACAGTCCAAAGTGTCATCTGAGACAAGGCAAGTCCTTTCCACCTAGCCTGTAAAATCAAAAACAAGTTAGTTACTTCCAAGATAAAATGGGGGATACAGGTATTGGCTAAATACCCCTGTTCCAAAAGGGAGAAATCAGCAGAAACAAAGGGGCTACAAGACCCATGCAGGACTGAAACCCAACAGGGCAGTCATTAAATCTTAAAGCTCTAAAATAATATCCTTTGACTCCATGTCTCATATCCAGGTCACATTGATGCAAGGGGTGGGCTCCCAAAACACTGGGCAGCTCCTCCCCTGTGGCTCTGCAGGGCTTAGCTCACATGGCTGCTCTCACAGGATGGTATTGAGTGCCTGCAGCTTTTCCACACATACAGTGCAAGCTGTCAATGGATCTACCATTCTGGGGTCTAGAGGACAATGGCCCTCTTCTCACAGCTTCAATAGTCAGTGCCCCAGGGGGGAATTCTGTGTAGGGGCTCCAATCCCACATTTCCCATCTCCATTGCCCTAATAGAGGTTCTCCATGAGGGCTCTGCTCCTGCAGCAGACTTCTGCCTGGACACCCAGGTGTTTTCATACATCCTCTGAAATCTAGGCAGAGGCTCCCAAGCCTCAACTCTTGTACTCTGCACACCCACAGGCTTAACACCACATGGAAGCTGCCAAAGCTTATGGCTTGCATCCTCTGGAGCAAAGGCCGAGA
Source organism: Hylobates moloch (assembly GCF_009828535.3). NCBI lineage: Eukaryota > Metazoa > Chordata > Mammalia > Primates > Hylobatidae > Hylobates > Hylobates moloch. Next base: position 78,771,376 of record NW_026652288.1, on the reverse strand, counting down.
TGTATCTGGGGCGCTTTTAGCCATGGCTGGAGCTGGAGCAGCTGGGATGCAGGGAGCAGTGTCTCAAGATTGTGCAGGTCAGCTGGGCCCTGGGCCTGGCCCACTAAACCATTTTCCCTCCTAGGTCTCTGGGCCTGTAATGGGAGGGTCTGCCATGAAGTTTTCTGAAATGCCTTAGAGGCATTTTCCCCATTGCCTTGGCTTTGAACATTTGACTCCTTTGTACTTATGCAAATTTCTGCAGCCTTCTTGAATTCCTCTCCTGAAAATTGGTTTTTCTTTTCTACCACATGGCAAGGCTGCAAATTTTCCAAACTTCTATGCACTGCTTCCCTTTTAAATACAAGTTCCAGTTTCAGATGATCTCTTTGTTCACACATATGAGCATATGCTGTTAGAGGCAGCCAGGCCACTTATTTTTATTTATTTATTTATTTATTTATTTATTTTTATTTTTTTTGTGACAGAGTCTCACTCTGTCACCCAGGCTGGAGTGCAGAGGCGCAATCTTGGCTCACTGCAAGCTCTGCCTCCCGGGTTCACGCCATTCTCCTGCCTCAGCCTCTCCGAGTAGCTGGGACTACAGGCGCCCGCCACCACGTCCGGCTATTTTTTTGTATTTTTAGTAGAGATGGGGTTTCATCATGGTCTCGATCTCCTGACCTCGCCCGCCTCGGCCTCCCAAAGTGCTGCGATTACAAGCGTGAGCCACCGCGCCTGGCCAGGCCACTTCTTGAATGCTTTGCTGCTTAGAAATTTTTTCCATCAGATATGCTAAATCATCACTCTCAAGGCCAAAGTTTCACAGATCCTTAAGGCAGGGGAACAATGCCTCCAACCTCTTTACTAAAGCATAAGAAAAGTGACCTTTGCTCTAGTTCCCAATAAGTTCCTCATCTATATCTGAGACCTTCTCAGCCTGGACTCATTGTTCATATCACTGTCAGCATTTTGGTCATAACAATTTAACGAGTCTCTAGTAAGTTCCAAACTTTCCCTCATCTTTCTGTGTTCTGAGCCATCCAAACTGTCCCAATCTCTGCCCACTACCCAGTTCCAAAGTTGTTTCTACAGTTTCAGCCATCTTTATAGCAATGCCCAACTCCTCAATACCAATTTTCTGTATTAGTCCATTCTTATACTGCTATAAAAAAACACCTGAGATTGAGTAATTAATAAAGAAAAGAGGTTTAATTGGCTCACAGCTCCACAGGCTGTATAGGAACCATGGCTGAGGTGGCCTCAGGAAACTTTTAATCATGGTGGAAGATGAACAGGAAGTAAGCACATCTTACATAGCTGAAGCAGGAGAAAGAAAAGATAGAGGTGCTACTCACTTTTAAACAACCAGATCTTGTGAGAACTCACTCACAAGTGTTCAGCAAGGAAGATGTCTGCCCTCATGATTCAATCACTTTCCACCAGGCCCCTCCTCCAACACTGGGGATTACAATTAAACATGAGATTTGGATAGGAAAAAAAATTCAAACTGTATCAGGAAGTATAAGAAAATAGGGTGTTACAGCACCCCAAAAGGATCACACTAACTCTCTAGCATTGGACCCTAACCAAAATGAAATTTTTGGAATACCAGATAAAGAAGTCAAAATACTGATTTTATTTTTTTTTCTTTTCTTTTTTTTTTTTTATTATACTTTAGGTTTTAGGGTACATGTGCACAATGTGCAGGTTTGTTACATATGTATCCATGTGCCATGTTGATTTCCTGCACCCATTAGCTCGTCATTTAACATTAGGTATATCTCCTAATGCTGTCCCCGCCCCCCCCACCCCCCACCCCACAACAGTACCCGGAATGTGATGTTCCCCTTCCTGTGTCCATGAGTTCTCATTGTTCAATTCCCCCCTATGAGTGAGAACATGCAGTGTTTGGTTTTTTGTCCTTGCGATAGTTTACTGAGAATGATGTTTTCCAGTTTCATCCATGTCCCTACAAAGGACACGAACTCATCATTTTTTATGGCTGCATAGTATTCCATGGTGTATATGTGCCACATTTTCTTAATCCAGTCTATTATTGTTGGACATTTGGGTTGGTTCCAAGTCTTTGCTATTGTGAATAGTGCCGCAATAAACATACGTGTGCATGTGTCTTTATAGCAGCATGCAAAATACTGATTTTAAAGAAGCTCAATGACATCCAAGATAAATTTGAAAACAAATACAAAGACAACAGAAAATTAATTCTGATATGAATGAGAAATTTATCAAAAGACAGTTATTTTTATGGAAAACAAACAAACAAGCAGAACTTTTGGAAATGAAACATTCATTGAAGGAATTACAAACTATAGTTGAAAACTTCGATAGTCAACTAGACCAAGAAGAAGAAATAATCTCAGAAATTGAAAACAGTTCTTTTGAATTAATCCAGTGAGACAAAAAAGAAAGAAAGAAAGAAAAAGAACTAAAAAATGAACAAAGGCTTCAGGGAATATGGGACTATGTAAAACATCTGAACCTAAAAAATCACAAGTATTCCCAAAGGACAAGAAAAGGCAAAATGCTTGAAAAAGCTATTTGAGGAAATATTGAGGAAAACTTGTCTAGTCTAGGAAAATATTTAGTTATTCAGATAGAAAAGGCTCAACAAACTCCAGAAAAATACATTACAAAAGGACCTCACCATGACATATAGTCATCAGACTATCTAAGATCAAAATGAAATAAAAAAATTCTAAAATCAGCAAAAGTATCTAGTCACCTATAAAGGAAACCCCATTATACTAAGAAAAGACTTCTCAGCAGAAATCTTACAAGCCAGAAGAGATTGGATTATATGTTCAAAGTGATTTATGTATAAAACTGTTAGCCTTGAATTTTACATTCTGCTAGAATAAGCTTTATACATGAAGGAGAAATACAGCATTTCTCAGATAAGAAAATGCTCAGGGAATTCATCACCACTTGACTGGCCCTGCAAAAAAATGCTCAAGGTTGTTCTAAACATGGAAACAAAAGGACAATACTCACTATCATAAAAACACATAAAAGTATAAAACCCACAGATCTTATAAAACAATTACAAAAATGAAGTGGCAAAGAACTAAATAAAAATTAGTGGTATGACAAACAAACCCTCACATATCAATATTAACTTTAAATGTAAGTAGATTAAATGTACCATTTAAAAAGATGTAGATTGGCAGAATGGATAAAATGATTTAGATTATTGAGTAGGCAAAGCATGATGGCTGAATGGAAGCCTATAGTGATCATCCTCTCTGCTGGAGACTTAAACATCCCATTTTCAGCATTAGACAGATAATCCAGACAGAAAATCAACAAGGAAACATTGGACTTAATCTACGCAATAGACCAAATGGGCCTAAAACGTATTTATAGAACTTTTCTTCAACTGCTGCAGAATATACATTGTTCTCCTTAGAACATGGATCATTTTCAAGGATAGATCATATGTTAGGACACAAAACAAGTCTTTAAAAATTCAAAGAAATTTTAATTATATTAAGTGTGTTCTCTGATCATAATGGAATAAAACTAGAAATCAATAACAAGTGGAATTTTAGAAACTATACAAACATACGGAAATTAAACAGTATACTCCTGAATGACCAGTGGTTCAATGAAGAAACTAAGAGGGAAATTTAAAAATTTCTTCAAACAAATGAAAATGGAAATACAACATACCAAAACCTATGGAATACAGTGAAACTTATGGGATAACAGGAAAGTTTATAGTTATACAAGCCTACTTCAGAGAAGCAGAAAAATTCAAATAATCAAACTAATGATGTATCTTAAAGAATTATAAAAGCAAAAACAAACTAAACTCAAAATTAGTAGTAGGAAAGATATATTAAAGATCAGACATATTAAAGACCAGTAGGAAAGCATATTAAATACATATTAAACACATAAAATTGAGAAAAAACACAAAATTTCAACAAAATAAAACTTGGTTTGCTGAAAAGATAATCAAAATTGTCAGGCCTTTAGACAGACTAACTTAAGAAAAAAGAAAGAAGACCCAAATAAATCAAGTCAGAGATAAAAAGGAGACGTTACAACCGACAACACAAAATATAAAAAATAATTGATATCATAAGCAACTATATGTCAATAAATTAGAAAACCTAGAAGAAACAGATGTATTCCTAGACACATACAATCTACCAAGATCGAACCATGAAGAAATAAAAAACCTGAACAGACCAATAACAGGTAATGCAATTGAAGTCATAATAAGAAGTCTCCCAGCAGAGAAAAACGAAAGAACTGATGGCTTCACTACTGAATTTTACCAAACTAGTAGTTTAAAAAAGACTTAATACCAATCCTACTCAAACTATTCAAAAAAATAGAGGCAGAGGGAATACTTCCAAACTCATTCTTTGAGGCTGGTATTATCCTGATACTCAAATCAAACAAAAACATTAAAAAACAAACCAAACTACAGGCCAATATTCCTGATGAACATTGATACAAAAATCTCATCAAAATACTTGCAATTCAAGTTCAATAACACATTAAAAAGATCATTCATCATGACCAAGTGAGATTTATCACAGGGATGCAATGATGGTTCAACACATAAAAATCAATCAATGGGATACATCGTATCAATATCAATAGAATGAAGAACAAAAAGTATATCATCATTTCAAGTGATGCTGAAAAAGCATTTGATAAAATTCAAGACTGCTTCATAATAAAAACTATTTGAAAAACCTGGTATAGAATGAACACACTTCAACATAATAAAAGCCACATATGGAAACCCGCAGCTAGCATTATATTGAATAGGAATAAAAAAGGAAAGCCTTTCCTCTAAGATCTAGAATATGACAAAATTGCCCACTGTGACCACTGTTATTCAACATAGTAGTGAAAATTGTAGCTAGAGCAATCAGACAAGAGAAGGAACTAAAGGGCATCCGAGCTGGAAAGGAAGAAGTCAGATTTTTCTTATTTGTGAATGATATGATGTTATATCTGGTACTCCACAAAAAAACTCTTAAAACTGATAAACAAATTCAGTAAAGTGTTAGGATACAAAATCAACATGCAAAAATCAGTAGCATTTTGATATTATAAGAGTGAACAATCTAAAAAGAAATCAAGAAAGTAATCCCACTTGCAATAGCTACAAATAAAATAAAATGCTTAGTTGAATACCTTAATGAACTAAAGAAGTAAAAGATCCCTACAATGAAAACTATAAAACATCGATAAAAGAAATTGAAGAAGATGCAAAAAAGAAAGATATTTCATGTTCATAGACTGAAAAAAAAAATTGTTAAAATGTCCATGCTACTGAAAGCATTCTGCAGGCTCAATGCAATTCCAATGAAAATAGCAATAAGATTCTTCAGAGAAACAGAAAAAATAATCCTAATATTTATATGGAACCACAAAAGACCCAAAATAGCCAAAGACATCCTGAGCAAAAAGACAAAACCTGAAAGAATCACATTACCTGACTTCAAATTATACTACAGAACTATAGTAACCAAAACAGCATGTTACTGGCATAAAAAAGGACATACAGACCAATGGAACAAAGTAGATAACTCAGAAACAAATTCATACCTTCAGAGTGAACTCATTTTCAACACAGGTGCCAGGAACATACATTGGGGAAAAGACAGTCTCTTTAATAAATGCTGGTGTGGAAACTGGATATCCATATGCAGAAGAATGAAACTAAACCCCTATCTCTTGCCATATTCAAAAATCAAATCAAAATGGATGAAGGACTTAAATCTAAGACCTGAAACCATGAAACTACTACAAAAAAACATTGGGGAAACTCTCCATAATATTGGTCTGTTCAAAGGTTTCTTGAGTAATACCTCATATGCACAGGCAATCAAAGCAAAAATTGACAAATTAGATCACATCAATTTAAAAAGCTGCTGGCTGGGTGTGGTGGCTCATGCCTGTAGTCCCAACAGTTTGGGAGGCTGAAGTGGGTGGATCACCTGAGGTCAAGAGATTTATGACCTGACTGGCCAACATGGTGAAATCCTGTCTCTACTAAAAATTCAAAAATTAGCCAGGCACGGTGGTAAGTGCCTGTAATCCCAGCTACTTGGGAGGCTGAGGCAGGAGAATCACTTGAATCCAGGAGGTAGAGGTTTCAGTGAACTGAAATCACACCATTGCACTCCAGCCTGGGAGATAAGAGCGAGACTCCAGCTCAAAAAATAAATAAAATAAAATAAAAAAACTTCTATACCACAAGGGAAAATATCAACAAAGTGAACAGACAACCCACAGAATGGGAGAAAATACTTGCAAACTATTAAACTTACAAGAGATTAATACCTAGAATATATAAGGAGCTCAAACAACTCAATAGGAAAAAAATCCAATAATCCAATTTTTAAAATGAGACAAAGATGTGAATAGACATTTCTCAAAAGAAGACATACAAATGGCCAACAGGTATATGAAAATGTGCTCAGTATCATTGATCATCAGAGAAATACAAATAAGAACCACAGTGAGATATCACTTCACCCCAGTTAAACTGGCTTTTATCCAAAAGATAGGCAATAATGAATGCTAGTGAGGATGTGGAGAAAAGGGAACCCTCATTCACTGTTAGTAGGAATGTAATTTAATACAGCCACTATAGAGAAAAGTATAAGCATTCCTCAAAAAACTAAAGATTTACCTACCATATAATCTAGCAATCCCACTGCTAGGTATATACCCAAAATAATGGATATCAGTATATCAAAAAGATATCTACACTCCCATGTTTATTCCAGCACTATTCACAATAGCCAAGATTTGGAGGCAACCCAAATGTCCATTAGCATACAAATGGATAAAGAAAAAATGGTACATACACATAACAGAGTACTATTCAGCCATAAAAAAAAGAGACCCTGTCACTTGCAACAACATGTTGGAACTGGAGAACATTATGTTCAGTTAAATAAGAAAGGCACAGAAAGACAAACTTTACATCTTCTCGCTCATTTGTAGGAGCTAAAAATTAAAAGACTTGAACTCATGAAGATAGAGAATAGAAAAATGGTGCTAGAGGCTGGGAGAAGGTGGTGTCGGGGGGGAAGTGGGTATAGTTAACAGGTACAAAAACATAGTTAGATACAATGAATATGATCTAGTATTTGATAACACAGCAAGGGGTCTATAGTCAACAATAATTTATAGTATAGTTTAAAGTAACTAAAAGAACATAATTGGAATGTTTGTAACACAATGAAATAATAAATGCTTGAGGTGATGGATATCCCATTTACCCTAATATGATTATTACACATTATATGTCTGTATCAAATTTTATACACACACACACACACACACACACAGACACACACACACACACACACACACACACCTGCTAGGTACCCATGAAAGTTAAAAATTAAAAATAATATGGTCTAACAATATGCTGCTTACAAGAAACTCATTTCTAACAGACTATTCAAACTAACAGACTGAAAATAAAGGGGTGAGAAAAGATATCCCACACAACAGAAACCAAAGCCTGGCAGAAGCAGCTATTCTTACATCAGATAAAACAGACTTTAAATCAACAACAGTCAAAAAAATTATATAATGATAAAGGGATCAATTCAACAACAAGATATAACAATCCTAAATATATATGCACCCAACACCAGAGCATCCAGATTCATAAAACAAATACTACTAGACCTAAGAAAAGAGATAGACAGCAATACAATAATAGTGGAGAACTTCAACACCAAACTGACAACACTAGACTTGGACTTCAGCCCAAATGGACTGAACATACACAGTACATTCTACACAACAACCAAAGAATATAATTCTCATCAGCACATGGAGAATTCTTCAAGATAGGCCATATGTCAGGCCACAAAACAAGTTTCAACAAAGTTTAAAATATCAAAATTTTATCAAATATCTTCTCAGACTACAGTGGAATAAAACTAGAAATCAATTCCAAGAGGAACTCTCCAAAGTATGCAAATACACAGAAATTAAACAACACGCTTCTGAAAATCTTTGGGTCCACGAAGAAATTAAGGTAAATATTAAAATTTTTTTGAAATAAATGAAAATGGAGATACAACATAACAAAGCCTCTGGGATACAGCAAAACCCTTCTCTTAGCAAAAGCAGTGCTAAGAGAGAATTTTATAGTGTTAAATACCTACATAAAAAAAGATCCCAAATTAACAATGTAACATTACACCCCAATAAACTGGAAAAATAGGAACAAACCAAACCCCAAACTACCAGAAGAAAATAAATATGAAATTATGACCAAATAACAATACAAATGATTAATGACATGAAAAGTTGTTTTTTGAGAAAATAAACAAAAACAATAGACTGCTAGCTAGACTAATGAAGAAGAAAAAAAGATTCAAATTAGCACAATCAGAAATCAGAAAAGAAGTGACAACTGGTACCACAGAAATAGAGATTACAATGAATAACTCTGTGCTCACAAACTAGAAAACATAAAAGAAATGGATATATTCCTGGAAATATACAACCTCAGAAATTTGAATCAGAGAGACACAGAAATTCTGAACAGACCAATAACTAGTAGTGAGATTGAATTAGTAATAAAACAGTCTCCCCAAAACAGCTAAAAAAGCTCGCAACCAGATGGTTTCATGTACAAAGAAGAACTGGTACTGATTCTACTTAAACTGTTCCAAAAAAATTGAAAACAAGGGAGTCTTTTCTAACTCATTCTATGAAGCCAGTATTACCATGATATGAAAGCTGGGCAAGAACACAAGAACGATAAAACCATAGGCCAATATCCCTGATGATCATAGATGTAAAAACCCTCAAAAAAAAAATACTAGCAAGCCAACCCCAACAGCACATTAAAAAGATAATACAACACCATTTAGTGGATTTTATTGCAGGGATGCAAGGATGGTTCAATGTACCCAAATCAATAAATGTGATTCACCACATAAACAAAATTAAAAACAAAAATTATATAATTATCTCAATAGATGTAAAAAGTATTTGATAAAATTCAGCATCTTTTCATGATAAAACCCTCAATAAATGAAATAGAAGGAACATACATCAATATAATAAAACCTATGTTTGACCAACTCACAGGCAACAACATACTGAATAGGAAGAAGTTGAAAGCGTTTCTCCCTAAGAGCTAAAACACACAAGAACAAGACAAAAAGGACTACTTTCTCCACTCCTATTCAACATATACTGGAACTTCAAGTGGGACTTAACTAAACTAAAAAAATTCCACAAATCTAAAAAACAATCAACAGAATGTACAGACAATCTGCAGATGAGAGAAAATATTTGCAAGATATGCATCTGATAAGGGACTAATATCCAGAATCTACAAGAAACCCAAACAACTCAATAATGAAAATAACAATAATAATAAAATAGCCCCCAAAAAAGTGGGCAAAGAGCATGAACAGACATTTCTCAAAAGAAGACATACAGTTGGCCAATGAACATATGAAAAATAGGTTCAACATCACTAATCATGAGAGAAATTTAAATTAAAACCACAATGAGATACCATCTTACATAAGTCAAAATGGCTTCTATTAAAAAATCAAGGCCAGGCGCGGCGGCTCATGCTTGTAATCCCAGCACTTTGGGAGGCCGAGGCGGGTGGATCATGAGGTCAGGAGATTGAGACCACCGTGAAACCCTGTCTCTACTAAAAATAAAAAAAAATTAGCCGGGCGTGGTGGCAGGCGCTTGTAGTCCCAGCTACTCGGGAGGCTGAGGCAGGAGAATGGCGTGAACCCAGGAGGCGGAGCTTGCAGTGAGCCGAGATCACGCCACTGCACTCCAGCCTGGGCGACAGCGAGACTCCATCTCAAAAAAAAAAAAAAAATCAAAAAACAAAACACATTGGAAAAGATGTGGAGTAAAGTGAATGCTTACACACTGTTTGTAGGAATGAAAGTTTGCATGATGTCTGTGGAAAACAGGATGGAGACTTCTCAAAAACCTAAATGTAGAACTACCATTGGATCCAGCAATCCCACTACTGGTTATCTATCCAAATGAAAAGAAGTTATTATGTAAAAAAGACACCTGCTCTCATACATTTATCACAGCACTATTCACAATGGCAAAGATATGATCTCAACCTAAGTGTTCATCAGTGAATGACTGAATAAAGAAAATGTGGTATATATTTATACCATGGTGACATGGTTTGGCTGTGTCCCCACCCAAATCTCATCTTGAATTGTAGTTCCCATAATCCCCACATGCCATGGGAGGGACCTGGTAGGAGGTAATTGAATCATGGGGGCAGTTTCCCCCATGCTATTCTTGTGACAGTAAGTTCTCACAAGATCTTATGGTTTTATAAGGGGCTTCCCTTTTCACTTGACTCTCATTTTTCTCCTTCCTGCCACCATGTGAAGAACGCAATGTGTTTCCTTCCCTTTCCACCATGATTGTAAGTTTCCTGAGGCCTCCCCAGCCCTGTGGAACTGTGAGTCAATTAAGCCTCTTTCCTTTTTGGGGGGGCTCTGTCACCCAGGCTGGAGTGCAATGGCACAATCTTGGCTCACTGCAAGCTCTGCCTCCCAGGTTCACGCCATTCTCCTGCCTCAGCCTCCTGAGTAGCTGGGACTACAGGCACCCACCACCACGCCCAGCTAATTTTTTGTATTTTTAGTAGAGACGGGTTTTCACCGTGTTAGCCAGGATGGTCTCGATCTCCTGACCTCGTGATCTGCCTGCCTCTGCCTCCCAAAGTGCTGGGATTACAGGTGTGAGCCACCGTGCCTGGCCAGCGTCTTTCCTTTATAAATTATCCAGTCTCAGGCAGTTCTTTGCAGCAGCAGGAGAATAAACTAATACACCTGGAATACTACCACGACATAAGAAAGAATGAAATCATGTCTTTTGCAGCAACATAGATGAAACTGGAGGCCATTATCTTAAGTGAAAGAACTCAGAAACAAAGTCAAATGCTGCTTGTTCTCTCTTGTAAATGGGAGCTGATAATGTGTACACATGGACGTAGTGTGGAATAATAGACATTGGAGGCTGGGGAAGGCTGGGAAGGTGGGAAGGGGATGAGGGATGAGAAATTACTTAACGGATACAACGTACACTATTCAGGTGATGGCTACACTAAAAGTCCAGACTTCACCACTACACAATATATATACATAACTAAACTACACTTGTATCCCCAAACGTATACAAATTTTAAGAGGAAAAAATAGTTTAAAAATCAGGCTTACCAAAATTGTAAAGCAAAATCATCAGATGTTTGATTTACTTTGAAGGAGAAATTGGAAAGCATAGCAGACTAATTAGAGATCAGGAAGTCCTAACCTAAGGTTGTTCTAATGCTAACTTACCTGATAGTGAGCTGTCTCATTACAGCTAGTTGGGATTTGCAGAAACAGCGCTCTGTGCTCATGGTAATTACAAGAATGAGGCATTTACTGTCAGATTTAGTTCAAGATCCAATAGGTAACAAGTTATTATTTATGACAAGAGTCCAGGACAGAAACAGGCCAGGAACCAGACGAAATGGTGGGAGATACAGACAAGTAAGAGGGAAACAAAGCACAGGGGAGTTGTAACAAACTTAGTTGTTCTCCAGGTGATTCTATGTGAATCCAAGATTGAAATCCACTCCTCTAAATAGCTCCTTCTCCCAACTCATCATGTTGATTGGCCCAGTTGTAAGGGAGAAGGCTCAAATTCCAGTACCTTTGGGCAACACCGATTGATGTTCCAAGACTCAGCTTTAATATTATGTCCTTGATGATACCCATTCCATCCTCATTCCTGTGGGCTCTATTATGCACTATGTGCATACGATTTTATTATAACACTGGTAATTTCCATATACTTATTTTTCTCCTCCACTGGGGTCCCAAAGGGCATGATTTGTATGTCTTTGTAGCCCCGTTCCACTTGGCATATGGTCTGACAGGTGACAAATCCTCAATAAATGTTTATTAAATTATTAAGAATTTATAAATATGTATTTATTCTTAAATATATATTTAACCAGCCCATGTGGCTCATTTTATAAATGTTTTGAACATTTATAAAAGGAAGAAAATGAACTATATTGTCTCTAAATCTTTATCTCTTTAAAATCTAAAATTCTGTGATTTCTGTCTCCCTGCATCATATAAAAATTATATATATGATGATAGAAATAATACTTTAGGTCTGTACTTCCCAAACATTAACATGCATGCTTCTCACCTGGGGATCTTGCTAAAATGCAAATCATGATTTTGTAGCTCTTGGAGTAGGCCTGAGATTCTGCATTTTCAGTAGGCTCCAAGGTCATTCTGGTACCATCTGGTCAAGGACAGCACTTTGAGCAGCACAATTTTAGGAGATGGAGACTGATCCTAGCCCTCATGTCACATATTATAAGGCAGATGATATGATTTGGCTCAGTATCCCCACACAAGTTTTATCCTGGATTGTAATTCCCACATGTTGACAGAGGGGCCTGGTGGGAGGTGATTGAATCATGTGGGCAGACTTCCCCCTTGCTGTTCTCACGATAGTGAAAGTGAGTGAGTTATCACGAGATCTGGTGGTTGTTTGAAAGTGTGTGGCACTTCCCCTTCGCTCTCTCCTGCTCTGCCATGGTAAGAACTGCTCAATTCCCCTTTGCATTCTGCCATGAGTTTCCTGAGGCCTCCTAGCTAGGTCTCCTACCTTAACAGGAAGCCTGTAGGCTACTGCAGAACTGTGAGTCAATTAAACCTCTTTTCTTTACAAATAACCCAGTCTCAAGGTAGTTCTTTATAGCAGTGTGAAAACAGACTAATACAACAGATAATGTAAACCTGAGCATTAGACGGCCTGGTTCAGATCCTGGTCCTGACACTTTTCTAAGACATTGGACAAGTCATTTTCTAACATATTTGTACCTGAACTTCCTTATCTGTAATAAATCGATGACAGTGCTTTTGTAAAATGAACAAGTTAATTCATGTGCAATCCTTATTATGATGATGCACTCATAATAAATGCAATATATATGAATACTACAGTTTCACTCCGTATAAGTCTACTTGTTTCAGTGGTTATCAGTTCTATATGTTCAAGAGCCCTAATTTTTAAAAATATCTTGAAAATTGTACAGAGAAGATGTATTTCCTTAGATTGAGAAGGCAAATGTAGGTTTCATAAGCCAAGAGACAAAATTAGAAGAAAGAAAAAAATTAACTTGTCATTTGTCTAGTAACATCTTTTTCTGTCTTCGCATCTCACAACTGCTCCGTGATAACGTTGAAAATACATAGTACGTGTACCATTTCAGAAAAGGTAAAATTCTGGCATTAAAATTCATAACAAAAAGATACTCTAGCTAGAATATATGAATTGAAACTCAGTGCAGCATAAATGTTTGCACATACAAGAAATACTTTTAACAATAAGATGCAGAACTCCTTTCCTGACACTAAGATATCAGTTCTTCCGCAAGCCAATTGCTTTTTAATGACAAAGGTTAAACTCCTAGAGAGTTGTTAGAATGCAGAAAAGACAACCCCAACCTAAAATAATAACAAGTATAGGACTCAGCTTCAGAAAAGAAGAAAAAGATAAGGATCAGCAAGCAGAAAAAATCCCCAAACCAGAAAATCTAACATTATTAGGAGTATTGTGTCACTTTAAGAAGGAAAAAAGGAAAAAAGATAAAAGATGTCCCCCAAAAATCTTTTTGAGTTCCCAGTATCTGCCAAGTGTTTCAAATATATTTGAGTCTTAAATATCCAGTAACAGTCTGTGGAAGGTGTTACAAATCTCATTTTACAGATGAGAACCTGAGAGTCAGAAGGTTATACTTGCCAGACCTAGTTTTGACAGAGCTGGGATTTGAATCTATTGTTAGTGGACATTGTATGACTATATGATACTATGTAATTATATATGACTCTAGTTAGTCCCATCTCCTCAAACTTTGAAAGAACCTTCAGATATTTTTATTTTGAGATAATTTTACTAATTTTTTTTAATTTTTAATTTTTGTGAGTACATAGTAGGTGAATATATTTATGGGTTATGAGCCTCCAGATTTGATCCAGTTCAAGTTTAAATCAAGCTTAAAGTCATATAATAAATAATAAGCCAGAACAAAATGAAGTAGAAATGCATTTATTGTGCCAAAGATACATTCCATTGTTTAATAGTTTTCATTGAAAGAGTAAATCCTGGGACTCAAACAAGTTTGTCAGGCTTGTTACTAGCCTGTGGGCTTGGTTTACATTTCCCGTGGATCCCAGCCAGATGGAACATGGTATGTACTTTCCTTTCTTTTGTATATCTGGGGAAGAATGTCTGCCCCATTAGGTAGTTCAAAGTACAAAACCTACAGTAGCCTGAGATCTATCCCTGGCTTCTTCACTGAAAATTCTAATCCTTGAGTTGCCATTGTTCTTTTGACTCATGATTCCATCGAAACTCTGAGCCCTTGGTAAGTGAAGCAGGTTAGTGGGAAAAATTAATTCAGGGTCTTGAAAGATGGTTGATTTAATACACCAAATTTAGTTAACCTAAAGTTCAACCCATTTACTTATTCATTTCTAAACAAAACAGAATAGAAAATGTAGCCTATTGGTTTAATTTACATCTCACTATGCTATAAGATTCTTTTTATATCCCAGTTTATATAAATTCATTACTTATATCACCTACTTTTAATACTGAACCCAATATGTTCCTCTTATTGGACTATAAAGGAAAAAAAGCATAGCTCTATTTAAATTTTCAGTCTATTTTTCACACTGAGAAATGTCCAATTATTTCTTATTTAATTATAAGTTCCTGTATTAGAAGAGAGAAGATCTTTAATAATGATAGTGTTAAGGGGTGCAGTTAACTTGCCAACGTTTTAACATTGTGACCTTTCCTAAACAGAAAGCTATCTAAATTTTTTTAAATTTTATCTTTATATTTTCACAGAATATATGAGTAAAAGGAAACTAAAAGTCACATTCTATAATAACTAGTCTTCGTATGTGAAGAAATTCTAAATATGCGGTAAAGAAGACTTGAAATTGCAAAATGATTGCAAGTTATGCTTTCTTTTAACATGGCCTAGGAGTAAGGTATTTTAAAAAAGAAATGATTGTCATTGATAGAGTATATAGATTAAATATTATTAAAAAATTAGCATTTCCTGAATACTGAAATGATTTGGCAAATAAAATGTAATCTTTCTTTGATAAGTAAGAAAGTATTTTAAAATATTAAATGTTTTCTGGGGTCAGCACAATGAATATCATTTAACATGAGTTATCTCATTACTGCCAACATACAGACATCTTTATTTAGAGGAATGCTAGGTTAAAAAGGAACTAATAGGCTGGGCACAGTGGCTCATGCCTGTAATCCCTGCACTTTGGGAGGCTAAGGCAGGTGGATCACCTGAGGTCGGGAGTTCAAGACCAGCCTGGTCAACATGAGGAAACCCTGTCTCTACTAAAAATACAAAAAATTAGCTGGGCGGGGTGGCACACACCTGTGATCCCAGCTACTCAGGAGGCTGAGGCAGGAGAATTGCTTGAACCTGGGAGGCAGAGATTTCAATGAGCCGAGATCATGCCTCTGTACTCCAGCCTGGGCAACAAGAGTGAAACTCTGTCCCAAAAAGAAAAAGGAAAAAAAAAAAAGAGGAACTAATAAACAATATTTGACTATGTGTTATGTGTAACTAACATAGAACATTTTTAAAAATATGTCCCTCTCTTTTATATTTACATAAACTTCCAACTGTGTGGCTAATCAAAGTGCAATTGTATATGATTATTTTGCTCCCTGCATGTTTTCATTACAAAAGTGAGATTTGGCAAACAAACATATTCCTTTCTGAAATCCTCATATGACGTTAGGAGCCAAACAAATTAAGAGCCATGTTTCAAATATGCAAAAGCAAATGTAAGAGACTTAATGTCTTCTCTTAAAATGATTCTCAATCTGTTTAAGCAAAGAAAACTTCCCACTCAACTATAATTGTTAAGAAATTAACCAATTTTAAAACATAAACTAGCAACAAAAACAGACCCAGCTTTTAAAACTATTTAAAGTCATTGAATCTCGAGAAAAATGTGCTTTTGCAATATCACAAGAGGAAACAACTTTTTCATTTTGAGGACTTGGACGATTTATCTAGTAACTAATATTGATCTATTGACTATAAAGTACAGCTGTTGTATAAATTGACCTTAATGTACTTGGTGGCATTCATTGAATGCATTAACACCAACCAAGCATTGAAGTAAAAATACTGACTGGAATATGTGCATCCATTTGGTTCATGATAAAAACTGACACATTCCTAACATTTTAGTCCTAGTGAAATTTCTAAGATGTTAATTTCCTTTTTATTAAAAAATAATTGGATGGGAAACTAATTTGAGGGTAGGGAATAATAAGAACATTCTGCACATAAAATGCATCAAAGGGAAAGACTATTAAAAAACTACAGCTTCTTGATTATAAAACAATGTTGACAAAAATCAGAACTGCTACAGAATCATGGCAGAATTTCATAAAACCAGTTATCTGAGAAGTAGTTATATAACTGTGTTCTCTGTGATGTCTATATAATTTATATATGTACTAGCTATGGTTCCATCATCTTTATTGTTACATAAGCTTCCCATTTCTATCTTGGCTTCCTAAAGCCCAACTTTGAAATATATATTTATTAAAATACGGTTATAATTTAAAAAATTATCTTGTAAGAGTACAATGATCAGCTTGAAAAGTTGTATTAGTTAATATTCAAAAATTAAAAATAAAACATACTAATATTATATTTTTCTTTTTATTTTCTGTTCTTAATTTTATTTTTAAGTAGATAATTCATTCACATACTACAAGATTCAGAAGCTAATAATATTTTAGGAACTTTTATATGTTATTGGGAGACATGACTATGCCCTAAGCAAGTTCTAAAAATAGTGCGTTTTTATTAATAACATGTCTTGCTCCTCTTCCACATCCTGTTAACAATATTTCAGCTCTCTAGTTTTAACTGTGTATATGCATCTTCAATATTCTGAGGCATTGCTTGAACCAATGAGCAGAATTTCGTTCTGACATGATTTATAAACGGGGGAGCATTTCAATTTATATTTATAGATGTATGCCATCCTTTATTCTCATGCATTACCTCTTCTGGCCACAAAATGATTATCAAAATAAGTTGCTTCCAGCCAGGCACGGTGGCTCATGCCTGTAATCCCAGCACTTTGGGAGGCTGAGGCAGGTGGGTCACCTGAGGTCAGGAGTTGAGACCAGCCTGGCCAACATGGTGAGACTCCGTCTCTACTAAAAATACAAAAATTTATCCGGGCATGGTGGTGGGTGCCTGTAATCCCAGCTACTCGAGTGGCTGAGGCAAGAGAATGGCTTGAACCCAGGAGGCAGAAGTTACAGTGATCCAAGATTGTGCCACTGCACTCCAGCCTGGGCGAAAGAGTGAAACTGTCTCAAAAATAAAATAAATAAGTTGCTTCCCATCTCTTACAGGGAATAGGGATAAGGAATGTAATATAAAATAGGCAGCGAGGGATTTGTTGAGAAAGGTGTAATAATATTGAAAAATATACCTGGTTTTAAGGTTTTTAGAACAACAAAAATTTGCTTTTCAAAATTTTTAAGAAAAAAGCATACCATGAAGAAATAAATTAGAGATAAATTTAGAAGCACTAAATCTGGCAGACTGTCCAAACCCACAGTTTTAGATAAACAAATTTAGGCCCAGAGAAATTGAGCAGCTTCCTCAAGATCGTCTATTCAATTAATGATAGATCTGAGACTATGATACAGTCTCTGGACCTCCAATTCTGATCTCATTTTGCTGCCAACATTATCCCTATTGATGCACATTGCCCTTGAATGTCCTGCAGTGATGGTATATATCCAAATTACAAGTAGAGGATTCCCTCAAATCTTTATGGGAATAAATAAATAAATAGAGTTATGAAGGAATTAGTAACATTCATGGATGATATACTCAGAATAATTTTTTAATTAGGGAAATTTGGGGGCTACTATCAAAATTTTCCCCCAGATATGCCCTCTCCACTGTATTGAAACTGAACTCTGTAAAGTGATGGTCACATGCAATAAATTGACCTCAAGTTTGACTGTCTTTCAAGGCTGACAAGCCCCATCCCCTGCCTTCTGTGATACCTTGTCTTGGCCATCCTTTTGGATTCTCTTTTTAGCCTCACTTCCTCTGCTTCCATAATTATAGCTTTTACCTAAGGCTTTCTGCTACACTCTTGAACTTCTCTCTCACTGTGATCCATCCATTTTCACTAGGTCTCTTTAAATGCTTTCAAAATTTTCATCTGCTCTTTTGTTGACTTTCATCCTATGTGGTATTCCCAACTGCCCATGGAGAATCTCCATTTGAACACCCTGAGCAAGTATCTGAAATTCAACTTGCCTAATAACTAATTTATTTTTTCCTCTAAAAAAGATCTCTCTCCTAAATCCTGTGTTTCTGTTGTTGTGCTCTCAATAAATTATGATCAAAACCTTGGAGTTTTCTTTGATCCTTTATCTGTTTACAATACATATCCCATACCTAAACTTCGTGAACTTTTTCAGTTTACCTTATAAACCTCTTCTCTCTTCTACTTCAGTTGTCTCTTATCTATATTATCTAATTTTGAGTTATTACATAAACACTTGATATTTTGTCTCTTGTCCCCTAACTCCACCTTGATCAATAGACTCATTCACATTACCTTCAGATGAATCTTTGTAAAGGGTATTTTAAATCCCTTAACCTTCTTCTACTCAAACCCTTCAAATTCCCCCACTCTATATCCAAAGTCTTTAGTCTGACATTGAAAGCCATACACAGCCCACTATTTTCTCATCTTCCATCAACACTGCACAACTAACACTAAATAAAAGTGATCCTATTACAGATTTAGTCCTGAATCACTTTCTCTTACTCATGTCAATTTATTCATTCTGGACTGTTTTCATCCTTGTACCTTTTACCCTTGCAATTAAACCTCCTTACACTTGATACTGGTCATTCCTTTGCATTTCAACTCTTTAACTGCTTCTCTTCTTGCCTTTCTCCTTGACTGCTATCTTTAACCATGGAAAATAAATATTCTTCTTTATTACAAAACATTATGTATTAGTCCATTCTCAGCTGCTTATAAAGACATACCTAAGACTGGGTAATTCATAAAGGAAAGAGTTTTGACTCACAGTTCCACGTGGCTGGGAGGCCTCACAATCATGGCAGAAGGCAGGAAAGAGAGCATGTGCAGGGGAGCTCCCCTTTATAAAACCATCAGATCTCGTGAGACTTACTATCCCAAGAACGGCATGGGAAAGACCCACCCCCATGATTCAATTACCTCCCATGACACGTAGAAATTATGGGAGCTACAATTCAAGATGAGATTTGGGTGAGGACACAGCCAAACCATATCACATTAAAACTTGCCACAGAACTTCCACACTCTTTTCTCCACTATCTACTCTAAGACTTTCTCTGTTTACTCAGAAACTTTCTAGACAACTTCTTCTGGCCATGACCCCTCATCCCTGGACATATAAGTATGCAACGTTCCTTTTGTAGGCTCAAGCATCTCTATGTTTGATTTTAGTTAACACAAGCCTAGAATGTTTTTCCCAACTTTGGCGACTGCATTTCAGCTTCACTTCAGTACTCATTAAAAGTACCTAAGCACTACCCACGAAAACACTTCCTCTGAAATTCTATAGCAGCTTTGTTAAATAGAAATAAAACGTAAGCCACAAATGTAGAACAGGAATCTAATTTAACACTCTTAGAAACCACATTATAAAAGTAAAACTTAATAAATAAAATTAATTTTAGGTTATATTTTACCTAAAATATTATTATTTAAATATGAAATTAACATTAATGAGATGTTTTTACATCTCTTTTTTATTGAATGATTTTTTAAAATTATACTTTCAGTTCTAGGATACATGTGCACAACGTGCAGGTTTGTTACACATGTATACACGTGCCATGTTGGTGTGCTACACCCATTAATTTGTCATTTACATTAAGTATTTCACCTAATGCTATCCCTCCCCAATCCCCCCACCCCACGACAGGCCCTGGTGTGTGATGTTCCCTGCCCCATGTCCAGGTGTTCTCATTGTTCAATTCCCATCTATGAGTGAGAACATGCAGTGTTTAGTTTTCTGTCCTTGCGATAGTTTTCTCAGAATGATGGTTTCCAGCTTCATCCATGTCCCTACACAGGACATGAACTTACCCTTTTTTACGGCTGCATAGTATTCCACGGTGTATATGTGCCACATTTTGTTAATCCAGTCTATCATTGATGGACATTTGGGTTGGTTCCAAGTCTTTGCTATTGCAAACAGTGCTGCAATAAACATATGTGTGCATGTGTCTTTATAGTAGCATGATTTATAATCCTTTGGGTGTATACCCAGTAATGGTATCGCTGGGTGAAATGGTATTTCTAGCTCTAGATCCTTGAGGAATCGCCACACTGTCTTCTACAATGGTTGAACTAGTTTACACTCCCACCAACAGTGTAAAAGCATTCCTATTTCTCCACATCCTCTCCAGCACCTGTTGTTTCCTGACTTTTTAATGATCGCCATTCTAACTGCTGTGAGATGGTATCTTATGGTTTTGATTTCCATTTCTCTGATGACCATTTTTTCATGTGTCTGTTGGCTGCATAAATGTCTTCTTTTGAGAAGTGTGTATTCATATCCTTTGCCCACTTGGTGATGGGGTTATTTGATTTTTTCTTGTAAATTTGTTTAAGTTAATTGTAGATTCTGGATATTAGCCCTTTGTCAGATGGGTAGATTGCAAAAATTTTCTCCCATTCTGTAGGTTGCCTGTTCACTCTGATGGTAGTTTCTTTTGCTGTGCAGAAGCTCTTTAGTTTAATTAGATCCCATTTGCCTATTTTGGCTTTTGTTGCCATTGCTTTTGGTGTTTTAGTCGTGAAGTCCTTGCCCATGCATATGTCCTGAGTGGTATTGCCTAGGTTTTCTTCTAGGGTTTTTATGGTTTTAGGTCTAACATTTAAGTCTTTTATCCATCTTAAATTAATTTTTGTATAAGGTGTAAGGAAGGGATCCAGTTTCAGCTTTTTACATACGGCTAGCCAGTTTTCCCAGCATCATTTATTAAATAGGGAATCCTTTCCCCATTGCTTGTTTTTGTCAGGTTTGTCAAAGACCAGATGGTTGTAGACGTAGATGTGTGGCATAATTTCTGAGGCCTCTGTTCTGTTCCATTGGTCTATATCTCTGTTTTGGTACCAGTATAATGCTGTTTTGGTTACTGTAGCCTTGTAGTATAGTTTGAAGTCAGGCAGCATGATGCCTCCAGCTTTGTTCTTTTGGCTTAGAGTTGTCTTGGCAATGCAGGCTCTTTTTTGGTTCCATATGAACTTTAAAGTAGTTTTTTCCAATTCTGTGAAGAAAGTCATTGGTAGCTTGATGGGGATGGCATTTAATGTATAAATTACCTTGGGCAGTATGGCCATTTTCACAATATTGATTCTTCCAACCCATGAGCATGGAATGTTCTTCCATTTGTTTGTGTCCTCTTTTATTTTGTTGAGCAGTGTTTTCTGGTTCCCGTTGAAGAGGTCCTTCACATCCCTTGTAAGTTGGATTCTTAGGTATTTTATTCTCTTTGTAGCAATTGTGAATGGGAGTTCACTCATGATTTGGCTGTTATTGGTGTATAAGAATGTTTATGATTTTTGCACATTGATTTTGTATCCTGAGACTCTGTTGAAGTTGCTTATCAGCTTAAGGAGATTTGGGGCTGAGACGATGGGGTTTTCTAAATATACAATCATGTCATCTGGAAACAGGGACAATTTGACTTCCTCTTTTCCTAATTTAATACATTTTGTTTCTTTCTGTTGCCTGATTGCCCTGGCCAGAACTTCCAACACTATGTTGAATAGGAGTGGTGAGAGAGGGCATCCCTGTCTTGTGCCAGTTTTCAAAGGGAATGCTTCCAGTTTTTGCCCATTCAGTATGATACTGGCTGTGGTTTTGTCATAGATAGCTCTTATTATTTGGAGATACATTCCATCAATGCCTAGTTTATTCCGAGTTTTTAGCATGAAGGGCTGTTGAATTTTGTCAAAGGCATTTTCTGCATCTATTGAGATAATCATGTGGTTTTTGTCTTTGATTCTGTTTATGTGATGGATTATGTTTATTGATTTGTGTATGTTGAACCAGCCTTGCATCCCAGGGATGAAGCCATCTTGATCTTGGTGGATAAGCTTTTTGATGTGCTGCTGGATTCAGTTTGCCAGTATTTTATTGAAGATTTTTGCACCGATGTTCATCAGGGATATTGTTCTACAATTCTCTTTTCTTTTGTTGTGTCTGTGCCAGGCTTTGGTATTAGGATGATGCTGGCCTCATAAAATGAGTTAGGGAGGATTCTTTCTTTTTCTATTTATTGGAATAGTTTCAGAAGGAATGGTACCAGCTCCTCTTTGTACCTCTGGTTAAATTTGGCTATGAATCCATCTGGTCCTGGACCTTTTTTATTGGTAGGCTATTAATTATTTCCTCAATTTCAGAGCCTGTTATTGGTCTATTCAGGGATTCAGCTTCTTCCTGGGTTAGTCTTGGGAGGGCGTATGTGTCCAGGAATATATCCATTTCTTCTAGATTTTCTAGTTTATTTGCGTAGAGGTGTTTATAGTATTCTCTGATGGTAGTTTGTGTTTCTGTGGGATCAGTGATGATATCCTCTTTATCATTTTTTATTGCCTCCATTTGATTCTTCTCTCTTTTCTTCTTTATTAGTCTTGCTAGCAGTCTATCAATTTTGTTGATCTTTTCAAAAAACCAGCTCCTGGATTTATTGATTTTTTTGAAGGGATGTTTGTGTCTCTATCTCCTTCAGTTTGGCTCTGATCTTAGTTATTTCTTGCCTTTGCTAGCTTTTGAATGTGTTTGCTCTTGCTTCTCTAGTTCTTTTAATTGTGATGTTAGCGTGTCAATTTTAGATCTTTCCTGCTTTCTCTTGTGGGCATTTAGTGAAATAGATTTCCCTCTACACACTGCTTTAAATGTGTCCCAGAGATTCTGGTACATTGTGTCTTTGTTCTCATTGGTTTCAAAGAACATCTTTAGTTCTGCCTTCATTTTGTTATTTACCCAGTAGTCATTCAGGAGCAGGTTGTTCAGTTTCCATGTACTTGTGCAGTTTTGAGTGAGTTTCTTAATCCTGAGTTCTAATTTGATTGCACTGTGGTCTGAGAGACAGTTTGTTGTGATTTCTCTTCTTTTGCATTTGCTGAGGAGTGCTTTACTTCCAACTATGTGGTCAACTTTGGAATAAGTGCAATGTGGTGCTGAGAAGAATGTATATTCTGTTGATTTGGGGTGGAGAGTTCTGTAGATGTATATTAGGTCTGCTTGGTGCAGAGCTGAGTTCAAGTCCTGGATATCGTTGTTAACCTTCTGTCTTGTTGATCTGTCTAATATTGACAGTGGGGTGTTAAAGTCTCCAATTATTATTGTGTGGGAGCCTAAGTCTCTTTGTAAGTCTTTCAGGACTTGCTTTATGTATCTGGATGCTCCTGTATTGGGTGCATATATGTTTGGGATAGTTAGCTCTTCTTGTTGAATTGATCCCTTTACCATTATATAATGGCCTTCTTTGTCTCTTTGGATCTTTGTTGGTTTAAACTCTATTTTATCAGAGACTAGGACTGCAACCCCTGCTTTTTTTTGCTTTCCATTTGCTTGGTAGATCTTCCTGCATCCCTTTATTTTGAGCCTATATGTGTCTCTGCACGTGAGATGGGTCTCCTGAATACAGCACACTGATGAGTCTTGACTCTTTATCCAATTTGCTAGTCTGTGTCTTTTAATTGGAGCATTTAACCCATTTACATTTAAAGTTAATACTGTTATGTGTGAATTTGATCCTGTCATTATGATGTTAGCTGGTTATTTTGCCCATTAGTTGATGCAGTTTCTTCCTAGCATCAATGGTCTTTGCAATTTGACATGTTTTTGCAGTGTCTGGTACCAGTTGTTCCTTTCCATGTTTAGTGCTTCCTTCAGGAGCTCTTTTAAGGCAGGCCTGGTGGTGGCAAAATCTCTAAACATTTGCTTGTCTGTAGAGGATTTTATTTCTCCTTCACTTATGAAGCTCAGTTTGGCTGGATATGAAATTCTGGGTTGAAAATTCTTTTCTTTAAGAATGTGGAATATTGGCCCCCACTCTCTTCTGGCTTGTAGGGTTTCTGCTGAGAGATCTGCTGTTTGTCTGATGGGCTTCCTTTTGTGGGTAACCTCACCTTTATCTCTGGCTGCCCTTAGCATTTTTTCCTTCATTTCAAACTTGGTGAATCTAACAATTATGTGTCTAGGGGTTGCTCTTCTTGATGAGTATCTTTGTGGTGGTCTCTGTATTTCCTGAATTTGAATGTTGGCCTGCTTTGCTAGGTTGGGGAAGTTCTCCTGGATAATATCCTGAAGAGTGTTTTCCAGCTTGGTTCTATTCTCCCCATCACTTTCAGGTACACCAATAAAACGTAGATTTGGTCTTTTTACATAGTCCCTTATTTCTTGGAGGCTTTGTTCATTTCTTTTTACTCCTTTTTATCTAAACTTCTCTTCTCACTTAATTTCATTAAGTTGATCTTCAATCACCGATACACTTTCTTGCACTTGAAGGAATTGGCTACTGAAACTTGTGCATGTGTCACATAGTTCTTGTGCCATGGTTTTCAGCTCCATCAGGTCATTTAAGGTCTTCTCTACACTGTTTATTCTACTTAGCCATTCATCTAATCTTTTTTTCAAGGTTTTTAGCTTCCTTGCGATGGGTTTGAACACTCTCCTTTAGCTCAGAGAAGTTTGTTGTTACCGACTTTCTGAAGCCTACTTCTGTCAACACATCAAAGTCATTCTCTGTCCTGCTTTGTTCTGTTGCTGGTGAGGAGCTGCAATCCTTTGGAGGAGAGGGGTGCTCTGATTTTTAGAATTTTCAGCATTTCTGCTTTGGTTTCTCCCTATCTTTGAGGTTTTATCTACCTTTGGTCTTTGATGATGGTGACCCACAGATGGGGTTTTGTTGTGGATGTCCTTTTTGTTGATGTTGATGATATTCCTTTCTGTTTGTTAGTTTTCCTTCTAACAGTCAGGACCCTCAGCTGCAGGTCTGTTGGAGTTTGTTGGAGGTCCACTCCAGACCCTGTTTGCCTGGGTTTCACCAGTGGAGGCTGCAGAACAGCAAATATTGCAGAACAGCAAATATTGCTGCCTGATCCTTCCTCTGGAAGCTTCATCTCAGAGGGGCACCCAGCTGTATGAGGTGTCAGTTGGCCCCTACTGGGAGGTGTCTCCAAGTTAGGCTACCCAGGGGTTAGGGACCCACTTGAGGAGGCAGTCTGTCCGTTCTCAGAGCTCAAACACCATGTTGGGAGAACCATTGCTGTCTTCAGAACTGTCAGACAGGGACGTTTAAGTCTGTGGAAGATTCTGCTGCCTTTTGTTCATCTATGCCCTGCCCCCAGAGGTGGAATCTACAGAGGCAGGCGGGCCTCCTTGAGCAGCCATGGGTTCCACCCAGTTCGAACTTCCCAGCTCCTTTGTTTACCTACTCAAGCTTCAGCAATGGCAGACACCCCTCCCCCAGCCAGGCTTGCCACCTCGCCGTTCCATCTCGGACTAGCAGTGAGCAAAGCTCCATGGGCGTGGGACCTGCTGAGCCAGGCATGGGATATAATCTCCTGGTGTGCCACTTGCTAAGACCATTGGAAAAGTGCAGTGTTTAGGCGGCAGTGTCCTGATTTTCCTGGTACAGTCTGTCACAGCTTCCCTTGGCTAGGAAAATGAAATCCCCTGACCTCTTGCCCTTCCCAGGTGAGTTGATGCCCCACCCTTTGGCTCACCCTCTGTGGGCTGCACTCACTTTCTGACAAGTCCCAGTTAGGTGAGCCAGGTACCTCAGTTGGAAATGCAGAAATCACCCATCTGCATCGATCATGCTGGGAGAGGCAGACTGGAGCTGTTCCTATTAAGCCATCTTGGAATGGGCCCCATCTTTTTTTCATTCTAATGTCTGGTGTATATTTTGTATTTATGACAAATCTCAATTCAGACTAGTCACATTTCAAATGCTCATAGCAACAAGTGGCTTATGGCTACAATAACGGACAGTAAGGTCTATGGCAATTGTTAATTGGTTTGGTATTTTGCATATGCTGGTTTGAAAAGTTAATGACTTTTAGTGAATAGATGACTAGATTCTAGACTGTCAGCTGCTAGAGTATGGGAATAGCCAGCGCCAGAATATAAGTATTCAGTGCTTGACACAAACAATCTAATAGTAAACAAGCATTATTTTAAAAAGACTATTATAATACTGTGATAAGGGTGACAATGGAGATGGGATCACAGTGCTAGAGTGGCTCCACAGCTCTCTACTCCTCCCCCATACCTCTCAAACATGCCTCCATTAAGTTGCACCCAAGTGTAAAGAGCTGGCAAAGGGATCGTGACCAACTCCAACATTCCACTGGAGTCTATATGGTCAAACAGCAAACTGTTTATTATGAATGGAGGATGTGGGCAAAATCACATCTGCTCCAGCTGCCAGAAGGTTTGCTGAAGGCAATCACCCCCTGGTGCCATGCTTCTTGAGGTTATCTACTGGGATATCTAGAGCCTATTTTTCAAAGAATGCAGTCTTGCAAGCCTGCTGTAAGTCAAACTGCTGACCTACAATCATCCCCCTTCTTGCTATCTCTTTTACCTAATAAATACAGAGGGCTGAAAAAGCTCAGGGCCTTTGTTCACTAGAAGCAAGGAGCCCCCTGACCCCCTTCTTCCAAATATACTCTTTTGTCTTTATCTTTATTCCCACGTTCATCATCCTTTGTTCAGTCCACCAGGAATTGAGGTCTGCGACACCCAAGGAAAAAAGTAAGGCACTAGCCCAGTCATTTTACAAAGTATTTATATATATATAATACGTGCTAAAAATGAGAGGAGTATAAAGATCTCAGAACTAAGGCAAACTCATCCAGTATGGAAATAAAATTTAAAATGAGACCTGAAAGGAATGTAAGAAAAAAGAAAATAGGAGAAGAAAAGAGTGTTCTAGGCAAAAAGAGCAGACTGTGTAAGGGCCATGAGGTAGAAAAAAAATCAAATAAGGACCTTGAGAAGCTCCATAGAGCCTAAGTCCTGAGCATGTCATTGGCATAATACACAGGGTTGCATTTAAAGTCCCAGCTACTCGGAGAGGCTGAGGCAGGAGAATGGCGTGAACCTGGGAGGCGGAGCTTGCAGTGAGCTGAGATTGTGCCACTGCACTCCAGCCTGGGCGACAGAGCGAGACTCCATCTCAAAAAAAATAAAAAAAATAAAAAATATAAATAAAAAAATAAATAAAAATAAATAAAAAAAACTTGAAGAAAGTCAAAAGCAGTGAAAAGGTAGTCCATTTGCTTATTTTTGCTTTTGTTGCCTGAATTTTTAATATAGTATCCAAAACATCATTGCAAGGCCAATATCACAGAGATTTTCCTATGTTTTCTTCTAGTAGTTTTATGGTTTCGGGGCTTACATTTATGTCCTTAACTTGTTTTGGGCTGATTTTTGTGTACGGTGTGAGGTAAGGGTCTAGTTTCTTTCTTTTGTATGTGAATATCCAGTTTTCTAAGCAGCATTTATTGAAAAAACTGTTCTTTTCCCATTGTGTCTTCTTGCAGACCTTGTCAAAAATTAGTTGCCCATATATGCTAGGGTTTCTTTCCAGGCTCTCTATTCTGTCCAATTGGTCTGTGTGTCTGTTTTAATGTCAATATCATACTGTTTTGGTTACTATAGCTTAGTAATATAATTTGAAATCAGAAAGTATGATGCCTCTATCCTTGTTTTTCTTTATGGAAATTATTTTCAGGGCCTTTTGTGGTTTCATACAAATTTTAGAATTGATTTTTTTATTTCTATGAAAAATGCACTTGAAATTTTCATAGAGGTTGCTTTGAATCTGTATAATGCTTTAGGTAGTATGGACATTTTAACAATATTAATACTTCCTGTCCATGAGCGTAGGGTATCTTTCCATTTTCGTGTATCTTCTTAAACTTCTTTCATCAATATTTTACAGCTTTTAACATGCAGATATTACACTTCCTTGGTTAAGTTTATTTCTAAGCATTTTAATTTTTTGATGCTGTTGAAAGTGAGATTATTTATTTGATTTCTTTTATGGACAGATTATTAATGAAAAGAAATCGAATTTTTTTATATGTTGATTCTGCATCCTGCTACTTTTAGGGTTTTCTACATGTGTCATTGACAAAAGTGGATAGTTTTACTTTTTCCTTTCCAATTTGGATGTCTTTTTTTTCCTGTCTTATTGTTCTTGCTAATACTTCAGCCCTTTGTTGAATGGAAGTGGCAAGAATGGGCACCCTTGCCTCCTTGCCTGGTCCCTGATTTTAAAAGAAAAACTTTCAGTTTTTCCTATTGATTAGATTAGCTATGTGATTTTTCATAAATGGCCTTTATTATGTTGAAGAAAAAATTTCTAGCTATATTTTGTTTAGAGTTTATATCCTGAAAGAACGTTAAACTTCTTTGAACTACATCAAACTGAAAAGCTTCTGTACAGCAAAGGAAACAATCAACAAAATGAAAAGTCAGCCTATAGATCAAGAGAAACTATTTTCAAGCAGTGTATCTGATAAAAGATTAATACAGACATAGGGAATTCACACAGCTCAATCTCTCTCTCTCTCTCTCTCTCTCTCTCACACACACACACACACACACACACACACACACACACAGATAATAGAATTTAAAAATAGGCAAAGAACCTGAAAAGACATTTTCCCAAAAAAGACGCAAAAACAGCCAACACACATATAAAAATGTGCTTGACATCTCTTATCATCAGGGAATGCCAATCAAAATCACAATGAGATATCACCTCACACCTGTTAGGATAGCTATAATCAAAAAGACAAGAGGTAATAAATATTGTCAAGGGTGTGGGAAAAAGGGAACGAACGTCTGTGCACTGTTGATGTGAATGTAAATTGGTACAGCCATTATGGAAAACAATATAGAAGTTCCTCAAAAAATTGAATATAGAATCTCATGACCAAGCAATCCCTCTGCTGTGTATATACCCATAGGAAATGAAATCAGCACCTTGTAGTGATATCCACACTCCCATGTTCATAACAGCATTATTCAGAATAGCCAAGTTATGGAAACAACCTAAGTGTTCATCAACAGATGAATGGATAAAGAAATCGTAATTTATAAATACAAGGGAATATTAATCAGCCTTAAAAATGGTGAAGATAGGCAACAACGTGGACGAACATGGAGGACTTTATGCCAAGTGAAATAACCGAGACAGACAAACATTACATGACCACACTTACATGTGGAATCTAAAAGTAAATTAAATACATAGATACAGAGAGTAGAATAGTGCTTACCAGGTATAAAGGAGGACGAGGAAATGGGGAGATGTGGGTCAAAAGGGTACAAAGTTGCAGTTATATAGGAGGAATAGTCTAGAGATCTAATGTACAGAAGAAAAGACTATAGTTAGTAATATGGCATTGTATACTGAAAGTTTGTTATTACCACACACGCACATGTGCACGTATGCATGCACACACACACACACACACACACACAACATAACTG
Organism: Hylobates moloch; assembly: GCF_009828535.3. Taxonomy (NCBI): domain Eukaryota; kingdom Metazoa; phylum Chordata; class Mammalia; order Primates; family Hylobatidae; genus Hylobates; species Hylobates moloch. The sequence goes on along the minus strand of NW_026652288.1, from coordinate 78,741,667 downwards.
AGCAGTAACAGATATGTTAATTCACTTACCTGTAGCAATCATTTATATATATGTAATATTGTACATCATAAATGTGCACAATAAAAAAAAGCAGTGAAAATTTGCTTGTGCCTGTCAGGAATCTCCTGTGAATGGACATGTCACAAATTTAGGGGCTAAGATTTTAAAAAGCATCAAGGTCTTGCCTTAATGAGTTTTCTTCAGGTTTTACACTCTTCCCAATTCCATAATCTGTGGGAGATATGACAGAACTAAAAGCTTCTGCATTCTCTTCCTCAAAATAGGGTTTTATGAGATGACATCTGAGGGAGAGTGAAGTTAGTCACACTTGATTGGTATTTGAGAAGTCAGAAGTGTTATAGTATCATGTTTAACCACAAGAAGTTCCTCAATTAATTGTCTTGCTAGTAAGCACTAAATGAAAATAGCTGAAGATCTAGTACTATATTGCAGAAATCTATGTACTAAAATATGAACAGGAAGCCTAAGAATAGAGCTACAGACAAATAAAACATCTGTATGAAAGCTCTAACTTTTCCAAATTTCCTATTAATTAAATGTAACAGAAAAAAAGTCCTGGCCATGTTGCTACAATTATTTATTTTTAATTTGCATCTCCTACACTCCCAAAGTCAATGGAAAAATATCTAACGGCTACAGTGGTGTGATCACAGAAAAAAAAGCAGTTTCTATTTTTGAGTTTCTGCTTCCTATTATTCAGACGCACTTTGGAATTTTTTCTCCACAATTTAAATCTTGGTTGCTGCCCTGTTACTTAGCCAACATTGCATGATTTTAATTGAGTGTGGCTGTATCTCAGAGGGAAAGGGCACCAAATTTGTAAAGCAAACATCTTACCAGCATGGCTCAAGGCTTGCTAGTTGTTCTCCTGGCTGATTTAAAATTTCCAGATATGTAAGAAACTGAATCATTATGGAATCAAAGTCCCTATTAAAATGCTGTGTTTATCACACTGAATCAGCAAGATGCAGTAAGTTAATATTGGCTTCCCAACACAATGAATCAATGGAGTATTTTGAAGTTATATATTTAATTTCTTGTTCAGTTGTATTGTGGGTTTATTCAAGGGTTGCATAATCACTCAATGAGCCTACTATTCTGGGTCCAGAACTCCTGGGATACTCTCCAAAACAGTTTTCTCCTTCATCAAGATAGTTTATTACTAGTACGTTATATAACCTAACAACCTAAGTGATTATTGAAACAACATTTTTCTCCATGAAATTTAAAATCTACCAAACTTCAAAGTAAAAATAAGTAACTCATTTTTTCCTATAAATACAATAGACTAGCACTAGCCACAACTCCAACACAGTTAACAATGACAATAATGACATAGAAGAATAAACTGAGCACCATTGGTGATACAGCTACTCAAAAGCCTTTTCTTCTTTGCTTTGCCAACAAGGCACCGATTTTTTTGACTTGACAATGAGCCTTAAAGTCCATGCCCTTCTAGATTCCCTTGCAGCTGGGGGTGACCATGTGTTTACGCAGTAAGACAGTTTGAATTCTTAGTGAGGTTTCCAGGAAAGCTATTGTTTTCCTGAATGTTAAAAAAAAAAAAAAAAAGAAAGAAAAGAAAAGAAAGGGAGAGAGGTCTAAAGGAAGAGAGAGAAAGAAAAGACTTTATCCTTTTTTCCTGCCTGGCACTGAGAAGTAGGGGCTGGCTGCGAAACAGCCATTCTATAACATCGAGATGGAGCAACAAATAGAATGATCTGCATCCTTAATGATGATTCTTTTGAGCAACTGTGCCTGGGTTCTGGACATCCTCCTTGCAGATATCCTATTATTTAAGAAGAACCCCCTTTATGTTCAAGGAAGAGTGGCCAGAATTTGTGACATGTGGCTGAAAGAAATACGTGTGATGTATAATTGACCCTTGAACAACACAAGTTTGAACTGCACAAGTTGAATTATGTGTAGATTTTCTTTTGCCTCTGCTACTCCTGAGACAGCAAGACCAACCCCTCCTTTTCATCCTCCTCCTCAGCCTACTCAGCATGAAGATGGTGAGGCTGAAGACCTTGATTATTATCCACATCCACTTAATAAATAGTAAAAATATTTTTTCTTTATGACTTCCTTAACAACATTTTCTTTCTCTAGCTTACTTTATTGTAAGAATATGGTGTATAATACATATAATATAAAAAGCATGTTAATCAACTGTTTATGTTATCAGTAACGCTTCTGGTCAACAGTAGGCTCTTAGTAGTTAAGTTTCTTGGGAGTCAAATTTATACACAAATTTTCAGTGCATGGAACATCAGTGACCCTAACCCTCATGTTGTTCAACAGTCAACAGTAATACCTGCTCTATGTGTCCAGTGCCTTTGTGTTGCACCAGCTCAGGGAAAATCATTTACTTGCGTCCAGTACAACCCAGTGGGCCTGTAGCTCCCACACACTACATGTGTCCTGGGGATTTAAAGATTCATGAAGTATGGATTCTCCCTCTCAGGAACTTAGAACTTAATAAGTAGAGACAAATTTGTAAATAGTTACAATATACTGCTACCCGGGAAGTCAGGGTTTCATAAAGTGTGCTCCCTGGGATAGCACTTAAGTTAAATTTGCCTATGATCACACAAGTTTGGGAAACTTACTGTATCTTAAAGGCTCTGACGTGTCCTGCAGCAAGTAGTCTTTTTAACTTTCTTTGACCTACTGTTTCTTCAAACTATATAATAATAAAACCATTTTCCCCCTGAGGCAGTGCCTCTTACTGTTCAAAGAAACATATTTGAGGAAATGGTTTATTTAGTGATTTAACACAGTTATAATTTCAGTGTTATGGCAAATGTTATCTGTGGAAATAATTCAGTCATCTTTTAATTATTCACAAATTAGTCCCACTGCTGTGGGTTGAATTGTGTAACCCCAAAATACATGTTGAAGTTTTAACCCCCCATATCTTGAAAGTAACCTTATTTGGCAATAGGGTCTTTACAGATGTAATTAAGACATAAACTAAGAAGTCATACTGGACTAGAGTGTGCTCTAAATCCAATCATGGGGGCTTTTATAAGAAAATCACTGGTGTCCTTAGAACAGAGGACACAGAGGCACACAGAGCAGAATGCCATGTGATGACAGAGGCGAGATCTGAGCGATGTGGCTGCAAGCCAAGGAACACTAGGATTGCTGGCCACAACCGGAAGCCAGGAGAGAGCCAGAGAACAGATTCTCTACCTGAGCCCCCTGAAACGAACCAGCCTGGATGACATCTTGATTTGGACTTACAGTCTGCAAAGCTATGTGGGAATAAATTTCTGTTGTTTTAAGCCACTTAGTTTGTGGTACATTGTTATCTCAGCCCTAAGAAACTGACACAATATCCTACTTCCTATTTGGCTTCTCTCAATTCTATTTGTTCTTGAAACTTTTCGTGGTACTTTCTCTCCAAGTCTAGCAGCTGCAGGATGAGAAAGGAATGGCTTGAAGTCTAGAAGAATTTGAGCCCTGACTCAGCCTGTTTTTAACTCTTTGAATTCAGGCCAGTTACTCAGATGGTCTGAGTCTGTTTTCTCAACTATAAAATAGAGATTAAAAACTTTCATTCATTCTTTAATTCATCCATTCATCTGACAAGTATTGATCGAGTAGTAACTGTTTGTCAAGCACAGTGTGAGGCTTGGGGATTTTTTTTTGAGGATTAAATGAGATGAATATGAATATACTTTATCATTTGTACCTCAAAATACAAACCAAGGTGCTATTATAAGTAGGATTAGATGTATTGATGAGAATCAATGTTCTCGTTCCCTCTGGTCAAACTGGTAAATATTTGGTTAAAAAAATGGTTGCTGGTATTTCAAAGGACTGGAGGGAGAAACCCTTGGATGATCATAAGAGGGGACAGGATATGAGAAATTCATGAATTTATTCATTACTCATTCAACAAAGCAGACCTGGTTATATTCCTCAGAGTTTAGCCAAAGCCCACCATCATATATTGTCATTGAGATGGTTGATAATTGTGTTTTTTTTTCCTCCAAAAAGAGATAATATGAACAGTCATGTTTACTCATTAAGTAGTAGATATAAAAAAAACTTGGTATATCAAGGAGAAGGTAAAGTAGCTACTGGTGTTACATTGGCAAAACATGTAATAGAACATAAGAGAAAAAGTTATATGAAATATCTTGTAAGTCATGCAGCTGAATATTTGAAAGTTCAAGTCACTGGTACCTACATATGCACAAATAAAAGTGTAAAAAACCCTCCTTAGGAAATCTTTCAGGAGTTATCCTCTGATTTCTGTTGAGACCACCCGGCCATTTGAAAGACTACTCCCTCCACAGTTAGATGGCTTGACTTTCCAACTCTCATAAAGTGAGCAGCTGGCTGGGCGCGGTGGCTCACTCCTGTAATCCCAGCACTTTGGGAGGCCGAGACGGGCGGATCACGAGGTCAGGAGATCGAGACCATCCTGGCCAACACGGTGAAACCCCGTCTCTACCAAAAATACAAAAAATTAGCCGGGTGTGGTGGCGGGCGCCTGTAGTCCCAGCTACTCGGGAGGCTGAGGCAGGAGAATGGCGTGAACTCGAGAGGCGGAGCTTGCAGTGAGCTGAGATGGCACCACTGCACTCCAGCCTGGGTGACAGAATGAGACTCCGTCTCAAAAAAAAAAAAAAAAAAAAAAAAAATGTGAGCAGCCAAGAATAAGTGCTGTCCCATTAAAACTTTATGAAGTGATGTAGAGCCTGTTTTTTTTTTTTTTTTTTTTTCGGAAATCAGCTATACAGGTACTCTGTAGTAAAATTCCCATACAGAGGTACATTACTACTGGTCTTCTAAAAAAGATTGTGCTGGAATGTGGAAAGAGTAACAGAGAAAGAGCTCTGGACACACACCTTGAGCAGCTGGATCCACTGGCTTAACTCTTGGACTTCCAGCCTCATGAGTCAATAAATTCCCCTCTCCCTTTTTCCCCCAAAGCTAAAAAAAGAAAGACACAAGAATAAATGTTAAAATAATGATAGTATGTGTTTGTGTAAATAATACACAAAGATTTAAGGTTGCTTTTTAAATATTGTTTGTAATAAAAAGACCTCCAGCTATTACAGAACTTAGTGTATTAAGATTTTAATACCACAACCTACATTTTTTTCATGATATAAACTTTATTTTTTTTAAAAAAAGCTCAACTTGGCAATAATCCGTTCAAGATTCAAAGAGGAGTAATCATATCTCCAAACCTTGCCAGCAGTAATTCAAAATAAACTACCTAATCAGCAAGAGGAGATTTGTTTCATGGACTCTGAGGGAATTCTGGCAAACAAGGCTCATAAGTTTAATCAGCATCAAAAAATTGTAAGGGAAATATAGTAGCATGAATAATATTTAACTGTATCTATTCTGAACCATCTCACAATTGTATTCATAAGTTGTCCTGAAACCAGCCATAGCTGTGAAGGTTTTCTGCTGTTATAGCCTAAACACCAGACCCTTCTCTTTAACACCTCCACGATAGTTCTTATAGGGTTGACTGGTTGAGCTAAAACTGAAGTGAGTTAATATGGTCTGACTGTGGGAAAGATATTATAGAACTGAGCAGTAAGAGACAATTTAAGGCCTAGTATGTTCTACTTAGTGATGACAAAGGTACATAAGGGAATATGATCAGTTAGAGAAAATATGAGAATGCCCAGCACGGTGGCTCAATCAAGCCTGTAATCCCAGCACTTTGGGAGGACGAGGCAAGTGGATCCCTTGAGCTCAGGAGTTTGAGACCAGCCTGGGCAATGTGGTGAAACTTTGTCTCCGCAAAAAAAATATATAAATTAGCCAGGCACGGGGGTGTGCACCTATAGCCCCAGCTAGTTGGTGGCTAAGGCATGAAGATTGCTTGTACCCAGGAGGTGGAGGCCACAGTGAGCTGAGATCACGCCACTGCACTCCAGCCTGGGTGATAAAGTGAGATCCTATCACAAAAACAAAAACAAACACATGAGGAATTACTAGATCTAGAAGGATCTTGAAAATTTTGTATATTCACATGCACACATAGATATTCAGCTAAAAAGAGATACATAAAAAGAATAAGATCAAGTCTTTTGCAGGAACATGGGTGGAGCTGGAGGCTATTATCCTTAGCAAGCTAATGCAGGAGCAGAAAACCAAATACCACATGTTCTCACTTATAAGTGGAAGTTAAATGATAAGGACCTATCAACACAAAGAAGCAAATAACAGACACTGGGGTCTACTTAAGGGGGAGGGTGGGAGGAGGGAGAGGAGCAGAAAAGAGAACTATTGGGCACTGGGCTTAATACCTGGGTGATGAAATAATGTGTACAACAAACCCCCATGAAACATGTTTACCTATGTAACAAACCTTCACAGGTACGCCCAAACCTAAAATAAAAGTTAAAAAATGGTTAAAAGAAAGTTAAAAAAAAGTTTAAAAAGTTAAAAATATCTAAAACATAAAAAAGAGATACAAATATCACAATCTAATTTTTCATTTCAACCCCTTAACTTTCATTATAAAATGTTAGTGTTGAAAAAAACACAAGAGATGATCTAATTCATTTTTCTCATTTCGCAAGTGAGTAAACAAGGACAGGAAAGGCGAGATTACTCATTCAAGGCCACCAAGTGTGCAGAGTTGGTTGGAGTTAGGCAGACCAGATCCTGATGAGTCCGTGAATAGGACGAGAGCCTTGACGTGGGTAAGCTTATGTTTCTGGAGAAAGTCCTTCCCCATTTCCTGTCTTCTTCCTGTGGGCCAGGTACTTGTCAGCTTGTATATCACCAGCCCTTAGGTTCTCTACCCATATGCTCTTACTGACGGTCCAAAGGGTCCACATTTGTTTGTTTACTAGAAACCAGATGGCCAACTAACAGGAAACCCTAGAAAACCTTTCCTTATCTATGTACATCCAACAATTGCAAAGATATGTTCCCTTTGTTTACAGTATTTGATTGCTTGATGAGAATCCAGAGACATTTCATTCCCTTTCATTAGTATTTCCTTCTTGTACACTTAAAATTCTGCATTGTCCAAGAAAAAGTGTACTTTAAAATGTATGTGAAACAAACTGAGGTTTGTTTAATTTAATGAACGGAGGTTCATTTGATTTAAATGTCACCATTAAAGTGGGTTTGTTTCCTAAGTGTTCTTTTTTTTCTATCTATTGCTTATAGCTATTTAAAAAAAGAAAGTAAAGGATTTTTGAACTCAGCATCATCAATATGATAAAATAAGGACACAAGCACAGGGCTGGTGTGTTTTGAGGCCCCTGGCTTGAGAGGTGTCTTGTCGTCTTACTTTTTCTCCCGAGGCTTGGGCTTTGAAGAGAACAAAGTAGTTCTGGAGTTTCTCTCCCTTCCCGAGAGTCATTATTATCTGAAGAGCAAAGAAAATAAAGGAGAATGTTGCTTCACCGCAGCACTTCTCAATCTTTCATGCTTGTTTCATCTTGTGGTAGTGGTGGCAATGTTCCAGGCTATGGGGAAAATAGGCTCTTACATGGTGTGCTTAAGCAAAGAGTAATTCATTAATACTAACACAGATGACTACATAGGAACTAAAAGAAATAAACAAAAGGAAGAAGCCCTTTAGGCCTGCTAGCAACAATAAAGCCACTATTCCCTGAAGAACCACTCCTACGAAACAGTATTCTCTCTCAGGTACCTTGTCCCTAAAATTTCACACCCTCTATTGCTTTTTTTCCCAGCCTCAGTGTAATCCTAAGTGAACTATAATCTTAAGTCACAACAGAAAATTAGAATAAGATGTAAGTAATATATGTTATTCACTGAACTCACATCAGATATAATTGCTTTATGGAGATTCTCAAATTTGAAACATGTTCAGCTTTTCAGGCTTGCATTACAAATTCAATATAAAAATTCCTATTTGGTGATTTTTATTCAGTCAGTCTTTAAGGAGAGAAGATTAGCAGCAGCTGTTTTTTTTTTCTTTCTCAGATACCTGACAGTTACCCTTTCCACACAAAACTTTTCTTTCATTTTAACATTCTTTAAGTGGAAATCTTTCTAAAGTGCATATAATAAGTTTCCATGACCCTACCAGTAGGGAAAACAAAATGTAATTTAATTCTTCACTCTTCTCAGGATTATTAAAGCAGGTCCTGGTTCTCCATATGAAGACATTTCTTTGTCACAGAGCAGCATGGCCGTTGATAAGTGAATTGGGGCCAAACAAGCAGCTGCTAGGTAGAAGAGATCTTTCTGAGTCTCTGAGCCACTGGTCATCAAATACTTAGCATCAGGACAGACAAGTGGAGCCCTGATATGGCTGTTCTCAGAAGTTCTGGGAAGGAGTCCTATTTAACTCATCCAGAGCAAAGGCTTGGCATGTGACCACAGCTACACCCAGAATTACAGATGGGGCTGTCTCATGATTCTGTGGTAAGTTTGCTTCTTTACTTGGCTGCTGCTGCACAGTATGTCATTTACTACCCACAACGCTGTGAAAGAGGACTTCTCCTGGCTCCTTTCTAAGTGTGTGCATACGATGCAAAACCAAGTCTTCTGAGTGCCAAGTATAACTGGATAAAGGACAATGAATGAAATAAGATAATCTATTTTCTAGAAATACCTGAATAATACAACCCAAAGAATGTGCTTTACCTTCAAGCCTATGGAAATTCCAAGTAAATGTAATAATCCCCACCATTGAGTTAAATGGGTAAAGTTACAAACGTATTTTAAAGTACTAAAAACTGATCCAAACTTAGTCAAAGCACTGATTGCTTTATGGTTTGGGGCAAAGGATTAATCTTTGAAGAATACAGATACTATACATAATTAAAATCTTTACAAGGCAGATATTAATTTAAATTTCTTCATATTTGTGGGTATAGTTCTCTAGAAATATATTTTGTTGACAGACATTGATACTGATATCAATATCAGTAAGAAAATATTTATAAGAAAACATAAACAAAGGAGATTTGTTCATAACATTCACAAATGTTATAATTCACCCTATCAAACCTTCCTTTCCCAAGTTCTGGAATTACATACTAGCTCCAATTTTATTTTTTCAATATTATGTGCATTTTACAATTTTTTTTTTACCATTTTCCTATCTTGGCTCCTTTTTTCCTAATGAATGAAGCTCATATGCCTTATCTTAGTGTTGTTAACCTTATCCATTCTTTGGGCCTAACTTATGTTTCTAACTTAATTTCTAATCCTCATTTTACAAACCCAAAATTCTTGTATTATTAGACCTTTCATCATTTGTTGAGAAAGCTTTGCACTGTCCTTGCACCATTTCTAATGTGACCTGGAGCCTCTGTGACCCCTCCAGGCAAGAGGGATTGGTCCTTTATCCAAATTTCCGTAGCCCTTTGTACTTACCATGTGGCATCCATCATGTATTGTGCTATGTTATTATCTGCACACATCTTATCTCATTAGATTGTAAGTAACTTGAGGGCAGAATGTGGGCCATTTGCCCACATGGATGAGTATCATTCATGCTACCTAGCATAGTGCCTTCTATATACAAAATGCAGGATAATAGGATGATATTATATATGTATGAGTCAGATCCCTCTCAGTTGCAAAATAACAGAAATGCAGTCCAAGCTGGCTTAGTCTCTAAAAGGGGAATTTACTGGATCATATAAATGCATAGTTTAGGGATGCAGTTGATCTCAAGTATAAAAAGATTGAGGAGCTCAAAGAATGTCCTTACAGTTCCCTCTCTCTTCATCTCTCTACTCTTTCTATATCCATTTCACTTCATTTTTCAAGAAGGTATTTTTAACATGGTGGTCAAGAAAGGCAAAAGCAACCTCGTCTCTCATATTCCAAGAAAGACAGTCATTGGCTCTGCTTGGATTTCATATGGTCATACCAGATAAAGAATGAGAGCCTAGTTTCCCATGAAATACAAATACAAATGATAATAGTTTATAGATTTTGTAGTAAAAAACTATAAAATTACACTATAAATTACAGACTAAATTAACTTTTTAAGGACCTTCACAGATTAATGTAAGAGTTACCTTTACAATTTTTTAAATCTCAGTGAAAATATCACATCAACTAACATGTATTGCATGGCTTTGTATTATGTTCAAGAGATACAACCGATAGAAAAGCCGACATTTCAACCACTGAGGAATCATGGTCTAGCTGGTGGTTGACAAAATGTAAGGCATAACGAATGAATATAAGAAATGATATTGTCCAAGTGTTAAATATTTCAGCACAGATTATAACCTTACTAATAACTCAAGAAAGAAAGAATGATTGTGGAATAGAATAATCATTGAAGATTTTGTGGAGACAGTGAAAGCTGTTTTGATTAAAGAAGGAAGAATTGTTTTTGAATTGTTGGAAAAGGGTGGGAAGAAAATATGATCGAAGGAAGGAAAGAGAATGAAATTGTCTAGAGGTAAGCATTCTATCTGCAGAGACTTAATTGTAGGCTCACTTATAATGGATAATTTATGTTGAGAATAAGATTAGATGGTTGAAGTAGGTTAGCTTAAAGAAGGCTTTGAATCCTGGGTTCATGAGTTTAAATTTGATCTCTTTATTACAACTTTATTGTATGCAGGTTTTAAAAAGATGGAAATGACAATTCAGCTGCAGGTCACGATGTGAAAGGAGGACAGAAGCTATAATATTTCTGCTGTGAAATAGGGGCCACGACTTACATTTATACAGCTTGTGCAGTGCACAACCCTACTGGGCACCAATCACATTGCAGTTGAATGGTGTCTCCTAATATTGTGCAGTGCCTGAATTTTTAAACAATATATGGCCCATCCATATGACTTTCAAGAAAAAAAGAACACACCAATTTGACCAATGTGGAAGATAGGTAGATGCCATGTAGAAGTTGGAGAGAAGGTTTAAGAGAGAAGTGAAGACTAGATTATAGAATACCTTGAATGTTAGGCTAAGAAATATGAACTTTATCTTGTGTTTAATGCAGGGCAGAGTTTGGGAAAGCCACTGGGAAATTGTGAATAGAATAGTGAAGTTACAATTAGTGTTTCAAGAAAATTAAATTTGGCTACAGTATTCGGGGTAGATTCTAGGGACAGAAATTGGCAAAGTAGAGAACTGTTAGAAGATTGTTAGAGTAGTGCAGAAAAAAGTGGGCCATAGGATAGAAAGCACAAGAGTGATTTGAAGGGTATTTTGAAGAAATAGAAGGAGAAAGAAAGGCAAACAGAGTGAATGTCTTACAAAAGAAACACATAACCTAGGACCTATTATCATTATTTAGGTAGAGAGTAAAGGACAAAATTATATATTTTTTCAAATCACTCTCAGTGAGTATACTACTGGAAGTTATATAACTCTTTGCATTTTACAGCGTTTTCAAATATATTATCCCATTTGGATATAGATAATTTTTGAAATCACGAAGTAAAGCAATTTCCTAAGCTTATATAAAAGGGTCACATATCTAAAAAATAGAAATTGTTATCACCTACAATAGAATATTGTAATGACAGACTTACCTATGTTTATCTAGATGAGAAAAAAAATGAATGGGCAGTGATCCCAGCATGTCTAAAACCCACCTTTTTATAAGCCCTGGATTTTATTCCTTGTAACACTCCAGGCAGCTGTTCCTTGTCATTCCTCTTCCTATCACAGATCTTCACCTCAGCGCTTTCTAAAAGCTTTCTTTGACTCTATTTCCATCCTGTGTCATCTCTTCACTTGTCATCAAAGCTGCTGACAGAGTAGTGTATGTTTCATGTCTCTATCTCCTCTGCACTAAGTCACTTCTCAACCCTTTCCATCTCTGCAATTGCTCTCCCTGAATATAACATGAATCTTCTGTTTGCTATGTCTGTTGAACACTTTTCAATATTTACCATGTATAACCTCTCTGCAGTGAATGATACAATTTTCCTTTGTCTCATTTTTAAAACTCCTACCTTGGCTTCCTGGTCTCATTCTGCTTTATTTTGCTTCTGTGCCATTAACTTTCCTGTCTTTTCATGTTAACAATTTTCCAGAGCTCCATTCTTCACCGTCTACTCTTCTTATTATGCATACTTTTTCTGAGAAATTTTATCCACTCCCTCTAAAGCTTATATACTAATAGCTCTCAATTCTATATCTTTAATCCAGATCTAAAGCCATAGATGTATAATTGGATTCCCTGTACCTGCTTCATAAAACATGCCTAGCACCTAACTTCTTAGATGTGCCTCAAATCTGTTCTTCCTTCCATACTCTCTTTAGAAAGTATGGAGCCACCATTCATGCAAGGATCTAAAGTAGAAAACAGAAAGCTGTCTTTGATCCTTTCTTTCATTTTTATCCTCCACGTGATGGTCAATTTTATGTGTCAATTTGACTGAGCCACAGGTCAGTCAGATATTTGATTAAACATTTCTCTGGGTGTGTTTCTGCCTGACTTTCTTCAAACTGGAATATCAGTGTTCACACAAGACATCACTCTTCTGCCTTCACACTTAGACTTGGACAGGAGCTTGTGTTATCAGCCTTCCTGATTCTCAAGCCTTTGAGCTCAGACTGGAACTATACCATCCGCTCTCTTGGGTATCCGGCTTGCAGACTGCAGATCTTGGGCATTTCTGCCTCCACAGTCCCATGGGCCAATTCCTTCTAGTAAATGTATTTCCATAAGGAAAAATATATATCCTATTTCTTCTGTTTCTTTGGAAAACCCAGACTAACACAGATTTTGGTATCAAGAGTGATTGTAGAGGCATTGAATTTTAAGAATGAGTTTTCTGAATTGGCTCTGGGTTTTCTGGAGTTGGCTCTTGCTATGATCTTAATGTATCACCCCAAAATGTTGAAACTTAATCCTCAGTGTAACAGTATCAAGAGGTAGGGACTTGAAAAAAGTGATTAAGTCATGAGGGCTCCACCCCCATCAATAGGATTAGTGCCATCATGATAAGAACTGAAAGGCACGTGTTTTCTCCTATGTTATGTTAAGATGCAGCAAGAAGACGCCATCTTTAAAGTAGAGAGAAAGCTGTCACAAGAAACTGAATCTGTTGGTGCCTTGGTTTTGGACTTCCCAGACTACAGAACTGTGAGCAGTTAATTTCTGCTGTTTATAAATTACCCAGTCTAAGGTATTTTTGTTATAGCAGCCTGAATGAACTAAAACAGCTCTCTAATATTATTAGATTTAAATATAACATGTCCAGTAGTAAAGTAATTGATGATAGTTCACATGATCTCGCAACAGAGATACGCAACGTACCTCCATTGGATACTCGTAGTCAACTACTCACAAGAAGCAAGGAGCTAGGTGACTGTGTGTATGATGCTTACAAACATTTTGGAAATCTAACAGATATAATAAGGCTAACTGATTGTTCCTAATGCAGCTGGACAAAGTGGTGAAAAAAAAATGATGAGCTCAGGGATTCCAATTCTCAACTCAGGTGCATTTATATGATCTGAAAAGCTTCTATGTGTGCCCTAAGCAGACTCTTATCTCACAGTTCCAGGGCTGAGATTGCTGAAAATCAAATGCAGAATTTCATCCTGTGATTGGCTAAATTATAACACAAGTTGAACTCCCAGTCTTGAAGGGTGTCAACTGTTAAAGTGAGGGCATTGATTAGGAAAAACAGGGGTTCTATCGGTTGGAATATGCTTATGTGGAAAGAAGATCCTAATGAAGCTGGGGACATTGAGTCCCTAAATTCTGATGAGTCTTCTCTTCAGAAGACTGTAGAAACAGCTTCTCTAGTAAAAGTGGCTTCCCTACCCTCAGGGGTTAGTGACTCCCACCCCTCATATTTTTGGCCTTTCCACCTGAATCTGAGGGGATCAATCCTGCATTGCCTAAGGAAACTGGAGTGGCCTCCGCTGCAGCAGCTACCATGAAAGATAATACTGACTCTCCTCAGGACCCCACCAACACCCCACTTTGCTTCTAGACTAGACTCAAGTCCTAGTAAGTCCCTAATAGGAAAATATAAGCTGTATCTCATGAGGAAGTATGCTACATTCCAAAAGAACTATTTTATATTTACACAACAAAAATATGGGGAACATGTGTAGGAATGAATATTGAGGAAGTGGGATAATGATAATAGAAACATGAAGTTGGATCAGTATGAACTTATTTTGGTCTCACTAAGCAGAGATTCTCCATTTAATATTGCAGCTAACGGAGTGAGGAAAGGCTCTACCACCAGTGTGTCCGGTTGGTTGTCTAAAACATGGACCAAAATGGGACCCATCATGAGTGAAATAGAAATGCCAGACCTGCCTTAGTTTAATGTATTATAAGGAATTCAAATGCTTAGGGAGATTGAAACGCTAGAGTGAATTTGTCATTTAATACCTACTCACCCACCTGGAAGGGTCCAGAAGACAAACCCTTCACCACTACTGTGAGAAATAATTTCATAAAAGGAGCGCTGACATCCTGGAAGAGCTCTGTAATCATTCTTCTCTGTAGGCCGAACACTATAGTGGGGACTGTGGTCACTAAACTGAAAAATCTATATGCAACAGGAATAATTCAATCCCAGGGTGGCAGGGGCAAAGTGACAGCACTCAACCACCAAAGGCAAAGTGGATATGGTTACTGTAATGAACAGCAGAGTCAAAGCAGCAATCAGAATAGTCTGACTTGCACAGACTATGACATTGGATAGTTAATCATGATGTTCCTAAAAATAAAATAGGAAACATACTAAATTATTGTTTGATCTGTATAAGCCAAAAAGTTTTAGGTCAGGTGGACAAGAATCTAACCTGACTAATAAAAGGAAAACTGCCAAAAATTTATACTGTTACTCTTTCTCCCAGCCTTCCCCAAAGGGATCTATGGTCTTTTATTAGGGTAACTATTTACTGAGGAGAAGGAAATAATCAGACCTTTGGGGACTACTGGACACTGGCTCTGAACTGACACTAATTCTAGAAGACTCAAACATCACTGTGGTCCACCAGTCACATTAGAGGCCCATAGATGTCAGGTAATCAATAAACTTTGGCTCAGGTTCATCTGAGTCTTCTCCTCTGTCAACTGATCATAGGGAACTCTCTAGGATGCTACCGATATAGAGTAGGAGAGAGAAGGTAATGTGTCAGTTTGATTACATTGGCCTGCTTTCATTATGGAATGGGCAGCATTTTGTTCTTAGTGGAATAAAAACTTATTCTGGGTACAATTTTTTTCTTGCTTGCATGCAATGCTTCTGCCAAAACAGCAATTCATGAACTTAAAGAATGCCTTATCCATCATAATGGTCTTCCACACAGCATTTCTTACAATCAAGAAACTCAGTTCACAGGAAATGAAGTGTGGCAATCACCCATGTTCATGAAATTCACTGGTCTTATCATGTTTCCCACCATTCTGAAGCAGTTTGTTTGATAGAACAGTGGAATGGCTATTGAAGAATCAGTAATAGTGCTAGTTAGGTGGCAATAACTTGCAGGGATGCAGCAAGATTTTCCAAAACGTTGTATATTATCTGAATCAGCTTCTCCCATAGCTAGGATTCCAAAGTCTGGGAATCAAGTGGTGGAAAGGAAGTGGCACCACTCACCATTATCACTATTGGACTATTGGCAAAATTTTTGCTTCCTGTTCCCACCCTTATGCTCTGCTGGCCTAAAGGTCTTGGTTCCAAAGGGAGAAAATTTTCCACGAGGAAACAAAACAATGATTCTATTGAACTGGAAGTTAGGACTGCTCTCCGGCCGGTTTAAACTCCTCATGCATCTGAACCAACAGTATAAGAAGGGAGTTTTTAGGCTGGCTGGGGTGATTGATCTTGACTACCAAGGGGAATTAGAGTACTTCACAATGGAGGTAAAATTAAGAGAATGTCTGGAATATTGGAGATCCCCTGGGGCATCTCTTAGAATTACCATGACTTGTGATTTAGGTTAATGGAAAACTACAATAACCCTGTCCAGGCAAGACTTCTAATGAATCAGACCTTTCAGAAATGAAGGTTTGGGCCACTCTACCAGGTAAAGGACCATGATCAGCCTTGATGTTTGCTGAAAGCAAATAAAAAAATACAAAATGGATAATGGAAGTAGCCTTAAAAACAAGCAATGACCACATGACCAGTTACAGACATGAGGACTGAAATTGTCCTTATGAGTGTTTCTACTTCTTTTGTTATATGTTTGTGTGTATGAATATGCATATATACATAAACATGTACATATATACACACATAAATGTATAATAAACATCTTTATTTTCTTCTGTCTCTTATTCCTTTATCATGTAACGTAAGTTGAATTGACTTTATGTCATAGTATTTAAGTATTTTTAATTTTATATTAATGTATTTAAGTTATGCAATATCAGGAGAAAAATAAACATCACTCAAGGACTTTACCTCCTCTTCTGGGGAAGAGGTTAGCGTGCTTTTGGTTGTACACATGATAGTTTTATCATGTAAATTGAATTATAACCTTGTTATTATCTATATTTGGAGATTAACTATGTTTACGGAGATCCCTATGGGTGCCACACTGACAAGGAGTGAACTTGTGATGATTTATTTTATGTGTCAACTTGGCTAGGCCACAGGCTTCCCAGATATTTGGTTACACATATTTCTGGGTGTGTCAGTGAAGGTGTTTCCGGATGAGATTAACATTAGAATTGGCAAACTGGTAAACATTAGAACTGGCAAAAGCAGGCTGCCCTCCCCAATGTTTGTGGGGCTCATCCAAGTTGTACAAGAACTGAATAGAATTGAAGACCCAGTGAGAAATTTTTTTGCACTGCCTGACTTCTTGAAACAGACATCAATCTTCAGACAGATATTGGTCTTCTCTACCATTTGGACTTGGACTCAGACTGGATCTTACACCATCATCTCTCCTAGTTTTCAGTCCTGTAGGCTTGAACTGGAAGTAAAATATCATCTCTACTGTGTCTCTGACCTTCCAACTGCAGATCTTGGATTTCTCATCTTCTATAATTGCATGAGCCAATTCCTTAGATTGTTTCAACACAGACTAATACATTCCATATAATGAATCATCAATTCACTTCTACCTGGAGTTTTTCTCTCACATTTCATCTCAATTCTCACTGCCACTATCCTTATTAGTCATTCACAGTATAAGTTTAATGACGTTCTAATACCCGCCCCCCTCTGGTTTTGCCACTCTCAGATCTGGTGTTCACACCACTCTCAAGGGAAAGATTCTAAATTAAAGACATTATGTCCCTCCCTGTTCAATATTCGTCAATAACTTCCCAATGCTTTAAAGAAAAAACATAAACTTATTAGGATGACTTCCATAAACTATATGTTCTTTATTATCTGGCTTACTTTACTTGCCATAATTGTTTTGAGATACATTCATGTTATTTTGTGTATGAATATGTTCATCCTTTTTTATTGCTAAGTAATATTCCATTGTGTAGCTATACCAAACTTTGTTTATTGATTCACCTGATGAAGGACTTTTGGGTTATTTTAAGTTTTTGGCTATTACAAATAAAGTTGCTATAAATATTTGTGTAGAGTCTTTTCATGGGCATAACTCTTTGTTTTTTGTGTAAATACCTAGAAGAGAAATGGCTAGGGCACATAGTAGGTATACTTCTTAAGAAACTTGGCTGAGTGCAGTGGCTTATGCCTGTAATCCTAGCACTTTGGGAGGCTGAGGCAGGTGGATCATTTGAGGATGCGAGTTCAAGACCAGCCTGGCCAACATGGCAAAACCCTGTCTCTACTAAAAATACAAAAATTAGTCGGGCATGGTGGCACACACCTGTAATCCCAGCTACTTGGGAGGCCGAGGCAGGAGAATTGCTTGAGACTGAGAGGCGGAAGTTGCAGTGAGCCAAGATTGTGTCACTGCACTCTAGCCTGGGTGACAGAGCGAGACTGTCTCAAACAAAAGAAAGAAAAGAAACTGCTATTTTCCAAATTTGTTGCCATCATGTTACATACCCACCAACAGTGTATGAGAGTTCCAGTTGCTCCACATCTTCACTAGCACTTGGTATGGTTTGAATATATTGGGACTCATTTAATGGCCAATAATGTGGTCCATTTTGGTAAAGGATCCATGTGCCTTTTAAAAGAATGTGCATTCTGCTGTTGAGAAGAATTTTCTACAAATCTGAATTAGGTCATGTTAAGTGACAGTGTTGTCCAGGTCTTTTATATCCTTACAGATTTTCTGGCTATGTGTTTTACTAGGTAGAGAGAAGAATGTTATAAGCTTCAACTATAACTGTGGATTCAACTATAAGCTTCAACTCTTAGTTCTCTTGGTTTTTCCGTCATTTATTCAGGAGTCCTGCTATTAGATGTATACACTTTTAGTATTATTATGTTCTTTTGATAAATTGACCCCTTTATTGTTAGGAAATGACCTTCTTTATTCCTGATAATATTATTTTCTCTGCAATCTACCTTGATGTTAATATAGCCACTCCATGTTTCTTTGAATTTGTGTTATTATGTGCCATTTTTTCCTTTTCTTTTGGAAACGTTTAAAAACTTTTAAATGTTTAAAGTAATGTTAGACTTCCAGAAAAATTGCAGAAATAGTAGAGTTTCTGTACACCCTTCCTCCAGCTTCCCCTAATGCAAAATGTCTCTTTGTTCTCCCAGGTTATGTCCTCTATTAGAGAGATTGCCATGCTCCACCTGGATCCCCCCCATTTAAATGCTGCATCCTCCTCTCCAGGAAGTAGGTAGAAAACAAACATAAGCTTTGCTGCTTTTGTTTCCTGTCTCTCTAGGATTACTTTTGCTTTTTGTCTAATGTTTGAAATCATTGTTTCATATGTTTGGTACAGTTTTTTAGTTGTTCCAGGCTCTAGTGTAAATCTGGTCCCCCTATATAGTATTTTGAACCTACTTTTTTCTCAGCATTCAGCATATTATTGAGTATTCATTGAAAGCATTGGTTTAGTGAATAATGTAAGCACTCCATGCATATTCACTTGAACACCTTTACCATTTTCCTGCACAGAGGCTTTCAGTGTGCTTTCATTCTCAACAGCCAGTAACAGGCTATTTTTGGAGGACTACCCTCAGTCTGTTTGCACATAAATGGTAGGGAAGTTTCTGGGAATTTACTCCCCTTGCCCTATCCCTTAATCAATGACTTCATGGAACAAGAATATAAATACTGCAGCTTCCTTGCTCCTAATGGAACCAACTCTGAGTTATGATCTATACTTTCTCTACAGCCCTTCTGAGAGATTGAGCAAAAGTTACTTTCTAAGGGATTTTGCTTGTTTGCCGTCCCTCCCACCACCTTACTGTTTTTTAAAATAGGAATTCCTCTTAATAATCCTTTTTCACATTAATCCTTTCTTTCGGGTCCATTTCTGAGGATCCCACACTAGCATAACCAGTTGAAATTGCCGGTTAATATTCTTATTCTTATTCTTCTTATTATACCGTAACTTAACTATATAATAATATTCTTATTATACCGTAACTTAACTATTCTTCAATAGTTCAACCTTTAGGTTGTTTCTATTTATTTTTCCTACAATAGCTAGATTTGTAATGATAATCTTTGCATGAAAAAATGTTTCTCTGGGATCCAGATTACTTTCTATGGATAGATTCCTAGAAAGGAAATTACTAAATAAGAGCCTGAATGAACATTTTATGGTTCTTGATCGTATTGCCAATTTGCTTTCCAGAAAATGTGTATCAATGTATAGTTCTCTTTGCAGCATATCTTTTAAAATTTTTTACCATATTGAATTAATTTTAATATAAACTTTTTTAAAACTTTGCTAATTTTATTAGTGATAAAAGATTATTAGTAGTGTTTCCATTTCTTTAATTGCTAATGAGATTGAAAACTCTCTTACATAGTTTTCAGTTGTTTCTACTTAATGAATTATCTGTTTATGAACTTTGTAATTCTTTAATTACCATAGTGTTTTCAACAATGTACATAAAGTTACTTAATTTAAAGTTGTAATTTATGCAATCTATTAATCTGTATAAATATTTTCTTATGTGTTTGCTTTTAAATTTTTTAGTATTGTTTGAAATTCAACAGTTTAATTTTCAAGTAGTCCAATCTGTTTGTTTTCCCTTGCCATTTTTTCTAATGCTTCTCTACTTGGAAAGTTGTACTACATTTTAAATCAGATAAATGTTATCCTATATCTTCCTCTAGATTTTTTTCTTCTTATCTCTCTTTCTAACATTTATCTTATGAATTCCTCTGCTTTTTATTTTGACATATGGCAGGGGTGAAAAATAGATTCCATCTTGGTGCCAAGTTGATTCATTTACTCAGTAAAAATTTATTCAGTGTTTACTATGTACCAGGCACAGTGCTAGACATGATTAGGAAAAGAAAATGTTGAGATGTCTATTTTTTAAAGTGTTTTAAAGAGATTTTTTAGATGTTGTTTGTGAAGCTTTTTAAATTTCTCAAACAAAAAGAAATACAAATACAACACATCATGCTAGTCACATCTGAGATCAACTAGAAAGTGCACTTAATTGATTACTGAAGATGGAAGAGACAGAGGATGGGAGAAATGTGTGCAATGGCAGTTCCAGTGCTAGGGATCTTGCCCTCCTTTGATATGGTGTGATATCAACTCACTCCTCCTAGAAAACAGATCTTATGATCATAGATATGCTCAACAATGTTAAGACTGCAAATGAGTAGAAAGAATCATTATCCTGAAGAGAATAAATTGATTATTATGGTTTACTAAAAAATACCTTTTTTTCTCTCTTCATCTAATTACCTAAAAGTAGTAAGATATAATAAAAGTTTTTCTATGAATATTTTAACATTCTTGTGATTATATTGTTTATACCACTTTACATTCTAAATCCATTTAACATTATGAAATATTTGCATATGTCATAAACTACTTAGTAAGCATCACATCTAACAATTAACATAAAAAGAATTTTAATGGACCAATTACTCTTTTCAAAGAAGAAATAGTTTCTCTTCTTAAATATTTATGCATAGGTATTGTCTTGCAGATTCTCTATTGGGGATATTATCATAAACTCATGCCTATTTTTTGAGTGTACCCATTTAATCAAAGTAAATTAATACAAGCACACAAGACCTTAGGCCCTCAAACAAATTTCTTGTTCAATTATCTAGGCAATCTTTTCAAATTCCTTCTTTTTAGTAACTCTTCAGATCATTTGTTCAATAATTTATTGAGCCTTTAATATGGAAAATGAACTACTGTGCGATAGGATATTGCCATAAGAAATAATGGTCCATACATTCTAATGACTGAGGCAGACCCTTCTTTGTTTCTTAGAATCTATTCCTAAATGTAGCACTTCACATCTTTAACCTATCCCTCTCCACTGGTTCCTTTCCAAACACTGTTGAGTATATGCTATCCAAACAAGCCAAAAACCAAAAATCAAATGAAGCCAAGACTCAAAACCAAAAAGCAAACTTTATTTTAACCTGGTTTCCTCTATTGAAGCTACACCCAATTTAATCTCCCTTCTCAGCCAAACATATTAACACCAAAGTTCACCCTTACCACACCTCTTTTCATATTTACTTTTACCCATTTATATGCCATACTCTTGCAATTTTCTACCTCATCCCTACTCTGTTAACTCTATGGCCTATTTGGCTTTATTTTACTTGCCCTCTCAGTAGTCCTATCAGTAACACTCCCCTCTCTTGAAGAATTCTCTTCTGGATTCCTTTGGTTTCCTGGTCACTTTTTTCACATAATTTTTCTCGACCAACAATTCCTCCTTTTACCTTACTAGTCATTTGAATGTATAGTAGAAGCAATTAATGTTACTTACGCAACTCACTGGATTAGAGGAGGCTCTCCTCTTCTCTGTAAATCAGATCAACAGAAGCCTCCCTGTCCTTCCCCTCCACACTTCAGGGCTGAAGACTGGCACATAAGCTAATCTCAAATAGGTATGTACATGTCAACTGAGCTGTGTGCTTAGCAGAGACAAGTGGTTTATTCTAAGACTGTTTATGCAATTGTTTTTGCTGTTTTCATTATGTAATTTAATCAAATATTATGCAAACTCAGAAATATGAGGCTAAAAAAGAGTTATTTCTATGAAAATTAAGGTGAATGCTTTGGAAAAGCTCCATGATGGCTGATAGCGTAAAGAAAAGTTGCAGTCAAATTAGGTGAGCACCAAGACCAAGAAAAAAAAAATCCTTTACATTTAGATGCATTTTACATTGACATTATCTTACCATCCACCACTCAATGAAGCTGAAACTGGAAACTGAATGGTTTTCTACGGCTAAAAGACAAACCTAAGCTCTATCCAACAACAGGTCCACACATAAAGCAGAGGCCTTGGTGCCACATTAAAAGAGAATTCAGTGAAAGTACAGTAATATGTTTCTTATTTTATTCTTTATTATTTTTATTCTTATTTATTTATTTTGAGACAGGGTCTCACTTTGTGACCCAGGCTGAAGGGCAGTGGCACCATCATGGCTCACTGCAGCCTGGACCTCCCTGGTTCAAGCGATCCTCCCGTCTCATTGTTCTGAGTAGCTGGGATTACAGGTGTGAACTACAATGCCAGGCTAATTTTTGTATTTTTTTTTGTAGATACGGGGTTTTGCAATATTGCTCAGGCTGGTCTCCAATTCCTGGGCTCAAGCAATCTGCCCGCTTTGGCCTCCCAAAGTGCTGGGATTACAGGCGTGAGCCTGTACGGCCCATTTATATGTTTTAAGGTGTCTTCGCATCACTTTTATAATTTTTGGCTTTAACTGACTTCACTGATTAACCAATCACTTGTCTCAATTACCTCAAGAGGCTACCTTCTCTAGGAATATCTTGATTGCATCCGTAGGCCTATTCTTTTCCTGTTCTGCTCTTTCCCTGAGCAATTAAATTTCCAACCAGAGCTTCAATATAGTTTTTAAACAAATAAATACAAAGCCCGCAAACTCTTTGAAATGAGGATCCCTTGTTTATTCATCACTGCATCACCCATCTTGCACTCTGTCCTTGCACTGTGCCTTTCACACAGTAACTATTTTAAAAAATGTTGAGACTTAAAGTGTATTTAAAAATTAGTTATAAATTATAACCCAAGAATTAGAAGTCAGTCTTGAATGAATGTGTCACAAGAACATTTCTTTGTTTTGCAATCATAATTTACCCTTTCTCAGCAACTAAAGAAGCTCATTTGACAAGTATAATTGGAAAATTATCATTTTAAATTGGGTAGCTGAAGCTTAATTTTAAAAAGTAAATGGTAGTTTTTCTGAAAGGTAGGAAACTTTCTGAAGGTAAGCAAATGGTCCAATCCATTTTAGGTGGACAAAGACAAGTACCACTACGGCACTGAGTTTTACCTAAAGTGAGAAGTTTTGCTTCTCAAGTGCTGTGGGTTAATTTCTTAGGCAATTTTTCTCTGAGCTTTGCAGGAGAGCTATGGTTATCCTTTCCATTTTACAGATGAAAGAATTAATGGTACCAACAGTTACTTACTCTTGACCTTCCAGATCGTTTGTAACTTCAATGGGATTTGTGCCTTGACGCTACACATCTTGAATCATCTTCTAAATTCTTCTAAGGCTGGTTAGAATTGGGCAGGAGAATCAGGGACAAACTAGCAAAAAGTCAAGCCACAATTGTCACTCATCTGCTCTGCAGGCAGTCTAGAATTGTGCCATTGGAGTTCAGTCTTTTCATTTAATAGTTTCTCTCAAAATTGTTGGGTAGAATACTAAGTTAGTAACTCAGTTTTAATATCTTCCTATTAGTTAACATATCCAGTTTTCTTTCCTCTGATTAAGCAGCTAGTTAAAGGAAAGGAAGAGTCATTTTAGATTAGGCTACTTTGTCTTGAAGAAGGCAAGTCCAAGTGTGTGTATGTGAGTGGGTGAGGAATGGGAGGTTGGGAGAGAAGGGCATAGTCATAGTCTAAGATTCTGGAAAACTAAGGGGGATAACTAAAATATTGGATGCCAGGAGCTGAAGAGTTGAACTGGAGAGCAGAATGAAAAGGAGCAAGAGCGATCCAAGACAAATGTTTCTATTGCACAATTTTAATTTGGGCAGAATTTAATGCTGTGATAACTCAATTCTTCTTATATTTTGTTTGAAAATTTGTTCCACTTTATTTCTAACTAAAAATATTGGTAGTCATTTTGTTCTGACTCAAAATATTCCTGAAAACTATAGTTTAAATAACATTTATGAAGCAGATTATTATTTCCCTTAGGAATAATTCTAAAATTAAATGTTGAATTTCTGACCCAGGACTTGGCATTGGATACTTTATAAATACGACCAGCCACCCTCATCACAATTAAAAAATTACTATATGGTGTATCATATTAAAATTGTAATGCCAATTTTATAAAATGGTCATGAGTAAACTAAGTATAGCTTTCATAAAAATAAATCCAATAAACTATAATATTTTGGGGGAGGGGACATTAAAAATGTCATGTTTTACTGGCCACTGATCTTTTCCATGGTCTCTCTGCTTATCTAAAGTCTTTGACTATTAAAGGCAGTGAGTTGGTGAGAAGCTGGATGAGCCATTGGAAGATCTAGGAAGTTCACTTCTGAGGCTCACATATGCTCCTTTTCCATTCTTTCTAACTTCCTATGAAAATAAACTGAAAAAAAATAATGTGGTAGTTAGCTCATTATATGCTAGCTGTAACAAACATTAAGCAACACATTCATAATGATTTCGTGTACTGCCTTAGAATTTGGAAACATTTAGGGTTGGCTAGATCTCCTGCTTTAGAATGTTGTTAGAGGTTTGAAATGATAGTTCCTCTTCCTTTAGACTAGCTACACATCCTGTGGCAAATAGGGACTTCTAAATCACGTCCATTATTAGGAGTCTGTGTTCCAAAGGTATTTATTTATTTTTATTTTATTTATTTATTTTTTTGAGACGGAGCCTCGCTCTGTTGCCAGGCTGGAGTGCAATGGCACAATCTCGGCTCATTGCAACCTCTGCCTCCCGGGTTCAAGCAATTCTCCTGCCTCAGCCTCCCGAGCAGCTGGGACTACAGGCACACGCCACCACACCCAGCTAATTTTTGTATTTTTAGTAGAGATGGGGTTTCACCACGTTGGCCAGGATGGTCTCGATCTCTTGACCTTGTGATCTGCCTGCCTCAGCCTCCCAAAGTGCTGGGATTACAGGTGTGAGCCACCACACCCGGCCTCAAAAGGTATTTCTTAGTGATATTGACGGTAAGGTTTCTCTCATTGAAAAGCATTTTTACAAATAAGAGCTAATCATCTACTTTCTCCTCTGTCCTCCTCTTCAGACATAGTTGAAAACTACAAAGGTGGCAATGTAGTGACAGACGAAAGCAAGGCATAAAGATACATTGAGTGGGGTTCAGTTACTCAGTTATGCATTTAGCCACAGACCTTTTTCATTTGTTAATCTTCTAAAAATTACTACTAAGTCATTATCAAAATGCTATGAAAAAGGACTCTCAAAACATCTCTCACAAAATGTTCAAAAAGACTTAATACCTTGAACATAGCTTTCTTTACCTCTCAAAACAGGTCAGGTAAAGGTCGCAAGCAGCAAGACAAGTGTATTCATTAGGGGACAGCAAACTGATGAAGTGGCAAAAAGGTGAAGACATCATAGAGTGAAGATTGTTTTATAGGACAAATAACTTCTGTAATTGTCAGACGAAAAGGTTAAAATTAGTTTAACACTGAAAAGCTATTTTAAATTTTATTTAATATTCATCACCTTTTCTTAGGTGATGATTTCTCCTACAAATTACAAAATATTGAGTTCCATTTGTAGTAAAGAAATTTAAATAAAAGATTTAGACAATAGAAATTATTTACTCTAGGATCCTAAATATTATTAATTTAAAATCTTACTTTTAGAAATTACACGTCAGCTGTCTCTCTCAACTTTTTATTTTTTCCTCCCCTCATTTTGAAAATGAACAAATTTGATTAAAATGACAAATTCACTTAAGTTAGAGAGAATTAATGTTCCCAAATGTTATATTTGCCCTTCTCAAATGTAAGATCTTGAGTATCTTTAAGTTAATTTCTTCCTGCCTTAGAAATAAAATACTAAATCAGTAAAATTCTTCACGGTTTACAATTTAAAGTTAAATATATTGTTAAATATATGGAATATAGAAATATAATTATATATACTATTTTTAAAATAACAAAGAAGAGAAAATAAAATAGAATGAACAACACACCTTCCAAGACCAGTATAAACAGCTCATATGTTATAATTGCTACCCAAAGGCAATGTATGTAAATTCAATTTATAGGCCTTGGATAGCTTCCTAATGTTGGCCGCTCAAAATCTCTATACTGATATTTTCAGGAAACTAGCAGCATACTTTACCTTGGAAATGTAATATTATAAAAATACCACCATTAGTGATTTTATGTACTTCTACATACCCTTCTTGAATTTGAATAATGGATAAGTTCAGGTAATAACTTTTGCTCTCTTTCAAATTTTATGACTAAAATATTGAGTTGTGTTTTATGGCCTGCATTTATTATGTTCTGTAGAGTCAGCCAGCAGCTTTAGGCAAAGAACATCTTTGGAGTCTGGAATCAGATGCAAAGGAATCAGAGGTTTAAGATGAATCATACATTCAGGAAACATAATAATTTTACAAAGATTCTAAAATACATATTGTATAATATATGAGCAATAATTTTCCAACCTTCTATACAACATCTTTTTCTTTTGTGGCTAGGATAATTTTCTTTTCAAATATGGGGCAAGATTGTTGTCATAAACTTTTTTTATTTATTTATTTTGAGACAGAGTCTCGCCTCTGTCGCCCAGGCTGGAGTGCAGTGGTGTGATCTTGGCTCACTGCAACCTTTACCTCCCAGGCTCAAGGGATCCTCCCAACTCAGTTTCCCGAGTAGCTGGGACTATAGGTGCACGCCACCACGCCCAGCTACGTTTTTATATATATATATTTTTTTGTAGAGGAGCGGTTTTGCTATGTTGCCCAGGCTGGTCTCGAACTCCCAAACTTAGGCGATCTGTTCGCCTTAACCTCCCAAAAGTGCTGGGATTACAGGAGTGAGCCACCATGCCCAGCCTAAATTTGCATAGTGTTTTTGGAGGAAGAGTTTGTTTAACAAAGTACTCTGACAACAGTAAGGAATGTTTAGTTATGAGGAATTTTAAAGGGATTCCAGTAATTATCCAATCTTAATTTCTGAGAGTCAAACTAAAAAAGAGGAATTTAAAGTGGTAGATTTAATAACAAGGAAGATTATGTAGTATTTACACAACAAAACTCCCAAACTCCTTTAGATTGTTTTCTTTTACAATCAGATTCTCATGTTAATGGAGATACAATTTCTTACTGTAACTTGTTTAATAGAATGAGAACACTGTTTCTATTGAAGAAAAAGACATAGAGCAGGGTTTGGATCTGGATTCTAATCTTGCTGAGTAACTAACTTTATGCAAGACCTAAAAGGTCCTAGAGCTATCACAGTCACTTTGATAAACTTTGGCTTCTTTACCAACATGAAAGTCTAACACCCTGGCTGTGATCAGTGAGACAGTGTATCTGTACACGAAAGCATTTTGAATAAT
This sequence comes from Hylobates moloch, assembly GCF_009828535.3. Classification (NCBI taxonomy): domain Eukaryota; kingdom Metazoa; phylum Chordata; class Mammalia; order Primates; family Hylobatidae; genus Hylobates; species Hylobates moloch. The sequence continues at coordinate 78,714,119 of NW_026652288.1, read as the reverse complement.
ATAATGCAAGTTATTATTTATTAAGGAAAAGCACATGCAAGACACACTTTATTTTCACAGTGGTATAAATGCCACAGGCTAGCATCTTTATAAATTCAGTTTATTTTATGGCTTTAGCAACCTCTAATTTCAGAGTCCACCTAAAAAAACTTTTGCACCAGGAACTGTCTTTCTGTTGGCATTTAGCTAAAGAGATTTACCCCCATTTTGAGCAGTCACGCCCATTAGCAATGGTAACGACTAAAGTCCAGTTAGAATATAAAAATTATGCAGTGTATCATAAATTACCCCACACTATTGAGACAGATAAAATTTACTTTTCTTAGAATTCAGGTCAACAGCAGAAACAAAAATTATCATTTGTGCATAACCTTAATTTTTCCCCTCAAGTACACAGAAAAAATAAATGCAGTATACATTTCTTCGAAGAGGTTTGTGGTTATTACCTTTCCTGTGCTGTACTAGTTTTTACATAGGGAACCTTTGTTGCTCTTTAAAATGTAATTTAGAAATGTAACTGATGTGTTTTGCCACCAATAAAACAAATATATATGACAAAATGAATGGATACTCACTTCATTGTTGGGTAGAATACTAAGTTAGTAATTCAGTTTTAATATCTTCCTATTAGTTAACATACCCAGTTTTCTTTCTTCTGATTAAGCAGCTAGTTAAAGGAAAGGAAGAGTCATTTTAGATTAGGCTACTTCACCTCAGTCTGTACGATTTGTTTTTAAATTATTCTATTTGCAGCTAGAGGAGAAATGTGAGATCATTTCTTTCCTCTCTGCCAATGGCAAGCCGATTTCTCCAGCCCACGTGGACAATTGAACATTAAGTCTAGCGTGTTTCAAGTCTCCCAACTCCTGCCGGGCCATCTGTGGGCACACAATCTAGGCTAGTACACTGGATGGGGTAAGGCAGTCGACATGGCATCTCTGGTTTGACTACCGGGATTGTGCTATGTAGCTATCCCATGTGTCTGCCGCATCTGTTTATTGGGCAGGGAAAGAAAGTGTACTCAGCAGAGTGCACACAGTTACTGCCATCCATTCTTTCGTTCACACATACATTTTACTCCGCTCTCCACGTGCGTTCCGAGAACAGGATCACAAACACACACACTCAAATACACACACACACACACACACGTTCACCGAACCTCACCCAGACTCAGGCCCGGACAAGTCCCCCGCCCACCCAAAGCTCCCCGCCCCTCGCCCTTCCGCCTGCCTCTTCCTACCCTCTCCGACTCCACGTGGGCGCACCCCGGCGCCAGGCGGCCGCGCTGCCCACGGAGTCCCTAGCCGGCCCCGGCACTGGGAGGGAAGGCGCGGCCCTGGGGTCGGACAGACAAAGCGGGCATCCAATCGAGCCCGGCACTGCCTCCCCGAAGGGAGGGAGAGTCTGCTCGGACGGGCCCAATGAGCAAGGAGCCCGAGTGGGACTTCCTCCCGGAATCCCGTTGGCCAGAATAGCGGGGCCGTGGGTGACACGTAAGTTGGGCAGGAGGTGGCGGCGCGGCAGAGGCTGCAGCCGACCCGTCAGTGACACCGCTCTGCCGTCCCCAAAACCAGCCGAGGCAGCTGGCCCCCACCCTTCCACCCATTGGGCGGGCCGCACGGGGGCGCGGCCCGGAGTCCTAGTCCCTTTGTTGGGCGCGCACCCCCTCCCTTAGGTGGCAACAAAGTCGTGCAGTGGGAGCCGCCGCGAGGGGGCGGGGAGTGGCCAGGGCGGGACTCCAAGAACTGCCCGGGGGCAGCGGGGCCAAAAAGTGGGAAGAAAGAAAAAAGGCAGGAGGCATCTGGGGACAGGCGCGAGGGCAGCCGGCTCTGAAGTATGCTGAGGGCCCTCTCCCGGCCCCAGGCATTCGCGGAGAACGAGCCTCGCAGAAGTTTGGCTGCAGCTGCCCGGGCGGCGTCGATGGCTGCGCGCCCCGCGACGCGCGGGGGCTGAGCGGGCGCCACTTCCCCTCCGGGCCGGCTTTTGTGTCTGGCATCTCCTCCTCATGCTGCGTCTGGCCACCTCCTGCGGCGGCCGCTGCTGAGACGCTCGCTCGGACCAAGGGGAGGAGACGGCGGGGGCGGCCGCGGCTTTGGGTCCAGGCGGGACTATGGGAAACGGGATGTGCTCCCGAAAGCAGAAGCGGATTTTCCAGACGCTGCTGCTGCTGACCGTGGTGTTTGGCTTTCTCTACGGCGCGATGCTCTACTACGAGCTGCAGACGCAGCTGCGGAAAGCCGAGGCGGTGGCGCTCAAGTACCAGCAGCACCAGGAGTCCCTTTCCGCCCAGTTACAAGGTACGGCTAACGGGACGCGCGCAGCCGGTGGCCAACTTTGCCCCGCGCCTCCACCCGGGCAGGAAACGTGGCTTTGGTGAGCTATTGGCACTGTGGTTGCCACCTCTGACCTTCAGGGACGTCAGAGGTGAGCGTTTCAGGACTGCCGGCCCCAGAGTGTCAGGGGAGATGACATTCTCATCCTCCCGCTTCTTCCTCCCAGCGGTTAGGTTTAGAACTTGGTAGCACCAGCCCATCGTCCCACTGGGCGTTTGGTGGGCGGGTGCACGGAGAATCCTTTACCCGAGCGCTTGTCAAAGGCCCAGCTGCAATCGGGGTAGGGAAACTAGTAGCCCCCGCCGCTTCTGCCAGCCCTGCTCTAAGGAGCATTGTTCCGTGGATTCTAGGTATTTGCTTTCTTGTTGACTTTGTCAGTTGCTTAAAAAATGAAGAGTTTGGCAGAGATTTCTCAAACTGTGCTGTTTTTCAAGGGAAAATTAAGCCATGACCCAGCAGCTTAATTAAAGCCATGGTCCAGTCGAATGGAAGGAACCTAGATCTGGCCCTGCTAGTTTCTTATTTCTTATTCTTTTAATTTAATAGGATGTCTTTAGAGAAGCTGGATGTGTGGGAAAAGTCCACACTACATACCATTCACCATCCTGCAGTAGTTTATTTCTTTCAAAAAAGGTTTACTTGTCTTCCTAAGTAGCTTTTACTTCATCACAGAGCTGCATGTATGTATTTTACAGTTAGCTTCGGGAAGTCAAAGAGGAGAAACACAGGTTTTCACTTTGCCACGCACAGCAAACCCAACTTGGACAAGACCTGTAGAAGAACTTAAAGTTTGTATCCTTCTATTTTAGAACCTAATTTAATGTAATTTTCACAAACATAATTTACTTTTAATGTAAATTCAGAAACATTACCTCAAAGTCAGCACCATGTCGTCTTGTTAAGGACGTATCCTATACATATTTTTTTTTTTTTTGCAAGCTTTTACTTGTGGTTAGTTTTCAATACTTATGCAGCTTTCTCCCCAACCAAAAAATAATAATAAATAGCTGTAAGTAGCGAAATGTTGGCAGCCTTTGCTGATGATGCAAGTATAGCTTATTTAATATTGCTAGGAAGATAGATGCAAGCTAGAGGGATGTTTCTGTGTATGTGTGTGCAGATATAAAACAGATGCCTCTTCTTTGCTTCAGTTATTCTGAGTGTTTTCTAGTAAAAAATGTAAGATGAGAGAAAATGATACACATCTGATTGCTTGGACTTAACTTGCTCTTCCCAACTTAGAAGAAAGGAAACTATTTTTAGCTTACTGACGCTGCATAGCCACAGGCATTGAAAATATATGGCTGGGCTTGGCTCAAAAGTAAAACCCGTTTTGATACACTCTTAGGTTCAAAAAATTTTCTTTAAACTCATTGAAATTTACCCATGAGTTATTGTTGGTATGAAAATGTGGATATTTGTTTACTTATTTATTTAGAGATATCAGTAGCTTCCCTGTGAATTTCCATGGAGTTAGACCAAGGGAAAAATTTACTATCTAATAGTACAACAGGACTAGATGTTCATAAACATGGCTGGAAGGGGCATGTATGGTGGATTATATGAGGTTGTGTGTGTCTTGGTCTCTTAGGAGTCTCATGAGGGCAAAGGCTGTCATTTTCACTATTACCTCCTCAGCACCACACTGTGCCTGACACTCATTAGGGGAGTCAATGCATGTTTATTCAAACAACAAACAAAAATTATTCTGAACTGTGGCAAGTAAGTTCATCCCAGGCACTTTTGTCTTTCTGAGACTTTGCTTCTGTGTCTTTGCTTTTTGAAAGCCAAATAAAACAACAAGAAAATATTTTGTTCAGGTAGCTCCTTTGCTTCAACGGCCTATGATGGACATTGTTGACTGAGGCCCTGATTTCTGAATAATGGCCTTTATTTGCAGTATTTCATTTTGAAATTTTAGAAATTTCTTTTCTAATTTGCCTTTTTTTGGCGGTGGTGGTAGTGGGGAAGAGAGGTGGTAAATGGTAATACAGGATCACTAAAATGTACAACTTTTGTTTTGCAGTAGATGGAAATGTTCTACCTAATTTTAATAAGTGGCTTCAAAGTCCATTTCTTAATTTATTGTTTTGTCATTTCCTCTTTAATTATGGTGCTACAAAACTTGCAGTATGATTGTGCATGAAGAATTATTTCACAAGCAGCCTAAAGTTTTTGTTTGTTTGTTTTTTGTGGATTCACTTTTGACTTCTGTAGCATTTATTTTGGATTTCCCATGTGTAAGCCATTTAATGAACATTTTCTGATGGTATGCACCTTTTACTTCCCTTTTCCAAGACAAATGACATTTTACTCAACAGCACTGTGTGCCACCTGCATAGATGGGCTTTTAGGACATCAGGCTTTCCAGTCTTCATACTTGTTTAGTTAGATGGGATTGCTTGACCTGGCTTGGATTAAGATCAGAATTAATTACTTTAAAAAGAGTGGTCTTTTAAAAAATGACTCTTGAAAAAATTTCAGTAGTTTGGACCTATAACCTGATGATTTGCATTTGTTAAGTGAGCATATTTAGGTCACCTTCAGTTTAAGAATAGATTATACTCCATAGATTCCTTTGAAAGTGGGTTACTTGTAACCCCAAGTTACAAGTTTTATTGTAGAAGAGCCCCATAACTAGAATATTGCGGGGATAGCATGCAGAAAGGTCAGAGACTAGGCAAACCCCTTCCACTATGAAAATATCTATGTCTGCCTGTTTATCTATCCCTCTTAGCAATCAGTCATCTATTTATCTCCCATACTGGTACCTTAATTATACTGAGGAGTGGGGCAGAGGTCACATACTGGTGGCAAATAATCTTTGGCCAGCACAGTGTTTATATAACCTTTAAATTTTTTAAACTGCTTTCAAGTGAGCCATGCTCCATTGTCTGTATCTATAGGCAGTGTTTCTCAGTCTAGACTGCCCATTAGTATCACCTGGTGGCTCCCAGACCAATTAAATAACAGTCTAGGGGGGGTGGAACCCAGGCTTCAGTAGTCTTTAAAGCTCCCCTGGTGATTCCTGTGTGCAGCCAAGGTTGAGAGCCACACCTCTACAATCTTAAAACTGAGCCTTTCTGTGCATTTACTTTACTTGTTTGGCCCCAGAGACACTTGAATTTTTTATCTGAGTATGTGATTAAAAGCAGACTGGTTTCTAGACTGTAATTCAAATTCTAGTTCTACAACCTTTTGTGTGAACCTCGACGTTTTTCTTATTTATAAAATAGAGATTAGAATAACCTATTTTATAGAGGTATTGTGAGGATTAATGAAGATGATAGACTGTAGAGCTCTTAGCACATACTTGGCATATAGTAGGTACTGCTCTTTAAAAGTTAGCTGTTATCAGAATCCCTCTTTGAGGTAAGCTGTTTTATCCCTTTTTCTCTTGCCAGGTTTGTCATGGGTAAAAATTTTGAAATTGGCAGAATTTGTTTATGTAGCTAACCACCTCCTTTTATTGTACCTTAAATGAACATCAAGAAATATGCAAACATCCACTGTACTTTACTCAGAAGAAAGGACCTTCCTTGACAATTTAAACTTGGACTATAGTTACTGATTAACTCTGTTCTGGATCATATCAGATTAGGAGAGGGTGTGACTGCTAAGGTAATAATTATGTGCTGTAAGATCTGGGAGAGAGATATAACTATTTAAATTTTTATAAAAGGCATTTAGCACAGAGGCAAAGAGCCCGACATTCCTAAAACACAGTATTGCAATGCTTTTGGACTTCCAGGGATAAGGAGAAACCATCAATAAAAAGTTTATGTGAGGTTTATATGTTCCTATTCCAGATGAATATGTTAAAACTATTTAAAATTTTTAAAAAAGTGCACAAATGTGACCCGTAGAAGTGCAGAGTTACAAGTGTGGATTTCTCACATGCATATATTGAGTTGTGGTGAAGTCTGGGCTTTCAGTGCACCCAAAGAATGGACATGTTTACCCCGCAGGAAAATTTCCAACTCTCAGCCCCCTGCTAGCCTCCCACCTTTTGTAGTCTTCACTTCCACTCTCTATGTCCATGTGTGCCCATTGTATAGCTCCCACTTGTAAATGAGAACGTGCTGTCTTCGACTTTTCTTTTTCTGAGTTATTTCCCTTAGGATAATGGCCTCCAGGTCCATCCATGTTGCTGCGAAAGACATGATTTCGTTCCTTGTTACGGCTGAGTAGTATTCCATGGTGTATATATACCACATTTTCTTTACCAGTTCCCTGTTGATGGATGCTTAGGTTGATTCCATATCTTTGCTATTGTGAACAGTGCTGCAATAAACATACAAGTGCAGGCATCTTTTTTGTATAATTATTTATTTCCCTTTGGGTATATACCTAGTATTGGGATTGCTGGAGTGAATGGTAGCTCTATTTTTAGTTATTTGAGAAATCCTGATGCTGTTTTCCAGAAAGGTTGTACTAATTTACATTCCTACCAACAGTGTATAAGCATTCCCGTTTCTTTGCATGTTTGCCAACATTTGTTGTTTTTTGACTTTTTAATAAAAGCCATTCTGACTAGTGTAAAATGGTATCTCAATGTGATTTTAATTTGCGTTTCTCTCATGCTTAGTGATGGTGAGCATTGTTTCCTATGTTTGTTGTCTTCTTGTCTAGCTTCCTGTTAAAACTGTCTTTTCATGTCCTCTGCCCAGTTTTTAATTTTTTTTTTTTTTCTTGTCAAGCTGCTTGAGTTCCTTGCAGATTCTGGGTATTAGCCCTTTGTCAGATGCATACTTTGCAGATATTTTTTCCTGTTTTGCAGGCTGTCTGTTTACTCTGTTGTTTCTTTCCATGTGCAGACATTTGTTATTTAAGTTAAGTGTTTTTTCCACTGGGCTCCTCTAACACTTAGGATGGCCCACTGGCCTAAGCATGAATACATCTTGTCATTGGTTACTTCTTGCTTTCAACCTTCCCTAAATCTACTTTTAGAAAGGAAATGTTGGCCAAGCACCTTGTCTCTCACCTGTAATCCCAGCACTTTGGGAGGCTGAGGCGGGTGGGTCACTTGAGGTCAGGAGTTTGAGACCAGCCTGGCCAACATGGCTAAACCTCATCTCTACTAAAAATACAAAAATTAGCCAGGTGTGGTGGCACATGCTTATAATCCCAGCTATTTAGGAGGCTGAGGCATGAGAATTGCTTGAACCTGGGAGACAGAGGTTGCAGTGAGCCCAGTCACCCCGCTGCACTCCAGCCTGGGCAACAGAGCAAGACTCTGTCTCAAAAAAAAAAAAAAAAAAAAAAAGAGAAACATCTTCAGCACAGAACCAGGCTTTTTTTATTCCTTCATCTCCAGCATCTGGTACCTGGCATATAGTAGGTGCTCAATAAATAGTTTATACCTATGTAGTACTTTTTCTTGGCCTATTAATGTGCATATATATGGTGGTATTGTGGGCAGTGAGGTATAGTGGATACAGGCTGAGGCGTCAGAGCACTTGGATTTGATTTCCTGCTATCTTATTTTACTAGCTGTGTGGTCATGGGCAAGTTATTTAAACTTTCTGTGACTCAGACTATTCATATGTAATAATCAGGATAATAGTGCTTACAAAAGATTATCATGAGGATCAATAGTGTTAGCTGATGTGCAGTGCTTAGAAGGGTGTAGCTTGCATTTTGGATGATTGAGGAAACATATATACAACAGAGTGGTTCATAGACCTCAGCAATTTAGACCACAAGTGTGGGAAATGTGTGGTAGGTGTACTAATTTTCAAGTGCAACGTTAGAACTTATAACATGAACTAGACATTGTCTGTTAAATGGACATCTTCACTGAAGTACAACTTAGAGTTAAATGAAGAGACTATCATTTTTTGCTTGATTCTGTACCATTTAGAATATGGAACAAAAATACTCTCAAGTTCAGTAATTTTTATTTGTATGTACATTCCTTCCCTGAATAAAAGATAAAAGCTTCCAAATACCTTTTGAAGCTCTGATTCAGTGAAGCGTTCTTTTGAATATGTATGATTTGTACATAATCTATAATCGATTTCACACATTGTGCCCACCTTAGTCATCCCTGTAATATGTAACATGCCAACTCTAATGAGAGTACTGGTGTCCAGGTAAATAGTTGGTTGCTGTGTAAGAGAATTACTTGTTATCTGGGAGCCTTTAGTTTAAGTTCCAGGTAGATTGGAAGCCTTGCCTTGATTTCTTTTTATTCTTTCTTAGGAAGGACAGTTTCCAAAAGGGCTGGGGTACAATACCACATTACCGTGGCTGAAGGAATAAGTGAATTGGAGTTGGGGAAATGAATACTGACTAAATATGGTGTGAATCAAAAAGCAAAGGATTGGAGAGAAACCAGAAGAGGGCAGGGAGAGAAAAGGGGACACATATCACTGGTGACTTTTCAAAGTACTGAGGAAGAGTTTTGTTCACACCTTTATGCCCTAGAAGAAAAGCAGCAGGAAATGGTGATGGGAGAGCTGGTTGGGGCATCAGATGTGGTTTCAGTGCAACTCAGGCATTTACCAGCAGGGTGACCTTGAGCAGGCAAATAACCTCTGAACTTCAGCCTCTTCGTATTTGAATTTGGGATAACAATGTCTAACTTGCAAACTTGTATGGATTAGAAATAGTGCATCTAAAGTGACTAGTATGGGTCCTGGAGAATATTACTACTACCATTTATTAGGTGACTAGAACTACTGTTGCTGAATTAACACTGGGCTGCTTTTTATTTTGCCCAGCCTTTACTACATCTAGTAGGTAAGAGTGTTATTAGTGCTGGCCTAAAAGTGGCTCCTTTCACTATGTGCCCTACTTGGCTGAAACTTTTTGATTAAGATATTCTCACTCTGTCTTTTCTACCCTTTTGAGCCGTTTTTGGGGCAGAAAAAACCTGAAAATGCTTTACATGATAGCAACTAAAAGTTGTTGTTTTTCATTTTGACAGCCAAGGGTTCTTCTTTTATCATTAAGGACAAAGTGGTTTTGCTACTTTTGCCAGTAGATGGTTTATGGGTTTTATAGCTTTGTTTTGAAGTGAAAGTTATATATCATATAGCTTTATTATAAAAGAAAAATGATAAACTATATTTTCTTTTTAGCCACTGTTCTTTAGAGTGAGTTTTAGTAGAATTTTGAAAACTTATTTGAGGAAGTTAAATTATTTTTAATCCATAACATTTATTGAGTACCTACCATGTTCAGGTTCAGTGCTAAGCTTGTTACATGCATTATGTCATTTAACTGTGACACTAGCACTTTAATCTGAATGAGCAATGTGAGGCTTAGAGAGGTTAATTAACTTGCCAGTGTCAAGATCTAGCCTAATGAAACTAAGCTTAGAACCCTAATGTAACTTTTTCCATGGTGCATCATTGCCCTCAAAATTATTTTAGTGTCTCTCATGACAGTATATAATGGTTTTAAGAAAGTAGGTTAGGTGGGTCATGTGGGGATTCATGATACAATTTAGAATCAGAAATAACAGGTGTACTATTTGATGCAGCATTTCCAGGGTACAAGAAATTTGCTGCTGGTATGAAAGATGATTTTGGTTGATACTGGAGTTGATTTTATGTGGCATGTAGATGTTGCCTGAAATAACAGTGAATCACATAATGAAAAACTTATTTCCTTTCAGTGCTTTCCTGACAAGTAATGGAGAAATTCTCAGTTTGATGCTAGAGTCTCTCTCCTAGAGAGTTGCTTCTCTGTTTTTCCAAAGAGAATAGACGTTAGGCAGCCAACAACTTGATAGCTAGAATTTAATAATTGTTTTGTTGTATTATTGTATTTAATTTTAAAATTAAATCTATTACCAATCATTAATGCTATGTAAATCAGATTTTTCATTTATAAAGTAGTGGTGTAAAAGTTTCCTTAAAGTTTATTTTAAGGAAAAATAAACTTATTTAAGTGAATATTTGGTAAATTCAAAAAAGACTGTACAGGTTTTGCATGAGTATGGGAAGAACTCGCCTGAGGGGTGCCTGCATGTCTGAAGTTTAGGAATGCATTGACTGATCAAATTGGATACAGACACTGAATTTTACAGTTAGTTAACTGAATTCTAAGGTGGATAAGTCACTTACCAGGTGGCTTAAGCTAAGCTGAGAGCCCACATATTCTGACTCCCAGTACAAGATAATACCCCTTCACTGCCCTGTGCTGTCTCTGTAGACTAGGACCCTCTTCTCTGTGAGAAGAAATGGGCATTGCTATTTTTAAACAATGCTGTGTATTTCTGAATGGTATATTTGTGTTCTTTGTTTTTATTGGCCCATGAGTGCATATGCAGAAGACATGTCAGTCATTGTCCTTCACTGATAAGCTTTACTAAATAGGCTCATAGCCTAGAGGGACATGGGCATGAAATAAATTGCTCTCTATAGCTGTATGACATTTTAAAAAATACTGCTTTAATTATTTTTCATATATAAAATGTCACAATATGATAGTGAATACAAAATCAGGATGTGCTGTCATTCTGAAGGATAGGCATTATACAACATTGGAATGATATTATTTGCTTTTCTTTGGGAGTGCATGAATTTAAAAAAATTATAATCAGTTTAGGAGAGTCAAACATTTCATTTTCCAGTTCACATCTCATTTAAAATGCCTCCTTTAATTGGAATCTTTGTTACAAACAGAAAAAATAATCTGCAAATCAAGATATTTAGGACAGCTTTAATGTTGGTTATGTGTTCTCTTGATAGCTATGATGCTCTCAAATATTATAAACAGATTAAAATTTGGCAGTTGATAATTGACTAATTTGGTTTAGAGAAGTTTATCAGGTTTTATATTAGTGAGATTTATTAATAAATAGTGTATTATAAATCTATGATGCTTGCCCTTCTGCATCAGTAGCTCAATCTTTTAACAGACAGAAAATGTTTTAAAGTAGTTTATATTTTATTTAGAGGTTTGGGTGCTATAAAACAAGTTAAATTGTATTGATGTCAAACATCACTTTTATTAAAATATGAAAAATTTTTTTTTACTGTATAGGCGGTCATCACCTCAAAATTTAGACGTCATCCAAATTTGGTCCAGGTGTGGGTGAGGCCCCTTAGGTATCCATACAATCTTTAACTATAATTCTTCAAGTATGCTTCCTCTTTATCTGTAGATCTGTGAAACCAGAGTCAAATTACCTGCCCTCAACACAGCCATACAGTGGTAGGACAGGTGTAAAATACCTGGATATTCCTGTTAAAAAAAGGCAGAAATGTGAGAAAAATAGGAGTTACCTGTCCGTAGGAATTTTGAAGTCTGTCAAGGCAAGTGCTCTTGTAGTAGGTCTCAAAGCCTGGGAATAGTTCTCTATGGCTCTTGACTGTACCGTTTGGTTTCTTGGCTCCACTCTGAGTCATCTTTCCTTTTTCGTGAAAGGTGGCATATGTTTGCAGCTGAGTGGTTTTCTCAGCCTGCTTCCTACTGGTAGAATTTTAAGGACCTGTGGCCTTTTTAAATTTAGTACTGCTTCTACCTCTTTTGGTCCAAATAGGCAGTGGTTCTGCTGATACAATCTTCTCAAAAAGTTTGTGGGTCTCCTGTGAAACTTCTTTGAATTTTCTCCATTAGACAAAAGCCACATTCATGTATCTCCTGGAGATGTCTTCTGTACTTTGGGCTTGTGCCAAGATCGGGGAGAGACATTGCATGCCCTTAAATTTCCCAAAGGCTCATTATGAGGATCTGAGGAACCCTTAGGAGGTCCTGTCATCTGATGAAATGGTACTCTGAGATATCACTTTTGATCTTTCCAAGATTTTAACAAACCGATTTTATAGGACACCCTCCGCTTTTGTCTTTAGACCATGTTTTTCTGGTGGAGTCCTGGAATTGATCTTTTCTTAAAAGCTGTTTCTTAATTTCAACATTATTTGCTGTCTAGAGAAGCTAAGAATTTTCATAACACTCAAGTCCTGCCTCCTTTTTGTTTAGCAGTCCTTCCCCCAATGTATCTCTTTTTTCTCATAGTTTACCATAAGACAGTAAGAAGAAACCAGGTGACATCTTCAGCACTTTGCTGGTAAATGTCCTTAACTGGATAACTCAGTTCATCTGGCACATTTTATTTTTTTTAATTCCTATATAACTATAAGTGACTGCTAGTCACATTAACTACACTTAAGTATGGGTATTGCTAAACTTTAGCCACTACATAATTTTTAGTTTCCATGAACATTTTCTCACCTTCATTTAAGCCCTTCCGTCAGCCTTCTTAAATTCCAAAATTCTATGTAGAGTGTGTTCGAGGCACATTCTCATTAACACTTTTATTAAGGTCCACTACACAGTTCCAAAGCCACTCCCACCTTTAGATTTTTATGACAGCACCCCACTTCAAAATCTGTATCAGTTATCTTGTTGCATAGCAAATTATCTCAGAACTTAACTGTCGTAGAACAATGAACATTATCTCACAACTTCTGTGGGAAAGGAATCTGGGCTTAACTGGGTGACTCTGCCATGGTCACTCACAAGGTTGCAGTCAAGCTGCTGATCAGTGTTTAGTCACTTCAAAACTTGATTGGGATTAAGGGATCCGCTTCAAAATTCACTCAGGTGGTTGTTGATAGGCCTTAGAAAATCCATTTCCAATCACTCTCATCTGGGGCCTGCCACAGGAATATGTCACAATATCATAACTGGTTACCCCCAGGGCAAGTGTATTAGTCTGTTCTCATATTGCTAGAAAGAACTACCTGAGACTGGGTAATTTATATAGAAAAGAGGCTTAATTGACTCACAATTGCACAGGCTGTGTAGGAAGCATGGCTGGGAGGCCTCAGGAAACTTACAATCATGGCGGAGGGCAAAGGGGAAGCAAGCATGTCTTACTCTGATGGAGCAGGAGAGAGAGGGTGAAGGGGGAGGTGCCATACACCTTTAAACTATCAGTTCTTGTGAGAACTCAGTCACTATCATGAGAACAGCAAGCGGGAAATCCACCCCGATGATCCAGTCACCTCCCACCAGGCCCCTGCCCCAACATTGGGAATTACAACTCAGAGCTAAACCATATCAGCAAGAGATCCAAGAGACTGATAAACAGTGTAAGCACTGAAGATAAAAGTGAAGGTGTTTTAATAACCTAATCTTGGAAGTGGTATCCCTTCACTTCTGCCATATTATCTTCATTAGAATTGAATCTCTACGTTCAGCACATGCCGAATTCAGCACAAGGGAAGGGCTTAGTGAGGTTGTGAATTACAGAAAGTGGAGATCACTGGGGGCAGCCTTCGTAGCGGCCTACCATAAAGTGAGTATAGTTCTTTGAATATTATTATTGTCCTTGTTCGCAACATCATTATTCCCAAAGTTGTCATAAGCTAACATTCATTGAGCACTTGCTGGGTACCAACCACTGTTCTAAATCATTTTCTTGGATTATCTGACTCAGTGCTTTTGTAAAAATGTTTTACTACATTCTAAAATGTGACTTACCATTAAATTGGAAATATATTAGCAAGAAGTGGCATTTAAAATTATGGCTTCACAGGGAAATTACCTGGTGTTTCAACCGTTTGACCTGGGAAAAATTAAAAATCCACGTGACTCTCTGAAGTATAAACCCAGTCGGTAGTTCATTAAGTAAAATACCCAAGTGGAAGGCATCATGTCCTTGGGGAGTTTCAAAACCCATTGATAATATGCGAACCGTTTCTTTGGCAAGTAGATAGGAATGCACTGCAGTGTGTTCTTTTGACTTTATAGACTGCAGTCCTTGGTGAACTTTTCTTTTATTTGATAGGAGATTTTTTTGATACTTTTACTGGTCTTAGCAAGATATATTTGATTTAAAGAAAGCATTAATTGTAACTGGTAATTTCAACTTGTTCATTCACTCCTACTTTGAAAGTCATTTAAAAATTGCAATATATGAGTATTCTTTTGTGATATTAACAAAGTCAAAAGTAGAATATAAGAATATGCTATGAAAAGGTCATTAAGTGTGTTCTGAACAGTTATAATCCCACATTCATAGTATGTCTTCATTCACCTAAACATAGTTTAGTTATTACAAATACATGAGAAAAATATTCTTTTTATTTGACTTCCATTGTACTTTCCAAAACATATTTCTGTAAGAGATTGTATTGGGAAGTGGATAGATTATATTTTGTCAAAATGTGTTTGAGGCTGTATTTCATTCAAGAATTAAAGATTGTTCTGCTCTTGTCAGTGAGAAGTCATTGTTGAATTTCTGTAGAACCAGTGTTTCTCTTCCTGCCCCATTGCTGTGTGTATGGGTGCCAGGTTTCTGCCATGATATTCACTGGCATTCTAAGTTGCTGCGAACTCCTGCTCTTGGTGGTATTCATATCGACACCGTCACCCTCTCTGTAACATGTATTCTCTTCTCTATTCTCTTTGCCAAAACCAAAATGAGGAAAATTCCCTGCATGTTCTATAATGTATTGATAATGTGCCGTGTCGTTCTTAGAGAGACTTACATATTGTTTTTTCTGTCGTATCTTTTGCACTGAGTTCGAGCAGGGTCCATGTGGACTGAGCCTAGAGTATGCTCCCTTATGTTGAAACTGTCCAAGGAAGCAGAAGCTACTAGTTACCTAGAATGGTGGTATTTGTGAGTACATATGTGGCCCTTTATAGAGAGACTCTAAGACATCTTCATCTAAGGGTCTCACAGTAACAATATTTTGAGTAGGGGCTGAGCTTTAAAGAAAGTCGGCTTTGTCTTTACTGTTGGCTTCCAGCTGTTCTTAGAACTGCCTCCTATCCAGCACCAGCTCATTGCGTAAGACCACACTGAATGTTTTTCCTGTGATCCTGTCTTCCTTAAGGGTGGCATTTTCAATTTGGGATCCTTGGGGTGGGGGGGGGGGGGGGTTCATGAACGTCCTGAAAATGTATGTCAATTTTGTATATGTGTCTTTTTCCAAGACAGAAGCCATAGTGTTAATCAGTTCCTCAAAGCATCAGTGACCTGAAAAAGGTTAAGAACCACTGCTTTAGGGCAAATTCCTCCTGAGGTCTTTTCAAGTCCATCTTGGAATTTGACCTCCCTTAGTCCCACTCCATGAACCCCCTCTGGACATGACTATGAGTGGCAGAGTTTGTAATGGAGTAGTCAGTGTGTTTGCTGCTGTTCCCCTTAAGCCCTGACCATTAACTCCTCCCATCCCCAAATTAAAGAATAATTCTGATTGGACACTTAAATGGCTTTTAATAAATTGCATTCCTAGAATCCATTAGTAATTTCTTAGTAAAATAAAAAGGTCTTGCAATTACATGAGAAATGTGTACTTTCTGAATTGTCTTGTATTCATGATATTATTTGATCCTGAAAACAACCCTATGTTACAGAGTAAAGCAATATACTGTGTTATTACCATTTTAAATTTAAGGAAACAGAAGTCACCCAGCAAGACAGTGACACATGTGGGATTAATGCTCAGTTTACTTGAATCCTAACTCCGGGCTCTTACTCACACAATCCTCAGTTTCCAAGGCTTCCTTACCCTGGAGCTAAACATAGGCTTAACGGGACTTACAAAACTGAGTTTCTGACTTTGCCACCTCTGAGGGCACTCTACCTTTTTTTAGATTCTGCCAAACAGCTAAGAATATTCCCAGTCCGTCTGCTACCCCTTACCCCCTTCCCAACCCTGCCTACTATGTCCATGGAAGATGCTGATGGCTGCTCATGCTACTAATTTCTGCTTCACCTCTGCAGCTTTCCACTGTCAGTCTCAATGTGCTGGAGGATCCAGGCAGGCTCCATAAGGATTGGGTCCCAGGGTAACAAGGGCAATAGTCACTGGGGAGAATTCAGCTTCACTACCCTTTCTTTATGTTAATATCTCTGGCACATTGTTCTTGATCCAGAATTAGGGGATTGGGCTGTCCCTTCCCTTAGTATGATTTCTTTTCAGACTCGTCTGCATTCTGGGGTGTAAATAGGACTTCATCTCATGCTGGAATCCTGCTAACATTCACCACAGGCTGCTACCTGGTAGCATCTTTAGCTTGTCTTCTTGACTTCACAGTGGGGTGGTTTGATGCTCACCACTCAACTGAGTCTCCAGCTGTGTGTTTTAGATTCCAGGTGTCAAAGTCAAATCACTTCTATAAATAAATCAGAGATTGGTAAAAGCAGGAAAGAAAGTTCTTAGAGCCCAGGTTGCACATACCAGCATATGGGTATGTTTTGGTTTAGCCCACACAGTGCTTTGAAAAAGTTCACGGTAGTTTACGTATGGAAAAAGAAAAATATTTTATATAAACATCTAGATTTCCAGCATTGTGGGAAAAGTCCTATTGCAACACTGGACCTGCATTTCTGTGTCAGGTGAATGACTTGCTGCCTATTTGGAATGGGGCGTGTGGGCTTCAGTTGGCCAAAACTCCCACTGCCATTGATTTGGTCATTTATATTAATGGCCTGGCCTATATAAGCACCTAAGTTTGAAATTCTTTATCTTGACTAACATTTTTAGTTTATCAATGAAGAAAGTAAGCCTCAAAGAGATGGAATAACTTGACAACTGTGCTATCTAATACGGTGGCCACTAGGGTCCTGTATAGAAATGTGACTCCTAGTGTGACTGAGGAGCTGAATCTTTTTTTTTCTTCTATGTATGTCATTTTCTTTCTTTTTTTTCTTTATTATTATTATTATTATACTTTAAGTTTTAGGGTACATGTGCACAATGTGCAGGTTTGTTACATATGTATACATGTGCCATGTTGGTGTGCTGCACCCATTAACTTGTCATTTAGCATTAGGTATATCTCCTAATGCTGTCCCTCCCCCCTCCCCTCACCCCACAACAGACTCTGGAGTGTGATGTTCCCCTTCCTGTGTCCGTGTGTTCTCATTGTTCAGTTCCCACCTATGAGTGAGAACATGTGGTGTTTGGTTTTTTGTCCTTGCGATAGTTTACTGAGAATGATGGTTTCCAGTTTCATCCATGTCCCTACAAAGGACATGAAGTCATCATTTTTTATGGCTGCATAGTATTCCATGGTGTATATGTGCCACATTTTCTTAATCCAGTCTATCGTTGTTGGACATTTGGCTTGGTTCCAAGTCTTTGCCATTGTGAATAGTGCCGCAATAAACATACGTGTGCATATGCCTTTATAGCAGCATGATTTATATTCCTTTGGGTATATACCCAGTAATGGGATGGCTGGGTCAAATGGTATTGCTAGTTCTAGATCCCTGAGGAATCACCACACTGACTTCCACAATGGTTGAACTAGTTTACAGTCCCACCAACAGTGTAAAAGTGTTCCTATTTCTCCACATCCTCTCCAGCACCTGTTGTTTCCTGACTTTTTAATGATCGCCATTCTAACTGGTGTGAGATGATATCTCATTGTGGTTTTGATTTGCATTTTTATTTAATTTTCATTAATTTAAATATCAATTTTAAAACTATAGCAATATGAAATATTTTTCTGTTAAACACAACTCTCATTTTAATTGTGTTGTGTCTTACAAGATATTATTGATATATTATGGTGCACATTTACTTTCTACTTTTTAAAATGGGGCTACCAGATATTTAAGAGTTACAGACATTTCAGAGTGTATTTCTGTTGGACAGCAGTGACCTGACAGAAGTCTCCCAGCTTGTTAATGGCAGGTCTGGAATTTGTCAGAAGATCTCTGCAGCTCTAATCATATTTTTTCTCCATTATTAAAATGTTACCCAACTGTTCTTCTAATTCTTGAAATTTTTTGTTATTATATACTTCCATAGGAATTAGTTTTTCCTCATTTTTACGTAGCACATGACAGAAAAGAAATTTTATGTAAAGGAAAATTTAGCATCGTGTATTAGCAACAATAATACAAAGATAATTTTAGAGATTAATTTTAAACTTAATATTCATGACAAAGACTTTTTTTTACTTTAAGTGACTGACAATTTTCTCTGAAATATTTATTTAAGAAAACAGTTTCAGCATGTTCAAAATGACATTGTGTTTGATTTTGGAACAGGTATATATTAAAATATAGTGTAAAATTAATGATATATTTTATTGTAGTTTTAAAACTAGACAGAAATTACTATTACATTTAATATATTGAGTTCTTATATTTTATACCTAAGAAAACTTTCCCTTTTATAAATTTTGTATTTTTAGTTATCTAAATGATAAGATAAAAAGACTAAAACCCTTAACAAAGTATTGGGCATGTGTATAGCCCAACCAAATATAACAATTTAGATAAAATAAAATTGTTTTTGACATTTTACTTATTCAACTTTGAATTGTAACTTACATACATAAAAGTTCACAAATTATAAGCAAACAGCTTGATGAGACTTCACAAACACAACTGTATAACCAGCAATGAGATCAAAACACATGGCAAGACGAGCACCCCAGCAGCTCTCTTGCACTCATCTCATTCAAAAATTGTCTTCCAACCTCAAAGAATAAGCACCATGGATTAGTTTCACCTGTTTTTGTACTTTGTGTAAATAAAATCAAACAATATATACTCTTGTGTCTGGCTTCTTTTGCTTAACATTGTGAGATCCATCCAGACTGTTACATATAGTTGTAGATTGCTCATTTCTATTACTATGTTATCACCATTGTGTAAGCCTATCAAAACTTACCCAATTTACCGCTGATGGACATTTGGATATTGATTGCTGCCACTATGAATGTTCTAGTTCTTTTAACTTTTTTTTTTTTTAAAGGGACTAGCAGCTTTTTGATATGATTGATGACTTTTAAGATAATGCAACATAAGGACTATTTTGAGTGCATTTACAAAACTTATTATTGCTCCTTTCCTAGTGTTACTTAATATCATACAACCCAACTGTAAGTCCTGATCTGTTAGTACAAATTTTTAAATATGACCAAAAGTGAAAACAACTAAAACTTAAATGTTCAAAACACAAGCATTTGTAGCATTGTTAAGCCAGGGGATAAGCTGCCCAGAGGACTGCTTAGACATATAAGCTGGCTTGTCTGTTCTTTTGTTAACCATTATTCATGATTACTGGGCACGTGCTTTTTCTCTTTCTATATTCTAAAGGGGTCATTTTAAAAATGATTATTTATTTATAAAAATACAATAATAACAGACCCACCGATTGCCTTTTGTTAAATCAGTTTCCCTAAACAAGTTAACAAAACCCTGGCTTAGAAATGCTACCTCTGGAAAATGCTGGTTGAGAACTTCTACCACTGGAAAAATTCAGAATATAACTGAGCAGTTGAGAGGAATATTATAGAGTTAACGCAAATATCTAGTGAGTCGTTAAACTAGCTGTAAAAGTGTTTCTAAGTTAAAATTTTATGATTTTTAAATTCTGATGTGCTAGCTGAAGTGAACAGTGATGAGAATAAGAATTACTTGTAGTGACTCATATTCAGCAATTTATTACATACATTGTTTTCTCAGTAGTCTTGCTTTATTATATATAAATGGCAAAAGGGCAATGGTGATCTTTGACGTATAAAAATGTAATTGATTTTACTTTTATTACTTGCGATAATTTAACTTGCATTAGGCTAAAGTTTGCTACCATACAAATTATGATAGAAAAAATTAACAAAATATTTGTGTAAACAAAAATGTGTCCTATTTAATTTTTTATTAAAATAACAATGTTCTAAATTACTTAACAACATAAAAAGGAAAGGTCTATTCATTATATTCAAATAATTAACAGGGGATTCCTATCTAGTAATTGAGGGAGACCCTAAAAATATTGGTATTCAAAAGTAGTAAGTTGTACCTAGTGACATTTTTTGAATTCAAGATTCATACTGTCACCTCCCAATACTAGTTATACTTGTGAAGTTTGAAGGTAAACTGCTCAAAAATAAATAAATAAATAAATAAATAAATAAATAAATAAATGTATCTAGAGTATATCAAACATTTTAGGGAGGTGTGTTACTTTCAATTCATATGAAAGACTGTAAATTGTAGAAACATTTAAGGATACCAAATTATAAGTTGAGTTTAAGTGTAGCTTATTCTGTATATTTTAGTTTATTTTTGGAAATAAGGCCTTAGCAATAGAATGAATTTCTTTCTGTGACAACTTAAATCTTTATTAAAAAAATTCTCATTCTGTTTTCTGAAATACAATATAGCCAAAGAAAATTATTATTAGTTGAGGAGAGATAAATTTAAAAGGTTTAGTTTGATGCAACTCGTGTTACATGAGTAGCCATATAAAGATATAGAGTCAATATATTAGTTTTTGTTGTGTGTCAATTTCAGAATCTTAGTGGCCTGCAACAACAAACTTGCAATAATGAATATAATTGTGTTCACAGGGCTGCAATTTGGCTGTGGTTTGGTCATGGTGGGCAGGGCTTGGCCGGGGCTGATTTGCCTGGGCCTGGACACCAGGTCTTTGATCAGTTTCAGGTCAGCTCCACATGCCTCCATTTTACAACCTGGGCTGAAAGGATTGCATTACCTGGAGATGCTCTTCAGATGGTGGGTCATAGGAACCACAAAAGGGCAAGTGTTAACACTTGGGAATGGGCACACCATTATTTCTGTCCACATTCCATTGGCCAAACATTAATGGGGTGGTGAAGAATTCTCTGCCCCTCCGAGTGGTAAGCACTGCAGAATGCATGGCAGAATGTGGATGTATCATTGCAGTAGTGAGGGATGAAGAATCTAGCATGATGAGTTCATCTACCACAGTCAACTTCAAAATAGGTACAGTGTGAAATAAAAGAAGAAAACTTCCTTATTTGAAGAATCATTTTATAGTGATACAGACTTTTAAAATATTAACATCAAGATAATTTTAGTCACATTTGTGTACTTTTAGGCAGAGGGTATGAGTTAATAATGAATAAGCACTTAGCATAAATTCTAAACAAAAGGCAATAAGTAAATCTGCCCTTTAATTCAGCAAACTTCCTGAAGCACCTAGTGTCCATAGCTTTCTGGGATAATATAAATTTGGTTATTCAAGTGCTGCCGTCAAGTAATAGAATGTAAATAAAGTAGTCTGTTAAAAGCTTTCATACTGGATTTTTATGACTATTCTTTGAGTGACATAGAATAAGTAGAACATTTTTATTTAAGTATTTTGACATTTAATGTGTTGATTTTAGCAGCAAAAGGTGATATGATTAACCATTTTATTTATTTAATTAATTAATTAATTAATTTATTTATTTATTGAGATGGAGTCTCACTCTGTCGCCCAGGCTGGAGTGTAGTGGTGCAATCTTGGCTCACTGCAACCTCTGCCTCCCAGGTTCAAGCAATTCTTCTGCCTCAGCCTCCTGAGTAGCTGGGACTACAGGTGTGCGCCATGATGCCCAGCTAATTTTTGTATTTTTAGTAGAGACAGGGTTTCACCATGTTGGCCCGGATGGTCTCTATCTCTTGACCTCGTGATCCTCCCGCCTTGGCCTCCCAAAGTGCTGGGATTACAGGCGTGAGCCACCATGCCAGGCCAGGATTTATTTTTTAGATACTAATTTATGTGGATTAAAACCAAAGAAACAAACAAACAAGCAAAAAACCAGAACAAGTTAGAGCATGGCCCCACAGATAGGCTTGAGCATTTTAAATTTTATGTAAACTTCTGGTGAACATACGTAATGCTTTACTTTTAAAAAATTAGCATATTCACTTTGATTCTTTTATTTAAAAATTAAGTGAAAATATGTCAGTAATATTTAATGATTTAGCACCTACTATGGCAACTATAAATGTTCATACCCAAGACTTTGGGAAAAGGTTGTGGAAAATTTATAAAGGCAGATGTCTTCTCTCTGTTTTTAAGAATGTATCTGATTGTAAGCATTTCTTTTAAACACTCGTTTTCAAGTTGCACATTCATTAATTTCTTCCATTTAATGTGAGGTTTGTGTGTGTATATATATATGTATGTGTATATTATTATATATGTATGTTTGTGTATATGTGAGAGTGAGCAAGTGACTAGTCACTTATTATATTGGCCTTCTTTAGAAGATCACCAAATAGCAATTTGTTTATATTTTATCTTTTAAAACTTGATTCTCCATGTCCCCTTAAGAATGTCAGAAACTGAAAACTGGTCTTTAGGTCCACAAACATAGACTTGATTTGTCAGTGGCTATTTCCCGTGAGTCGTCTTGACATGCTTTTTGTGCATATGATAGAAGAAGCAATAAGAAAAGCAGGTGTGTTTTGACATGATCTTTTTGTGAACAGGGCTTGCTCAGAAAATTTCCACAGTAGGAACATGTAGATTCTTGTTAAGGCCTAATAAATGAAGCTCTAAAGGCTCTATAAAACTAGTGAATAGTCTGCCAATTACCAGTGTATTTGTTTTCTAACTTAAAGAAATACTTCTTGTCATTAAATTTGTCCCTTTAGAAATATGTTTATGTGGAAAGAAAATTAGCTTTATTTTTGTTTTTTCTCATCTCTGTTTTATTACTTAATTTTTTTTTTTTAACTTCACTGGTTGATTGCTTAAGCACTCACTTTAACAGTCTGGTTGGCATCAATCAGAACAAAAGGAACATTTCTACTGACTACTTAATTCTTTCATAAAAGGAAAAGAACTCCTTTCTAGGCTCCACAGCATTTTAATGACAAGAAGTTATAATTTTTAACTACAACACCTACAATTTATTTCTTGAATTTTGATTTATGTCTCACTAGATCACATCTAATTTCCTGTCTGTCTAGGACTATTCCAGTGGTAACTGGGTCACTCAAAAAACAGAACCTATTGGCATGATATGGGGCCACATGGATAAGTTTTTCATATAATTGTGTTCACTGTTTTCCAAATACATATCTAGGATCTTCCCAAGTTGTAATATTTCTAACGTCTTCATCTGCATTACTAGATATGACAGCTATATCTTTTGGCTCGACTAATGTAGGCTGTCACTTGGTTTTCCTGCTTTCACCCCAACCTTCCACATAGTAGCCCAGTAGGTTACAAAGATGATTCTTTGTAACATATAAATTAAGTAATGTTACTTCCCATCTGTCTTTGAAGGAAATTTTAACTCTTCTCTTACTACTTTGTTATACTTCAGTGACAAGATTGCAGTGATGTGGGCTTTTTAGCTGTTCTCAAGCTCATGCCTTTCTCATGTTCTTTATAACCGCCCTTATTTTTGTCTGGAATGTTCTTCCCTGATGTCTGTTCATCACTGGTTCCTCTTTATTCAGTCCTCTGCTCAGATTTCAACTATTTAGAAAGGCTTTTTCCTGAAAAGTTGACTAGTTATTTGTTGTGTAACAAGTAGCTCCAAAAACCTAGCACCTTAAATCAACAAACATAAACACTTCATATTTCACAGTTTCCTGAGAGTCATGAATCCAGAAGCAGCTTATCTGGATGGTGCTAGTCCTGGGTTTCTCAGGAAGTTGTAATCAAGCTGCAGTCTCCAGGGAGGATCCACTTCCAAGCTCATTCACGTGGCTGTTCCTCACTGTTGGCCAGATACCTGTTTCTCC
This sequence comes from Hylobates moloch, assembly GCF_009828535.3. Taxonomy (NCBI): domain Eukaryota; kingdom Metazoa; phylum Chordata; class Mammalia; order Primates; family Hylobatidae; genus Hylobates; species Hylobates moloch. The sequence continues at coordinate 78,690,338 of NW_026652288.1, read as the reverse complement.
CCGTGTGCGCCCCTCCTCGGGTTGCCTACATGTCCTCATAACATGGCAGCTGGCCTCCCACAGAATGAGGAATCCTCGACAGGAGGAGCCCAACATGGAAGCCACAGACTTTTTTATAACCTCATCTTGGTAGTGACGTAACACCACTTGGGACATATGCTGTTAGTCAGCCAGCCCCACTATGGTACCGTGTAGAAGGGGAGTACACAGGATGTGAGTACCAGGTGCTAGAGGTCACTGGGGACAATCTGGAAGCTTAGCTCCTATGGTAGCCCTGCCATCCCTGGAGATCTCACAGCCGCTTTTAACAAGCCTATGCCTTCTATATTTTCACCTTTGAACAATCTACAGAAGTTATACCTCTTCCTTTGTGTATAAGAAAATACCCTATGTAAACAGAAAAATGATAATAGTACCTCCACCCAAGTACTGTCTATCCCATTATCCTACATTATTTTCATATTTGCACTTATTAGCTGAAATCTCATTTTGTATTTCCTTGTTTATTGTATATCTTGTCTGTCTTCCACCATGAGATTATAAAGACCTTTAATACAAAAACTGGTATTTCATATCCATGCCCACTATTCTAATCCTTGAACTCAAAACAATGCCTGAAATATAGTAGGTAATCGATTATTTGATAAATGGATTAGATAGTTGGCCTTTTCAAGCCCCAGAAGTTTTATTTTAGACATTTTGTATGGATGTGTTTCCACATGCATTCCTATATTCTAAATGAGTTTACTAAACATAAATGTTATTAGTTTAACTCATATTTACTGGTTTACCTTATATAGAAGGCGCTATGCTAGATACACTGAAGTTACAAACACAAAGAAGACATGGTCCCTACCCTCAAGAAGTCCTATTGGTAAGGAATGGCAGACTATGATAGGCATCATATGAGAACAAGTAAAATTGCAAGGCTGGGGAAGTGTGAAACTTGGAGAAGGCTACACAATAGAATGCCTTCTTGATATTTTAGGGTTAGTACAGTTATTATTTTGTCCTGGAATACTGTGTTCCTTTTGACATCCTCAGAATATAAGAAAGAAGGCAACCATATTTTTTTAACAACAACAAAATTAGGAAGCCTGGTCTACGTAAGTATTATAGAAATGGAAATTATTTAATTATATATTTTTAACAACCACCTCACTGAAATGACTAAAAATACATGAAACTGTGTTTCATTATATATGATCATCATATATTGAGCAGTTTGCTCATACATTAAATAGCTCTAGATCAGTGTGTCTTTAGAATAAGTTCTCTGAGTAGTGATTGTTTTTTATAGTATTATTTGCTGTTGTTAGCTTCTTACTGTAGTAATTCTGCCTTCCTCTCCTTAAAGTTGCTTCATCTAATTTTTCTGTGGACTTGAAAGCCAAATAACCAACCTGGATAAAATTATATATAATAAGAATATAAAAGACACCCCCTCCAAAAAGTTTTCTTTTCAATTAAGTTTTAGGGAGGTTTTATTTTTAGTTTAGCTATTTATGGCCCATTTTTACATTTGTCTGATATTCACCTATGCTTTTAACAACTTTTCTTAACAGAGTGTTATTTTACTTAAGTTTTCTGTTGAACTTTTTGCCTCTGTTCAATATATTGTAGTTGGCTTTGGAGTCAGAATGCCTCACAGCTCTGCCAAGTTTTAGTTTTATGTCGTCAAGCAAGTTGTTGAGTCTTTCAGAACCTTTTTTTTTTTTTAAAATCACATCTTCTTTACAAAATTGGTATACAAAGTCAATGAATATGTTAAAGGCTAGAATGTTACTTGACAGTCTGTTTCCTTCTGCAGTCATTCACCAGGTTGAATTGACTTCCCACCCCGTCACTGAGTGACCAGTGACAAATGCCTTGGTGAACAGCATCCGTAATGGATACCAGTTTCACAGAAATGTCACAGTATATCTCCTGCAATGTAGGGCTGGCCCAAGACCACTCCTGCAGGCACTTTTGTTTCCTAAGATCATCAGTGCAATTTGGGGCATGATCCCAGTTGAGTTTCACCACAGAGTGGTACCAGAATTTGGCCCTATGGGAAATCCAGAGTCCAAGACTGGCCATAAAATTAAACTTTTCCTCTAGGTATCCTTCCGAGATTTGACGCCCAGAAGCAGGTTTAAGTGCTGTGTTGTATTTTCACTCCCTGCCTGGAGTTTACAACAGGGGAACTCTGTCACAGGGATTTCAGCCTTTGAAAAGAGTAAGATGATGGAAGTTTCATAGGGGGATGTATCAGTTACTGTAGATACTTAAAGTTAACAAAACATTCAGAGTAAGGAATTTTTTAATTAAAGTAAGTTCTACAGCATCCATTAATTACCTACATTTTTCCACTCCCTCACATACTTTCTCAAGTTACCCACCCTTGTGACTCATTCAGTAGCAAAATCAGTGAAGTCGGCATTCTCTTTTAGTCATCAAGCAAAAATGGGTCATCTCCCTGGCCTACTAGATTGTCTGGTCTGCCCCAGAAAATCTCTTTTCAGTTTGGCCCTCTTTCTGTTGCCATGTTTCCTTGCTTTTCCTGAAGGTAGGGGGGCGCCGGGGAAAGTGGGGGACAGTTTCCACCTACCATCAAGAACTTGCCATGACAGCCAGCTTCTTCACTCCAGGGTGCTTTCTTCTTAATGTTGTATTTATTGTATTCATTCATCATTCCTGCCTAGAGAGCAATGCTAAGATTCTGTCCTTGTCTTCTTTTAAATTCAGCTGAAATTCATTGAGTATCTATTATGTGCCATGCACTGAATTAGGCCCTTATATTTAACATTATGGATTAAAAAAAAATGAGGCTAAGTAAGTTTATGTGTCCAAAATCACAAAGGTAGTAAAAGAGAAGGAATTCGAATGTAAATCTGTTGACTCAAAATTCAGTTTTCTCTGTACTTTAGCATGACTCCCCTTTCCTCCATGCGTGCCAAGAGGTTAAACATCACTGATGATGGGATGCGAGCTGAAAGCCTTCATTAAGTCGTGCGTGAGCCTGTGCCACTGATACCCTCCCTCCCAGGCTCAGGTGACTGCTGTAATCAGTGTGTCCCAGGTACTATTCTCTGGGCCCAGTTTGACTCTGAATTTCCAGCCCCTGGCTTGTAGAATACACAAAAAAGCTATCACCTTTGAATTAAAAAGGACTAATCTTATAATAGACTTAGCAATTTAGAGTAGAAAACCTCCACTAACAAAGAAGAGCGAACTTATTATTGAAGGTATAGAAGTTGAGGAACTCACCTCTGACTTGTTTTTTAAGATATGGATTTGATCTTTAATCACAGAGGCATTACATTGAATAAATAACCTTTCTCTTTCAAGCTAAAAAGCAACAACCCTCTTCTAGAAAGTTCACAGAATTTAATATTTCTTTCTTTTTTGTTTGAACTTCTTTAATAACCTTAATGAAAATTAAGGTAGTTTCCATGGGTTGAAACCATTGGCAATTATTGATTAATTGTATTATTGGAAGAGAATAGTAAAAACAATTCATTTGGGTTTTATAATGTACAATTTTACTTTACCTTTGAGTTTGTATTTCACCAGATAGAAGATTACTTTAGAGACTTTAATGATGCCATAGTGTGAACACCCAACTCAGGAAGATGAAGAAACTATGTATTTTCCCAATTTGGAATGGTGTAGACCTGAGTTCAGGTCTATAAAATTTGGATTTTTTGTTTGTTTGTTTGTTTGTTTTGTTTTTGAGAAGGAGTCTCGCTCTGTTGCCCAGGCTGGAGTACAGTGGTGCAATCTTGGCTTACTGCAACCTCCACCTCCCGGGTTCAAGTGATTCTCCTGCCTCAGCCTCCTGAGTAGCTAGGACTACAGGTGCATGCCACCACGCCAGTCTAATTTTTTGTATTTTTAGTAGTGATGGGGTTTCACCATGTTAGCCAGGATGGTCTCGATCTTCTGACCTCGTGATCCGCCCACCTAGGCCTCCCAAAGTGCTGGGATTACAGGCATGAGCCACCGCACAGGCCTGGATTTTATAATTAAATACCTGGATGACCTTTGGTAAGTTACCTAGCTACTTGGCCTTTGTCATTGCCTAGTAAAATAAGGATTATGTTTTCTGGAGTCATGTGTGTAATGGTAAGTTACAACTTCTAGGAAAACAACTTAAAGTATTTACCTTACTAATGGTGAATTAGTAGCACCATCTTTCTATACAAAGACTTCATAGTTGAAAATTAACTATATTAATGATTTTATGTAACACTAAGGAAATAAAAATAGAAGTGACATAAATCACTAATGATCCCCTTTTAAGATTTCCTTTAAGGAAAGTTAGTTTAGCATATTACAAGATACTTTTTAACAGGCATTTTTATTTCTCTTATGCAGTATATTTTGAATGCTCTTTGAAAGGCTGCTGTTTCCATAGTTAATTCATTTTATTCAAAGACAGAACATCAAAGCAGCAAAACTCAATTAAGTGGAATAGTCAGGAAATGAAATATTCTGGTGAATTTAGGTGGCAATGTTAAATAGAAAACTTATTACCTTCTCTATCCATATGGCTTCTGGTCTCTGTATTTAAATCATTCCACTGAATTTGAGTTTTTATTAAAATCTCTGCTAATTTTTTTTCCTAGAAAAATGAAGGAAAATCAATTAAAGAAACTTCTTGTTTTAAATTATATTACTGAAAAGCATTTCAAACTATATTAATTGCTTGACTTCATTGGTAAAAATGTTCATCGTTGGAAACATCAATGCTCTTCCAGTACCGGTAATAAAGATCAGATGGGAAGATTCAACTAAATGTGTATTGTCCCTTGGGCCTAGCAATGCTCTGGTCATATGAGTACCTTTTTATCTTTCGCTTTCTTCCAAAAATTGAGTGTGAAATAAAACTCCACTTATTTTAAATGAGCATCATTTAGTGAAAAGAAAATCAGCGTATTAATTGGTATGATATAAACTTAAACAGATAGTTCGTGTAGCGATTTTAAAAGTGCAGTCTGGGCATGGTGGCTCACACCTGTAATCCCAGCAGTTTGAGAGGCTGAGGTGAGCGGATCACCTGGCATCAGGATTTCAAGACCAGCCTAGCCAACATGGTGAAACCCCATCTCTACTAATAATACAAAAATTAGTCGGACATGGTGGCATTCTCCTGTAATCCCAGCTACTCAGGAGGCTGAGGCAGGAGAATCGCTTGAACCCGGGAGGTAGAGGTTGTGGTGAGCCGAGATCGCGCCATTGAGCTAAAGCCTGGGCGACAAGAGTGAAACTGTCTCAAAAAAAAAAAAAAAAAAAAATGCAGAAAAGTTTTAAGAGGTAAAATAAGGCATTCGTAATTGACAAAGGAATCTCTATAAAATTTTAGTGTTTATTCTTTATTTACAGAATCAATGGCAAATGGGCATGCAACTCTTTTTTAAAATCTAAGTTGTTTTGTTTTGCTTTTTATGTATTCTTATTTCCATTTTAAATTTTAGAGAAATAAGAAAAAAATAGATGAACAGATAAGAAACTTCCCTTTTTAGTATTAAAAAAACTATCCTTAAGTTAACACTGCGGTATCTTATTGGATATGCATAAAAAAAGAACGGATTGTTTTTAAACATATTTTTATCCTGCAGGAAGTTGACATATAAACAGTAAGTTGCATACCTGTTTTTTAAAATTCAGAAAAAAATTGCTTTAAAAAATGTGACTATTCAGAAGCCACATTTTAAGAGTCTTTTTAAAATTTTATTTTCTTACACAAAGTGTTGAATGAGCAGTATTTGTCACAATGATTTTTGTGTTGGTTTACTTTCAGTTATTTTTGTCACAATAAGGAATGCAAGCCTAACAGAAAAATGCATCCATGAATTTTCAATATTTGTTTTATCTTACATAGATGACTTACTGATCTGTTTTGTTGAAATCTTGTGAAAGTTATTTTAATTCTATAGTGCAGTAGTATCACATATATATTTTCATCAAATATATAGTGATATTGTATATATTAATTTAAATTCAGAATGAGAAATTAAGCTCCTAGCATTTTTTTATTTTTCAGTTCTGAAGTTAAAAATGTGTAAAATTATTTTGTATATTCCTAGTGAAACACCAGCCCAGAAAATATTAATATACTCTGGTTATATTTTGTTTCTGTTCAGATTCATTTAAAAAAAAACTCTGAAAGAAAGGATGATGGAAATACTTTCTGCCCCACACAATAAATATCATGTATATTTTGCATATTGATAATTTAGGGTTGTTGTTCTTTCTGCCTTATGGGAATTTTTAATGAATCCTGGCCTTGTTTTTTTTTTTCAAATGGCTATGTTGTATTCTCTGATGCATTTAATATGGGAATGATTTGCTGGGTTCTGTCAGTACTTTGGCAACTACATTCATTCATTCATTCATTCATTCATTCATTTATATTCTCTATAATTACTTTTATTAACTACTATAACATTTAGTATGTTTCAGTTTAGAAAAATATTGAGTTTTAAATAAACAATGAAAAACAAAATACATAGAATAAAATACGCCATTCTATCTCGTGTTTTTTTTTTTTTAGAAAAAGATAGTTTTGTGTGTGTGTGTTTTTTTTTTTTTTTTAATTAAAGGCAACTACTTTTAGATCAGAAGAGTTTTTGTTGTTTTTTGCTCTTTTTGTATTGTGCTGTGTGTGTGTGCATTTGATGGCCTCTGAGGAAAAGCTAATAACCTCTCTATTTTTTGTTTGCCTACATATACTGCTAATTATGTATCCATTTAGATAACTGCTTAATGTGTATTCCTAAGTTTGTTGCTTTGAGTCAAGGGCTAGTATTCTTCATTCAGAAATTTGTGGTATATGAAGAGATGGACTAGTTGTAAGTATGGTAGTTTTTATTCCATCATTGAATAACTAATAAAGTTGTCACAAAATTATGCTCATTAGGAGCGACATATAATAGTGGGCACTTTAAATTTTTAAACAAAACATTTACCCAGTGTTTTTTCAAGATTCTAAAGCAAAAGTGAAAGAACTAAGCATGAATACTGACTAAAAATTGTCTTAATTATCTTAGTTACTTGTATTCATGCAGCTTGATGGAGGGTAGGAAGATACGTTGTATAAAGGATTTAAAAGTAAATTTCAAGATACTAGTGTGTTTCTCACAGTGTCTTGAATGACACGAAAACTACCATGTTAAGTGATTTATTTTTCTTATGAAGTAACTCTTCAGAAATTCAGAACATTGAAAGAAGACCATACTAAATCACCAAAAAAGTTTAATGTTTTTTAAGTTAATGCATTTTAAGCACTGTGCATGTGAGATAAACTAAGGCTACAAAAAGGTCACTAGATCTTCTAATGAATAGATACTAGTAATTTTTAATCAGCACCTCACTTGTTCACCCACAAAGTACATGTGAATTGGATGTATAAGTTCTTTGTATATAAACTGTAAAGGACTATAAAAGTATAGTTTGTTATGATTGATACTAAAGTAGGTATTAAAGGACACTTTTTTTTTCTGAATATATGAACATTCATCTACAAGTATACTTTACCTCATAGTGACAGGTTTATCTGCAAGGTGATAAAAGATAGAACCAAGATCTTTAGTGGAATAACTGTTCTCGCTGAGAAATTCTTTTTTACATTTTGTCAGTGAGAAAATAACAGCAAATAAAGGTAAAATGTCTACTATTCTAAGGGGTCTTACTTGAAAAGGATAGTTATAGTTTTATTCTCTATTGCTTGAAAATGAATATATAATATAATAATAAACATCAGCTACTCATGTTCAAATTACCATGAATACTGAATTATTGGTGGAATCTGGAACTAGTGAGGTTATTCTGTGCCTGAACTTCCTGTTTTCACCTACTTCCCAATTACTTGCAGCTGTCAAAATAATTTTAATCATTTTCAGATACTTTGCAGAAAAAAAAAGATCTTAAGCCCTTCAGCCCTAGTCAAGGGCCATAAGTCCTTCAGCTAAAAAGATGTTACCCCTTCTCTTCTTGTCGTCTTTTGTATCCCTGCTGAGTCCTTCTGTCTAGTCAGGTCAGTATTCTTTCTGAACATCACTATTATGTTCTAAGATCTTAAACATTTATTCAGGTCACTCACAATTCTGATTCTGTATCCTTGTCTTCTAAACCAGATCAGAGAATCAGAGGATGTTACAGCAGAAAGAAGCTTTAGAAATCAGTTGATAAGCTCTTTTATTTTACTAATGATGAAATATTAGGTATGAAATACTTTTCAGATTAAAAATTAAACCAGATCTCTGGACCTCTAGCCTCTGGCCAGTTTTTGTATGACATGTTGTTTACAGAAACATGCAAGCAGACATGCAGAGCTCTGCTGAGTCCATGGAGGAACCTGAAGGTTGGATTCTTCCACCTCTGTGTCCAGGTTGTCCACCAGATATGCTTGTTTATGTCCCAGTATGTGGAAGAGTTATTATGAGAAAAGTGAATGGAAAGTCATATACAAGACAAGGAAAACCAAGCAAGCATCTCATTAGACCCATTTGCAATTAGAGTGGCAGTTGTATGCATTTACTGCCTTATTATTTATTCAGTGTCAGAAAAGGATAATGTGTTCACATTTTACATAGTCATACATACAGAAAAAGAGAGCCTCACTGTAGGACACCTTAAGCATGGGCAGGGTCTTAGTTTATGTATAATATTTTTCAAGTTATTGAAAATCATAGGTGACAGATAAATAAAAAATAGTCTTCTTTTGCCAAAAGGCTTTTCCTGAAAAATCAGAGCCTTTCTTAGCATTGTGCCAAACTGAATCTTTCCTCTCTTACTTAAACTTAAGTCACTGAGCGTATTCAAAACCAATTTAAAATGAATTATGTATAGCTGATGCCACTACTCTTCTCCTTTACTATAAACATGAATATTTAAAATCACAGAATTTTAACATGAGGAGGACATCGGTGACTTAACTCTACAACAGCTTCATTTTATTACTGAGGAAAAAGAAGGTGAAGTTTCTTAGTTGTGAACACTGAATTTGTTAGTGTCAGGCAGCCAGGAGGTCAGGATTCTTGGGCCTGTGTTATTTTCCCCAAACTACTTGAGAAATCCTCATTAAATTATCTCTTGGCACCATCTGTTTCTCTGTGTCTTTTTTTCTCTCCCTTTTTTTTTTTTTCCTTCTGGGCTAAACCATCTCAGTCCTATTTAAGTTATATTCAATAGCCTGAATCTAAATTCTGTGAAATGGGGTTGAAAAGAAAAATCTGGAAGTCTAATTAGAATACTTATATGTATCATCAAAGATTTCTTTTTCTTTCTTTTCTTTAGCATCCAGTCATGCACCTTTCCGCAGATCTGGACTGTTTATTGATTTTACTGTGCTGCTTTAAAAGTTTCCCATGAAGCCAGGCATAGATTTTGCCTGTAGTCCCAGTGACTCAGGAGGGCGAGGTGGGAGGATCATTTCAGGCCAGGAGTTTGAGACCAGCCTGGGCAACGTAGCAAGACCCTGTCTCTTAAAAAAAAAAAAAAATCCCCAAGTATTTTGTTAAACAGTACAGATGTATTCTCTGATTTTCATGTAAAAACTTTAGAGGTTGCCAATGAATTCCTATGCATATATTGGTGTAAGTCAGGCTATCAAATTCAACTCTTCTTATAACGGACTCAAAAGTTTATCTTGGTATGTAACCATTAACGCTTTTCTTATGTAAATTTCATGAAATAATTGATAGGAAAAGTACATTGTTAACATTATGTGCTGTCTTGGATTTGTTTGTGTAATTCAGTCATTTAACAAACATTCAGCAGGTAACCACATTGTACCAGACTCAAGAGGAGATGACAATTTGCAGATCATAAAGAAGCTGACTTTCTCATAAGTAGCCCCACAATGTAGTAGTGGGAGTGACAAATCTCTACCTAAAGTATTATAAAAAGACTGTGGACAGAGATATGCCTATGGCCTATGGGAGAATATCTCATAGGATATTTAAACTGGACATCCAGGGACATCCACACTGCCCGGGGAAGCCTCCCGGGACCGTGGTGAAGGCAAATGCCAATCTCACCTTTACCATCTTGGGTGATATTATTTCCATGATGCAGGGCGGTGTAGTGGAAGTATCTCAAGGCCTGCTTGCCAGAATAAACTTTCACAAAATCCTCCAAATCCTCTTTATGTCACATCATCCTAAGAAGTCTCTTGCTATCCACCTAAAACCCACACTTCCATAAATACTATGCCGCTTCTTTTTTTTTCCTTCAACTTTTAGGTTTGGGAGTACATGTGCAGGATGTGCAGGTTTGTTACATGGGTAAACGTGTGCCATGGTGGTTTGCTGCACAGATCAACTCATCACCTGGGCATTAAGTCCAGCATCCATTAGCTATGCTTCCTGATGCTCTCCCACCCCCTCCCGCACTCTCCTGTCCTTTCTTAAAGGATGAAGAAAGGATAACTCTTATATTTGACCTTTGAGGGTCTCACCCAGTGATCTCAGCCTTCTACTCTTGAAGGCTTTTACATGCTATGCAGTGATAGTGATTAAAATGTTCCCTCTTCCCCCAAATCAGGCAGTGCCTAATATCTCAGTGGGGAAGATACCCTATTCAGAGTCACATATATTCTTCATAGCAAATCACCAGGAAAATATTCATTTCTGTAACCAATATGAAGAAAGGAAGTATATGGGCAAAACTCTGTACCTTTCTTTCAATTTTGCTGTGAACCTTAAAGTGCTATTAAAAAAATAAAATCTTAAAAAAGTATACTTTCACTTTCATCCCAAAGGAGAGCTTGAAATATCTGAAAGTGAAAAGAAAATGTAGGAGATCACTAAGAATTCTAGTCAAACTGGGGAAGCAGATTTTAGATGTCTCGTGTTGACCTTATCCCCAGTGTTGACTTTGTCTTCATGGTCTTTAGGAGTAACATCTTTTTAAGTTTCCTCAGTGGCAAATGTAAGAAGTTAAGTAGTTTGGTGGTGTTGGGAAATAAAATTCTAGGAAGAGTTAGAGGTGGCAGTGGTGGGTGAGCAGGGGGTTATTTCGGAGGAGAACTTGTGTTAGGCCTTAGACATGCAGGTAGTGGTGAAAGCAGGATTCCAGCTGTGACCTCTAGCTACCAGCAACCTGTTTCTTAGAAAGCTGAAACTGGATCCCTTCCTTACACCTTATACAAAAATTAATTCAAGATGGATTAAAGACTTAAATGTTAGACCTAAAACCATTAAAATCCTACAAGAAAACCTAGGCAATACCATTCAGGACATAGGCATGGGCAAGGACTTCATGTCTAAAACACCAAAAGCAATGGCAACAAAAGCCAAAATTGACAAATGGAATTTAATTAAACTAAAGAGTTTCTGCATAGCAAAAGAAACTACCATCAGAGTGAACAGGCAACCTACAGAATGGGAGAAAATTTTTGCAACCTACTCATCTGACAAAGGGCTAATATCCAGAATCTACAATGAACTCAAATTTACAAGAAAAAAACAAACAACCCCATCAAAAAGTGGGCAAAGGACATGAACAGACACTTCTCAAAAGAAGACATTTATGCAGCCAAAAAACACATGAAAAAATGCTCATCATCACTGGCCATCAGAGAAATGCAAATCAAAACCACAGTGAGATACCATCTCACACCAGTTAGAATGGCCATCATTCAAAAGTCAGGAAACAACAGGTGCTGGAGAGGATGTGGAGAAATAGGAACACTTTTACACTGTTGGTGGGACTGTAAACTAGTTCAACCATTGTGGAAGTCAGTGTGGCGATTCCTCAGGGATCTAGAACTAGAAATACCATTTGACCCAGCCATCCCATTACTGGGTATATACCCAAAGGACTATAAATCATGCTGCTATAAAGACACATGCACACGTATGTTTATTGCGGCACTATTCACAATAGCAAAGACTTGGAACCAACCCAAATGTCTAACAACGATAGACTGGATTAAGAAAATGTGGCACATATGCACCATGGAATACTACGCAGCCATAAAAAATGATGAGTTCATGTCGTTTGTAGGGACATGGATGAAACTGGAAACCATCATTCTCAGTAAACTATCGCAAGGACAAAAAACCAAACACCGCATGTTCTCACTCATAGGTGGGAATTGAACAGTGAGAACTCATGGACACAGGAAGGGGAACATCACACTCCAGGGACTGTTGTGGGGTGGGGGGAGGGAGGAGGGACAGCATTAGGAGATATACCTAATGCTAAATGACGAGTTAATGGGTGCAGCACACCAACATGGCACATGGATACATATGTAACAAACCTGCACATTGTGCACATGTACCCTAAAACCTAAAGTATAATAAAAAAAAAGATCCAAGATTAAATTTCTAAGATTAAATGATCTAAGCTTCTGTTTCGATCTTGATAACTCTATCAAACATCAGACATGTCTAAAACGGAAGGCACGGTGGACTCTCACTCCCTCCGCCTTGGACCTGGATCCACATTTCACACAGTAGTTAAGCCGGAAATATCGGCACCGTTGTCAGAGCTACTTTCGTAGTACACTTTGAATAAATCACTCAGGCATTTTGATTCTATTTCCTAAATATAGTTTGCTTCAGTGCATTCCTCACCCTCTGTCAATGATTACCACGTGTGCTTGAGTACGAGGTGAGGTTCCCCTTTCCCTGCAAAATTACTCCTCAGAGAAGAGGGAGTCTTGAAGTGGAGTCAGTGCAAAGCCTTTGCTATTACTGGGTGCTTTCTGTAAGGCCTTATTTTAAATAGAGCATTTGTGAGGAAGACACATTAGCCCCACATGACCCTGTTTAATGCGGTTAGGTATTATGGAGGCCGCCTGACAAAATCTTTTTTAAAAAGGGTATGGCAGCTTTGAAAATAGTGTGGGAATTTATTCTTAGGGATGTGTCCTCACAGTTGTGAATACAAAGTATCTTTATAAACAAACCTTTCCACTAAAAAAAAAAAGCCCCAATACATTCAAATTAGGGATATAGAAAGCATGAATGTGTTCCTACATTACAAATGGAAATGGCAACCATCCTGATTTTTACCAAATCCTATCTCAGGCTTAGGACAGAGATTTCCAGTGATGGCACCAGACCAAGATTCCACTAATGCTTTACTTCAGGTGATGATGGATATGCTTCGGAAAACTGTCCGAGGCTAAAAACCTAACTTGAGTTGATACAGGCACAGATGTCAGACATGCATGTGCAGAGTTTGGACCAAAGTGTTTTGGGAGATGTGGATATAGAAAAAAGTGACATATCTACATTTCTTGCATATTTCACTATTTTATTTATGTAACTAAAAATAACAAATGCATGATGTGATATAAACAGGTAGCTCTTTCATACAGTCTGTAAATTTTTGGTAAATGTTATCGAATTATACATTCACAAAAGTACACGAGTAAGTAAACAGCTCAATGAATTTTCACAAAGCAAACAGTGTAGCCAGCTCTCAGACCAAGAATCAGAACACCACCAGCATGAGAATCAGAACATCACTGGCACTCACAAATGCTCCCTCTTACTCTCTTCCAGTTATTGTCTGACTGCCGCCCCCACGTGCACCGTGTGAATAGTATCTTGTCTTCTGTCATCAGAGATTAGTTTCGCTTGTGCTTGTTTTTGAACTTTTTATAAATGTAATCATTCAGTAAGTACCACTTTGCTGTCTGGCTCCTTTCCTCATATTATGTTTGTGAAATTCATCTATGAATTATTTAGTTTGTTCACATTGCTGAATGATATTTTACATTTTGAACAACCACAGCTTATCCATGTTACTATGATAGATATTTGTGGTGGTTTCAGTTTGGGGCTATTATGAGTAGTGCTGCAATTAAAACTCTCCTGTATGACTTTTGGTGAATAAATGTCAAGTACTGGGTTGGGTACATACCTAGGAGTGGGATTTATAAGTCTTAGGATATATATGCCTTCATCAGCTTTAGTTAACACTATCTGTTTTCTGAAATGGTTGTACCTTTTTCACATCCATTAGCAAAGTAGAAGAGTTCTTTCCTCGACATTCTTGCCAACTATTGGTATTTTGCGTCTTTTTCTATATTAGCTGTTTTGATGGGAGAATAGTAGTACTGCACTATGATTATAATTTTCATTTCCCTGATAACTAATTTAGCTGAGCACTTTTTCATATATTTCATGGCCAGTAGGATATATTTAAGTGGCTGTTCCTATTCTTTGCCCCATTTTTTTTTTTTTTGCTTCTCTAAAATTTTGTATATTTGGCAAAAAAAAAGAGTCAATTCTTTAATATGCTTGCTTTATTGGCAAAACTGAAGGTCATGTTATATTCAAACAATATGTAAGTTTAACCTCCATCATACCTTTTTTAGGTTGCTGCCATGACCTGCTAATGAATCCATTAACCTCTACTCTCTCTCAGATGCTCTATCTTCTACACATATAAAGTTAATTTTACAATCATGCAGATGTGATTAAGTTCTTTTTAGCCCTATCTCACTCATTCTTCCCTGCTGTTATTATCCACCTTTCCATCAATCCTATGCTAGATATAGTATTGACAAAACTCCCCTATAAAAGCTCATGGGGAGTGGGTGAGGCACTCTTACTAAACTTTCAGATTGCCAGTAAATTCGGATTCAGTAGATTTGAGTTGGGTCCTGGGAATCTGTGCCAGTAACAAGCACTCCACATTTTTATTTTAGGAAAGTTTGAGGAATGCCACAGATTATTTTTTATTTTGTTTCAGTGTTCCCACACATTCCCTCTCCAATGTCTGGATTTTTCTCTATCCTTCCTCCATTGTCATCTGTCAACACCCAACCAAATGTAACCTCTGGGAGTCTAACTTGACTCTTCCAGGCTGAGCACATCACTCTATAATCAGATCTTACTTCTGATCTTCCTCACAAAACTATTACGTCATTGGCCTTCCCCATCTCAGCTGATAACATGCAGTAGTTTGATCTTCGGAATAAATGTAGAATCTAAATATTATATGACCTCCACAGCGTGCACACTGGTCCTCTTCTTCCATTACCCTCATGCCTCAATTACTGCAGAAGTAGTTTCCCTGCTTGCATCTTGTACCCATGCAGTCTGACTAGAGGGCTCAATATTTTAAAACCTAAGTCAACATCATTTCTGCTCAGATCTCTGCACCGGAGCTGGCATGGTGGTATGTACCTGTAGTCCCAGCTACTTGGGAGGCTGAGGCAGGAGGATTGCTAAAGCCTAAGAGTTCATGTCCGGCCTAGGCAACATAGTGAGACCCCATCTCTAAGAAAAAAAAAAGAACTCTCTAATGGTTCTCAATTTTTCCGAGAGTAAAATCCCAAGTTCTCAGTGGGCCCTGTGACCATTGCACTCTGCCCCCTCCCCTTCCCTTATGCTTTGACCTTCCAGGCTCACCCTGCCTCAGTCACTCTAGCCTGTCTGCTTCTCTTAGGACATCCCAGTGTGCTTGCACTGTACAGCTTTCCTATGGGCTACTCCCTCTATCTTGGAACAGTCTCCCCCTAGATATCTGTAGTACTGACTGACCCCTTCAGTCTTTCAAGCCTTGGCTCACATGTCCTCACTGAAATATCCTTCTCAGTGAGGCCTGCCCTCATCACTCTATTTTAAAATGAAGCCTGGCCCATTCTCCCCATGCCTCCAGTCTCTTTCAGTCTCTTTTACTCTACTTCCTTTTTGTTTTGTGGCAATAATTACCTGCTAACATATTATATATTCTATTTATTATTTATCATCTATAGCTCTCTGTCAGAATAAAATCCTCCCAAAGGCAAATTGTTTTTTATGTTTTACTTACAGTATGTCCCCAAATATCTGAACATTGCTTGGCATATAGTAGGGGCCCAATTAATATTTGTTTGATTTGTTGAATGAAATATTTGGGATGCAGTAGCAACCTTAAATAAGACTAAGACATCTCAAATAGCATCTTTTTACAAGCCTTACTTTTATGAAATCTTTTCCAAGATATGTTGCATATTTTTATTTTGAAGTAGAACTTGAAATTGGAAGTTTGAATGAAGGTGAGTTAACTTGTGTGTACTGCTACATTGATTTGAAGGAGAAGACGGTGGTAGTTAGGCTCATTCCAATCTAGTTGAGGGTATTCTCTGCAATATGACATAAAACTTTTAGGGGTTAATACTTGAGTACTGGATTTTAGGTTGTTTCCTTTTTGCTAGCATTACTTGCAGCGTCCATAAAGGCAAGTTCCTATTAAAAAATCAGACAACTTATGGAAATTAGATGTCTTTTAGGTTTGCTTCAAGCACATTGATTTTGAAAACTATTCATAGTTGCATTTTAAAAGCAATGTGCTTTTGCATATTTTATCCATCTTAAGGGCATTCTTGCACATGTTTGCATCAATTTTGGGAGCAAGAAACAACCCCCTCTTTTGCTTCCCCTCCGCCTCTCTTTTTCTCTTGTGCGTAATTTTCTGAAATACTGTGATGCTGTCCAGCTGCAATCTGACTGCTAGGTGAGAGAACCTGTACAGGTTCTATTTATAGACATCTAATTTTAGAATAACTTTTATTTCTATTACTGTGAGTCCTTAAGTTTCCAATATATATGTATGTACACGTATACATGTCTTTGAGAATATAATATTTGCTTTGTAGAACGCAGCCTTTTTATGGAAGAGGAGGATATTATTCCTTTCAGCTCTCAAAGAGATTCTGTTTAAGAATCTGCTGACTCAGCAGTTCATTATGTCATCCTAGCCCGGCTAACCTGTGGTGATCTCTAATTGTCTTATGTTTTACCTGTCTTAGCCTCTTCTTACAACGTGTATTTATTCATTATAAGCTTTTGTATAAGAGTAACTCCTATACTTTGGTGTTTCCCAAGGTGCCTAGACCATTGCTGGGTTATAACATAATAGCTCAGGGCAGCTAAGAGAAGAATCCTTTCATGAGAAGTGAATAGACTTCATCTGATCATCTGATAATGAGAATGATTATTAGTAGCTAAGCACTTGAAAGAATGCCAAAAAGAACAGCATGAAGAAATGTATGTTAAGTCAGCTCATACAATACTTATTTGAAAAAGCCAAATCTCAATTAGTGGCATGAGGAAAAGCCTGGATATAGTTTTATCCACAAAAGAAAAGGCAGTTAAGCACCAATTCAAGTCATGGGTAAAATTTCCATATAAGCTACTTTACAAACTGTATGCATTAGCAAACTTAAAAACAGACACTTGTGTGAACTATTACAGGAACTTTATTGTACAGTAAAAAAAATACTGCAGTTGCCAGGCAGTAAAAAAATACTTAATCTGACTGTTCTTTTTTTTCTCAGCATTCTGAAAGTGTCTATATTTCAGGACTATTATTTAACTAATGCTAATAGTGTGAGCCTACACACCAACACATAAATTTAATCTCTATTCTATTATCTGTCTGTTTTCTGGGACATGTGGTACTAATGAGCCTATCTATTTGGGAATTCAGTTAAAAAAGTGCTGAGGCATAAAAGATGGCAGGCAAAGGAGGAAAAGAATGAAATATCTTCCAAATGCATTTCAATCATTGAACACGTGCTGTCTAATATCACCAGATATTAGGAACGGAGGGATTGAGACTGAAGTTCTAGTGAGGGGCTAGGATATAGATGAAAAGGAAAAAGGTGGCTAGTCCCAACCTTCAAGGTACTTAGTTGTTCATTACTTCACTCACTCACTCATTAATTTATTCATGCAGTATCTATTGAATGCCTTGATATGGTGTGGCTCTGTGTCCCCACCCAAATCTCATCTAGAATTGTAATCCCTATGTGTCGAGGGAGGGACCTGGTGGGAGGTGATTGGATCATGGGGGTGGTTTCCCCATGCTGTTCTCGTAATAGTGAGGGAGTTCTTACAAGATATGATGGTTTAAAAGTGGCACTTGCCCCTTGTAAGAGGTGCCTTGTGTCCCCTTCATCTTCCATCATGATTGTAAATTTCCTGAGGCCTCCCTAGCCATGTGGAACTGTGAGTCAATTAAACCTCTTTTGTTCATAAGTTACCCAGTCTCAGGTAGTATCTGTGTAGCAGTATGAGAATAAACTAATACATGGCTGCAATTCAGTGTACCAGGGTGTATTATTTCGTTTTCATGCTGCTGATAAAGGCATACCCAAGACTGGGCAGTTTATAAAAGAAAGAGGTTTATTGGACTTACAGTTGCACATGTCTGGGGAGGCCTCACAATCATGGTGGAAGGTGAAAGGCACATCTCACTTGACAGCAGACAGGAGAACTTGTGCAGGGAAACTCCCTTTTTAAAAACCATCAGCTCTCGTTAGACTTATTCACCGTCATGAGAACAGCACAGGAAAGACCTGCCACATGATTCAGTTACCTCCCACCGGGTCCCCCCCACAACATATGGGAATTCAAGATGAGATTTGGGTGGGGGCACAGCCAAACCATATTATTCCACCCCTGACCCCTCCCACATCTCATGCCCTCACATTTCAAAACCAATTATGCCTTCCCGACAGTCCTCCAAAGTCGTATCTCATTTCAGCATTAACTCAAAAGTTCACAGTCCAAAATCTTATCTGAGACAAGGCAAGTCCTTTCTGTTTATAAAGTTGTAAAATCAAAAGCAAGTTAATTACTTCCTAGATACAATGAGGGTACAAGCATTGAGTAAATACAGTCATTCCAAATAGGAGAAATTGGCCAAAACAAAAGGGCTGTGGGCCCCATGCAAGTCCAAAATCCAGCAGGACAGTCAAACCTTAAAGCTCCAGAACTATCTCCTTTGATTCCATGTCTCACATCCAGGTCATGCTATTGCAAGAGGTGGGTTTACATGGTCTTGGGCAGCTCTATTCCTTTGGCTTTGCAGGGTACAGCCTCCCTCCCAGCTGCTTTCATGGGCTCGTGTTGAGTGTCTGTGGCTTTTTCAGGTGCATGGTGCAAGCTGTTGGTGGATCTACTGTTCTGGGGTCCGGAGGACAGTGGCCCTCTTCTCACAGCTCCACTAGGCAGTGCCCCAGTAGGCACTCCATGTGGGAGCTCCAACTCCACATTTCCCTTCCACACTGCCCTAGCAGAGGTTCTCCATGAGAGCCCTGCCCCTGCAGCAAACTTCTACCTGGGCATCCAGGCTTTTCTATACATCTTCTGAAACCTAGATGGAGGTTCCCAAACCTCAATTCTTAACTTCTGTGTACCCGCAGGCTCAGCACCCTGTGGAAGCTGCCAAGGCTTGGGACTTGCGCCTTCTGAAGCCATAGCCCGAGCTCTATGTTGGTGCCTTTCAGCCATGGCTGGAGCAGCTGGGACACAGGGCACCAAGTCCCTAGGATGCACACAGCACAGGGACCCTGGGCCTGGCCCATGAAACCGCTTTTTCCTCCTAGGCCTCTGGGCCTGTGATAAGAGGGGCTGCTGTGAAGACCTCTGACATGCCCTGGAGACATTTTCCCAGTTGTCTTGGGCATTAACATTCAGCTCCTCGTTACTTATGCAAATTTTTGCAGCCAGCTTGGATTTATCCTCAGAAAATGGGATTTTCTTTTCTGTCGCATGGTCAGGCTGCAAATTTTCTGAACTTTTATGTTCTGCTTCCCTTTTAATACTGAATGCCTTTAACAGACCTGCGTCGCCTCTTTTTTTTTTTTTTTTTTTTGTTGAGACAGAGTCTTGCTCTGTTGCCCAGGCTGGAGTGCAGTGGCACGATCTCTACTCATTGCAAGCTCTGCCTCCTGGGTTCACACCATTCTCCTGCCTCAGCTTCCCGAGTAGCTGGGACTACAGGCGCCTACCATCACGCCCGACTAATTTTTTTTTGTATTTTTCGTAGAGACGGGGTTTTACCATGTTAGCCAGGATGGTCTCGATCTCCTGACCTCATGATCCCTCCGCCTTGGCCTCCCAAAGTGCTGGGATTACAGGCATGAACCACCACGCCCGGCCCTGAGTCACCTCTTGAATGCTTTGCTGCTTAGAAATTTCTTCCACCAGATACTCTAAATCATCTTTCTCAAGTTCAAAGTTCCACAAATCTCTAGGTCAGAAGCAAAATGCTGTCAATCTCTTTGCTAAAACATAACAAAAGCCACCTTTGCTCCAGTTCCCAACAAGTTTCTCATCTCCATTTGAGACCAGCTCAGACTGGATTTCACTGTCCATATCATTATCAGCATTTTGCTCAAAGCCATTCAACAAGTCTCTAGGGAGTTCCAAACTGTCCCACATCTTTCTGTCTTCTTCTGAGCCTCCAAGCTGTTACAGCCTCTGCTTGTTACCCAGTTCCAAAGTCTTTCTACATTTTTGGGTATCTTTACAGCAGCACCCCACTCGACTGGTACCAATTTACTGTGTTAGTTTGTTTTCATGCTGCTGAAAAAAACATACTCCAGACTGGGCAATTTACAAAAGAAAGCAGTTTATTGGACTTACAGTTCCACATGGCTTGGGAGGCATCACAATCATGGCAGAAGGTCAAAGGTATGTCTCACATGGCAGCAGACAAAAGAAGAGAACTTGCGCAGGGAAACTCCCCTTTTTAAAACCATCAGATCTCATGAGACTTATTCACTCTCACAAGAACAGTACAGGAAAACCTGCCCCATGATTAAATTATCTCCCACCGAGTCCCTCCCACCACATGTGAGAATTCAAGATGTGATTTGGGTGGGGACACAGCCAAACCATATCACAGGGATACAATAATGAAATAAAGTAATTCAGAAATTCTTGCCCTCAATCGAGGTTCTGTTCTTTTGTGATAGACAGGGAATTAATAAGTAAAAATAAAGTAGTGCACAATGATCAGCACTAAAGAGAAAAATAACGTAGGAAAGGAGACTAGAAGTATTGAGGGCAGGGAGCTAGTTGCAATTTTAGACAGGATGTTCTGGGTGTGAATGCATCTTTCTAGTGAGGATTTGAAGGAAGTAAGGGAGCTAGTTGCTCAGATACCTGGAAAAAGAGCAGTGAGGCTCAAGGAAAGGCAGTAGGAGGGGCTAAGGGGAAAGCGTGTCTGGCATGTTCAGGCCTAACGGGGAGGCTGCTGGGATCGGGCAGGATGAACGATGGGGTAAGGCCCTGTGAGGGCCTTGTGGGGTTTCACTCCCAATGTGGTGAGAAGCCACTGGGAGGTTTTGCCCCCCAGGCCTGGGCCTTGAATGTGTAGGAAAGGGCTTATTAAAAATTAAATTCAGCCATAAATTATGAAGCAGACTCAAAAGATTGAATTTTATTGAAGGAATGAAACTGGAATTGAGTGAGAAGTAAAATCTGGGCTTCATGGTTTGGGAGTCATCTGTGAGAGGTTGTAGTTAAATTTTGAAGATGGATGCAGAACTCTGAGGAGACGTTTTTGAAGGAAACGAGAGGAGAAACCAAAGTCTGTGCCCTAGCGATGCCCTTCCCTACTCCTGGGCACTGGAGGGAGAGTCCTGTGTGAGGCTTAAAATGGTAATAGTGGTCCACCTCCTTTTTCTTTTTATTTCTTTCTTTTATGGGGGTTGTTTTCTAGGAGATCTCCAGTATTCTTTCTTAGACTTCTTGTAAGGTAAAATTATGGAAGAAGGAAGGGAAAAGTAATTGGAAGAATGCGTGATGTTGACTTTGTGTTGACCCATCAACTCATTCTTTTATGGAGGAATGGGGTGGGCGGGTGGCTGGCTTCCACCCCACCTCTGGTGATTTAGAATTACAACCAAAAACTGTTACATAAAGACTCTTAATTTCTATGACGTTAGCCCCAAAGAAACCCTCAAAAGTATTGAAGTCTGAGACCTATATTAATTTCAATTTATTCCCCTTTTTGTGTCACCTTTCTTACTATTATGCTTAAACATTCTTCAGTCACAATGATCAAAAGCATACTTTGTTCATTTTAATTTTTGTTTTATATATAAGAAGATAGAGGTACTTGCAAATCTAAATGTTTTCACAAGTTGAATTGTGTGACTTTCATACCAAGCTTCTGTTGTTTGTTGTTTGTTTTTTAAAAATAAAACATTATGTTACAGTCAGGACCAAAAACAAAATTTCACAGGCTATTTCTTCTGCCAAAGAAACATTGCCCTGTCTTGGTTTAAGATGTCAAAACACTTAGCAATATTTTCTGCCTAATTTTGGAGTGTTGCTTTCTGATTCTGAATTGGAGCAATTTGCCTTGAAATTGCATAGATATGCATTTTGCCCATAAGTGAATGTATACAGCTGATTTCTTGTGTGACTTTCAGATGGAAGTCAGAGTTAAAATGGAAAATTGCTATAGGAAGCTGGCACGTTTTTAAACTCCTGAGTGGTTTTGGGGGGAATAAAACCTCTTTCCATTCCTGGTTGCATGGAAAATATTAAACCCCTTTTAAGTAAGCAGGAGATGAGATGAGTATTATAGATTTTCATCTTTTCCTCCTGAGTTCTTGTGATTCAAATCCTATTCCTGTTGCAGTGTTATTCTGCATTAAAGATCTTGACTGCTGAGATTGAACCATTATTTTCATACTTATTTTTCCTGAAACTTGTTTGGTGCTATGAGAATATTCAATATATAGCTTTTTGTTGCAGAGATTTTAGCAGCATTAGTTCATCTTGACTGATGCCCTTGACTTCAGAGTATAAATAGAAAAATAGAGATAGGTGACAAGGATTGATTAGCTATCCTCATTCTAAGTGAAACAGTAAACCTAGCTAGATAAATCACAGCTCAAAAGCCTGGAGAATGCATGGTAAAAGAAATAAAGGTAGTGCGTATGTGTGTGTATGTGCTTAATAGTGAAGTTTTCTAAAAGAGGTACAAGCACAAAAATTCTGTCTGGTTTGTTCTACTGGCTTTCAGTTTTTATTTTTAAAAACTTAAGGGTTTAAATAACCTATGGAATTATTATTTGCTTTTTCTTTTATTTAAAGAAATTTTTTAAGTAAAAGAAAACTGAGACCAATGTCATTGCCTTTTTAAGTCAGATATATGTGTGTGTATACATCTGTGTGTGTGAGTGTGTGTGTATGTGTATATATATATATATGCACATATATGCATATATACACACACATATAATTACTTTGTTATTAGACTAACTGTAGGGTTGAAAGGGCTCAGGGGAGAGCACCTGATTTTTTTCTCTGGCACTTTTAAGCTATTTAAGCATTTTAATAGTGTTTACTCTGTGCCAGGCAGTGTTCTAAGCACTTGATATATATGAACTCATTTAACTCTGACATTCAGCCAAAGAGATACATCTATTATTATCCCCACAAACCGTACAAGGAAACTGAAGTTCACAGAAGTTCAGCAGCTCACCTCATGAGAAATGAAGCTGGGATTTTAACCCAGGCATCAAGGCTGTGCCTTCAGCCCTTATATTAGCACCTGCCTCTCTCCCTCTCCTCCTCTTCTTTCTAGATTTTTCAGTTCGAAGGGCCAGTTTTCACTCTGACTTTCCTTTACCTGATGTGGTTTCTTCAGCCTATAGTTTAAGGCTTTTTCAGTTTGTTTTCCTTTATTCTTTTCTTGAGCCTGGTGAAGAACAACCCTTCTCCATGTCTCCATCCGTTACTGCTGCTCCATTCTTTCACCCTCCTCCTCCTTGGTGATATTCTCCAGGCTTCAAACCATTTCTGAATTCTTAAGTTATATTACGTCAGGATTAGAAGCTGCTGTTATAATGATGGCTTGTCCAGTTCTGAGTAAGATAGTATTAATAGCACGATTACCTCATAGTTTCTGCATATATATACTCTATTCCTGTTTGCCACATCTTTTTTCGCCTGTATTTGCAAAAATACGTTCTTCTTGCGGTAACAGTTTGCTATTATGATGCCATGCTGTGTAGTCATGAATATTTCTCAGCTTTTCTAAGACCTTTGAAGTTTAACAATAATTCACAAACACGCTTGCCTTTCTGTGGACATTTTATAGGATTTATTCAGGTTATTTATGAAAGTTTATAACTGTGTCCTATGATCTCCTGGCTCTTGAGACACACTGCTGTTAATATGTTGAATGTGTAAATTTCCATTTAGTGTGGAACTGTCAGACAGTTGTATGATTCAGTTTGATAAATGGGTGCTTTGGGCCAGCTGTCAGGGCATTATTTTCCTGACTGAATCCCAGGGAAGAGAATAAAGAATGGAATACCATCCTGCACCCAGCACTCTTCACCCATATCCCCCACACTCCCTCTCTACTTGGTTTCATCTAGCAGAGCCTCCATTCTCTTACTGAAGATGAAATCATGCTGATGACTTCTATTCTTCCTAAGCCAAAGATAATTATGACCTGATTATCTGGTACCACACAATATTAAGTTTGCAAAAGTGAGTTTACCCTGATTGCTGCTGCATTGTATTAAGTAAACAACAATTCCACCAGATTGTAATTTGTAAATTCAGCTTTTTTCCCCTCTATCCTTAACCTTCTGCAATAATGTTTAATATTTAGTCTGAGGTGACTGGGGTGGGTGATGAACAGTCTGCCTTGTATGTTTTTCTTGACTATGCTGCTAGGTTTTATTATTATTATTATTATTATTATTATTATTATTATTATTATAGGTGTTGCTAGGTTAGAATTGTTTCCGCCTATACTGAGGACTTTGCTGCTGTAGGATCTTGGATAGTTCACCTGTTCCTTTCTTTGAAAGTTTTGCATGATTGCTGAAGTTCAGTCTATAATATGTCCATTAGTGCAATCAGATTCCCTTTTAACTGGCATATTTATGCCCTTTTAACTTTCTACCCAGACTGTAAGAACTTTGGCCAGTGGATTGGCAGTGAAGGGAGTGTTTTTCCTTCCAGCTGGGGAGCTTATGTGTTCCTGAGCATCCTATTCTTGCCTCTGTTTTATCATGATAGTATTGTAATTTAGCTCTTTCCCTATATGTCTCCCCCACCTCAGTGAAATTCTCAAAGACTGTGAGTGCACAGTTCAGGGCTTGGCTTTGTGATGTTCTATAGGGCTAATATTACGCTTTCCCTTCCTTTTTCCAAACTTAATTTAAGATGGGGTATTAGTAGTAATCCAAAGAACCTCTTAGTTTTGAAAGGATTTTAGTAATTGTCCAAGGGGCAAACATTTGTCCAATTGGCCAAACTTATACACATACATGTATATGTTTGAAAAAAATATTACTTCTTAGCAGTGAACTTGCAACCAAACTTTTTGGAACACAACTATTTTTATCCCAGTTTTACACTTCTGTCCAGGTACATAGTAGAGATGCCATAAATATAGAGTTATACTGAATTCCTTTATAATAATAATAATGCAGGGGGAAAGGATCATCTAGTGAATGGGAAAGGAACCCTGGTAGAGGAAGGGCACGGGGCAGGGATTATTGCAATGACTGCCTACGGATGAGGGGAAAGTTGAGATTGGGGTATGCATGTCATCAGAGGACCACACCATACCAATTTGAGTGGTCACAGGCATTCTAGGAGTTAGAGACAGAGATGTTAGCAGAGGTGTGAATAGAGGTAGGGTCTATGGTGATGGTAGATGGAGTCCTGAGAATGGAAGTTTTATATGGGGAGAAGGTATAGAACTCAGGAGATGATGGCCAACCTGGAAGGAGGACAATGGTGGTTGTTGGCCACCATAACAATGGAGAAAGGGCAAGAAGAGAGGCAGGGAATCCCTTAAGCAGCAAGGGGTTGCTGCAGGGATGGGGAAAGGGAGTTTTCTGGGACCCTGATGACTTTGACAGCAGCCAGTAGTGTTGGGGCTGTTCTGTGAATTGTATATGGTCAGCCAGTGATTGATGCTTAAATTGCATGTAGTCATGGGGAGCTTGTGACTGGCCAAAGAATGGAGTAACACGTTTGGCTTAGCCTGCCAAGAATGAGATCATATTTGACCATAACGCTGAACAAACAGGATTCAAAGGGTAGATCAGAATTATAATTTACTCTGTTCTCCTCTCCCTTGGTGCTTATTCAAACCATTCTGTGGAGCTGAGTTTTCTGTTCCTGGATGAAATCTTAGACAAACTTGTTTGCTTCACTAACTTCTCTCAGATTAAAAGCAAAAAATAGTTCAAAACTTGTATTCATAAACACACAGTCTTGGTTCATTAATTGTTATGTCTGGTCTAGTCCAGGACAGTTCATTCAAAGGTAAGCCTTCTCCCTCCTGTCCAGCTTCTGCTTGCTGTAGGTGTGGAGCCTGCAGCGGGAAGGAGCGTTGTGGTATGCTTCTTCTCCCTAGTTGTCTCCCAACATATCTACTCTTCCTCCCCTACTCACCAGGCGACTCTGGATTCTTCAGAGTAGACTAGGTGGGGAGGGAAGATAAAGGGCAGAAAGGTCTTACAGAACTGAACATCGGTTTGCCGCTGGTTTCATCTGGCTGTGGCTGATGGTGAACCTGACTAGTTCTTTCGTGGACCCTTTTATAAATTCTTTGGAAAGTCCCTTCCTTCTCTATTTCTGTGCTTCTCTAGTCTGTTTTCAGTGACGTAGGAGGAAGGAGGAGATACACCTCCTCTTTCATTCCACTGGTATGCTGCTGAGGTCTCCTTATGGATCCAGGCAGCCTTAATTCAGATGCAGATCATGTTGACTTTGTAGTACTTATGGAATATTTAGGAGAAAATACCCTTCTAGAGTCAGAGAGAAGCCAGAGGTGGAAGTGTAGATGTGGGGGTAACTGCTGTGCAGATGATAGTTAAAAGTCATGAGATTGAGCAAAGTTGCCCAGGAAGACAGGAGAAAACGATCTCAAAAAGACACTTGCATTTAAGAGGCCTAGAAGGAAATGGAGCGGGCAAAGAAGGTGGAAGCATCATTCAGAGTATTGGCTTTAGAAAAGGGCAGGCTGGATGGGAGCCAGCCCAGAATAATGCCTGTTAGTATGTCTGTTCTTTACCTGGAAAGGGGAACTTAAAACACATATGTTTTTATTTAAATTGTGTAAAGACTCTACACTGTTTTCTTCCTGTTTTAAAAATTGATGTTAATTTTACTTTTAAATTTCTAATTCTTTGAAGACAAAAATGTTAACTCTTTTTTTCCAGTTGTATATGAACACAGATCAAGATTAGAGAAATCCTTGCAAAAGGAAAGACTTGAACATAAAAAAGCAAAGGAAGGTAAGTAAATACATAATTTGTGTTCTGTGTTTTTCCAGTACTCTTCTTTGACATATCATATACTTGGTTTACAATTTTTTTTTTTTTTTTTTTGGCTAAGATAGTTCTCAAATCAACCCAAAGTCAGATAGGTGGACAGAGAAAGACATGTCAAGTAATATATTATGCGTTGTGCAAGAATCCCTATACAAGATTGGATTTAGAATATTGTATTCAGTTTATGCCACCTTGTGATAGCTCATATATTGGTTACACTTATTATTTCAGGAATACTATATAATTTTTCATCTGAGTATTAAACAGGTATATTACTTACACCTGGAACTTCTGTCCACAGATATTGAGGGGGCTGGGGTTGGGGGGAAGTAACAGGATGCATTGTCCAGAATATGACAAATTTTATACACATACATATATATTTATACCATAATGAATTGATCCCATTGTCCATTATATTTTCAGTTATGCACGTGTTTTTACCTTATGAAAGTTTTTATTGACACATCAGTTGATTCAGTTTGAAAGTTAACATTTAGGACAGCCACTAGGCAATGCTGTCAATTTTTATTCGAATTTTTCCATAAAACACAGGCCTTATACAGCTGATGATTTGAAGTTATCTGCATTCTGATATTTATTTATTCATGTTTTATGATAAATCTTGAAATTTAAGTTACATATTCTGTCTGCCTACCTTGGTGGGAAGGAAGAGGATAGCAGAGGAGGGGCAGTATTGGTTAGGATGTTTTACTGACCCTTGGATTGAGCCTGTGCGAAGAATAGAAATTCAACATCATTAAAATGCTTTGATAAGATTTGGATTCTCATTGTCTTCAAATGCAGAGTGATTTTATAGAGCCATCTAGTGGATAATAAGGTTTTCAAAGCATTAAAGATGGCTTGGCTGGCTTGATTTCTGTTTTCAGGAACTGAATGATTTTAGTGTGCCATCTAGTGGATAGCAATAAATCACCTTTGTCTTCAGATATGCTCCATTTTTTCCCTCCTAAATTTCAAGGAGAGTTAATCACAGAGATATTCCAAAAGCACTTTTAATCAATTGGCTATAATTTGGATTTTGTGGATGCAAGATTTACAGCTGTAAGGTAAAGAGGAAGCTGTATGTTTTTTCCAATTCTTTCTAAAGCAATGAGAGCCAAAATAAAGTATGTAAATCACCAAGTAGATTGTTTTAAACCTAAAACACGTTTGCAAGCATGAGTAAAGTTTGCGTGTATTTCTTTAGATGTTTAAAATCTGTGTAGTGAATTATCACTGTTTTTTTCCATCTTGTATTTTCTAGATTTTCTTGTTTATAAGTTAGAAGCACAAGAAACATTAAATAAAGGAAGGGTAAGTTGTTTTTTTGTTGTTGTTGTTTGTTTTCCTTAATTTGTTTTCATAAAACTTGAAAGAGAGAGAAATACAGTTGCAAATTCTTTTACTTTTTGATCCCTGGGATTATAGGACTGACATCTTTTTTTTTTTTTTTGACTGCCAAAAAATTCTAAGAGGAAGACTTTAAACTTACCTTTGCTTATCACATTGTTGATAATAGGGATAAACTGGGAATAACCTTAATGTTCAACTATAAAAAGAAGATTATTTCATTTATTTGTTTGCAGTCTCTCTTTTTTTATAGAATGTAAGATTTATTTTGGTTTGCCTTCACATGTGTAACATCCAACACAGGACCTGGCCTAGAGTTTGCATTTAAGAACATTTGTGGAATGGGTGAAGGGATGAATGATACTGGCATTTAAAAATATTTTAAAGTCCAAATTAACTGGATAAAAGCTACTCTTTTTCTTACTCTAAGAAAAGTATATAAGCATTAATTTAAAAACATTGATATTTGGGGGTATTAAAACTAAGAAGAAGCCAAGCGAGTTGGCTCACATCTGTAATCCCAAAACTTTGGGAGGCTGAGGCAGGAGGATTGCCTGAGGCCAGGAGTTTGAGACCAGCCCGTGCAAAATAGCAAGACTTCAAAGTACAAAATATTAGCTGGGCGTGATGGTACACATGCCTCTATTCCCAGCTACTTGAGAGCTGAGGCAGAAGATCACTTGAGCCTAGGAGTTTAAAGCTTCAATGAGCTATGATCCCACCACTCTACTCCAGCCTGGACAACAGGGCAGACCCTATCTCAAAATAAAAAAACTGAGAAGAGGTACTTCTTTGGATAGCCCAGGAGGCCATCAGCTTTCAACTCTTGCTTGCTTTTAACAGCACTAACCAAAGCTGTGTGCACTTGTAATTTCCTTACAAATTAAAGCAGTAAAGTGAGGAAACAAAAATGCAGTTCATTTTAGAAGTTTTTAATAAAAATATGAAAAAAATGCATGAGTGTATACTTGTGCTGGCAGGGTAAAGTGAGGGATATGGTACCTAAACGAACAACATAGCATAGGGAGGGAAAACAATCAGGTGTCTTTTGCATACTGACTGGTTATGGCTACCCGGGACCGTTGGGTCCATATGTGAAGATGCCCCATAGGAACACAAAGATATACCCCGGGAACCTGGAGCTCAGGACATGCAGTTCAGCCAGAGACTTAGGCTCAAGTTTCAATCCTGGCTCTGCTACTTAATGAAATATTTGCTCTTGGCGGGTTCCTAATCTTTACTCAGTTTCTCACTCTGCAAAATAGAGCTTCACTGGGGTAAAATCATGTATGTAGAATTTCTTACCCACTGAAGTTCAGGGAAAGAAAGTGCCTTTTCTCTTCCCCCTTTAAGCCATGCTCAGCTTGTGAGGCCCGCTCCGCATCGGTTTATTTCTTCTTCCCTCTTACCTCAAGCACCCAGCGCATATATTAGCCCTGTGCGGTGACTCTGTGTCTCAGGACAAGTTCGTGTGTCTGGGCTCCAGTTCTTCTGAATATGAAAGTGGAAGGAAATCATCTCTAAGGGTTCTTTCAAGCTACCGTTTTATGATTTCATATCCTGCTTTTTTATTCTAAAATCTAGCAAACTAAGGGGATTGTTAAAACTTCATTTCTGTGTTAAATCGATGGCTCCAGCGACATCTTGGTTCAAATGTAGAATTCATTTTACTGTACACGAGTGAAATAAATAAAGTTATATTTTAAAGTGCTTTAAGCTGTATTTAACAAGAGAGCCATATTTATCTTTGTGTTTTCTTTTTTTTTGATTTACAGCAAGATTCCAATAGCAGATACAGTGCACTGAATGTCCAACATCAGATGTTGAAAGTGAGTAATCTAAAGTTGTTATTTATGAATAAAAGAAAGGATTAACTAATACTTGAACTGACTAATGGCCTTTAAAGTGATTAAAGAAAGTTTACAGAAGTTGATTTGTATTGTAATATGGCATATTAAAATCATATTTGGCTAAAAATTATATATAGTTGTAATAGCTCATCATATTTATCACTCGATTACATAGAACATTTTAATTATTACACATTTTCTTATAAATCAGGCTCTTGGTTACCTCATTTTTAATTTTCTTCTTCTCTGTATCCATTAGGGTTTTATGTTCGTTTACTTTCTCACAGTGGTTTTCCTTAGACATTTTCTTTTATCTTACACAGACTGAAGGCTGTAGAACTATTAAAATGCTTCCTTCTTGTTACTAATATTTAATAAATGTCCTTTTACTTACCACAGGAACACAATTTATTATTTAAAGATTCTCCTTCCTTGGTCCTTGAGTAAAACTCATTATTGTGTGTCAGGAAGAGGATCATTGTTTCTGTCAAACTGGAAGAGACGGGCAGCATGCAGTTATGCCCTTCTCGCAGGATGCAGATCATGCCAGCATCTCCACCCCACCGTGCCTCCCCCTCGATTTCTGTTTGCTATTGTCTTTCCCTCTAATATCAGTAGGGCATGCACTTTTTATTGAAACTGGAATCTTTTCTTATTATCAAGAGAGCAGTAAATGAATTAAAGCAAACCATGCTTTCACATTAAGCACTTGGAGACTGTAGTGTTTATCTAGATCATGATTACATTGTAGGATTATAATCAGAAATAAGGTAAATAAAAGTCAATTCTCTAAACAGTTGATTACTATTCCCAAAGGGAAAAGTCTCATTTACTCTCTCTCTTTTAAACTGAGTTACCAGAAAGGCTGAAATACCAAAGAAGAAAAATTAAATGCATTGCTGGGAAAACATCAGATCGAAAGAGGAAATCCACAATACCCAGGGAGGGATAATTTTGCCATTAGCTTTACCTTGTTTCCACAGTAATATGTGTCCCTGGGAATTTTCCCACATTTTTCCCCTTTCCATCTCTCATGCTAACGTCTTAAAAATTAAGGGGAAAATTATTTTTGGCTGTGATCCCAACTGTTCATTTGAAATCCAGGGGAAATGGAGGGAAGCTGCACAAATTAAAGCAACTTGAGAAAAATGAAGCCTATTTCTTCATGTGTTTGTGCTTTCTTGCTTTCATTTGTTTTTGTTTACTGTGCTGTCAAGAAATAGACTCTCATATAATTCAGAGATGTATATTTCTACTCAAGTTTTCATCTTTGCAGAGCCAACACGAGGAGCTAAAGAAACAGCATAGTGACTTGGAAGAGGAACATCGCAAACAAGGGGAAGACTTCAGTAGAACATTTAATGACCATAAGCAAAAATACTTGCAGCTCCAACAAGAAAAAGAACAAGAACTTTCTAAGCTAAAAGGTATTTGGAAATCTGATTAGCCAGTTTATCTCTAAATAAGTACTGATATTAATGTTTCAGTGCAACTGTAGACTGTTGTTTTGAGTGGTGATTGATTTACATTTATCATGTGGTCCTTTACCAGCCACTTTTTCTTTGTAACACATGTGTCTTCATCTATTTGGGTTTGTTTAGGGAAGCAGAATAGAATATGTTGTGTATTCTGTTGTATCGTAGCATATTCTCTTGTATCTCAGTGGGGCACATGGCCCTGTTGGGCAAGATGATTCTTCTCTTAACTGGGTTGCGAGACATATAGCATCTCTGATCCTTACCCACTAAATGCTATAATGCTTCTCAGTTATTGCCACAATCAAAAATTGCTCCATATATTTCTAAAAATCTCCAAGGGAGCCGAGACTTGCTGTTGATTGCCAATAGTAACTGAAAAAAACTCAAGTTCTACAGTCAGACTGCCCAAGTGAATCTTGGCTTCTTCACTAGCTATGTGACCACGGGTAAGTTGTGTGACAACTGTGGGCTTCATTGTCTTATCTGTAAAATTGAGATAATCATAAAAATATCAACCTTGTAGAATTGGTGTAAGAAGTAATTTACATAAAGCATCTAGAATAGTTGCTCATAAGTTTGCTACCCATCAACATCTGTGTCAGATATTTTCATAGTAATATGGAACAAAATATGTCACTTTTCTGAGTGCATGTGAGTCCTGGAGAAAGAAACTAGTGCATTCTGCAATCAAATATTTAGGTGAACTCCAGATTAATCACAAGACACACGTCTTCCCCACTTTCTACCCGGGATGGTGGCTCACGCCACCTAGCACTTTGGGAGGCCAAGGTGGGTGGATCACTTGAGGTCAGGAGTTCAAGACCAGCCTGGCCAACATGGCGAAACCCCGTCTCTACTAAAAATACAAAATTTAGCTGGGCATGGTGGCACATGCCTGTCATCTCAGCTATTCGGGAGGCCAAGGCAGGAGAATTGCTTGAACCTGGGAGACGGAGGTTCTTCCAGTGAGCCAAGATCACACTAAAATTAAATGCATTGCTGGGGCATTGCACTGCACTCCAGCCTGGGCGACAGAGAGAGACTGTCAAAAAAAAAAAAAATAGGTGCTAAATAAGTTTAAAGTGAGATAATTGGTTTTAAGAGGCATATGGTGCATGCAAAAACAGTGGTCAAGTCCAAATAAAGTTTGTAGTCTAGTTCACTGTACTGACCCAAACAGTTTCCTGGTTTTGGTAATGTACTGTATTTATATAAGATGTCATCATGATGGGAAGCTGGGTGTTGGGTCCTTAGGACCACTCTATACGTTTTTTGCAACATTTCTCTATAATACAGCATTTCAAAAAAAGTAAGTTACAACAAAAAGTCATGCAAGAGTTACATAGTCTTGAGGCAGTACTACAAAGGGTTAAGGGTCAAAGGTCTATACTTTCTGATTATTTTATTTTTATATATTTTTAAAATTTTAAATTATTTTTTAAAATTTGACTGAAATGCTGAAGCTTTGTTTTTAATTTGTGAAGAGACTCAAATCTGAGTACACCTACCCATTATATTTTATTCCTAAGGGTATGCTTATTGACATTAACACCTCATTTTTAATTCCTAGGTAACAAAAATTCCTTATCTTTTGTCTATAATGCAAAAGTTGTTTAAAAGCATTTAAAGTACTGAACCAGAGTGGATTGAGATGTCCAGCTAAAACCATGCTACATCCCAATACAATATAGTTTTTGTTGATTTTGAGTATTATATTGTCTGAGTTCAAAATAAATTCTAAAATAAGTTATAGGCGGCTTTAGATATGAAAATAATAGAAACAGAATCCTGAAAGTTTCAAGGCTTTATGTGTGATCCTTCTTTTTCTAAAATAGAAACTGTATACAATTTGAGAGAAGAGAATAGACAACTAAGGAAGGCACACCAAGACATACATACACAGCTTCAAGATGTCAAGGTAAAAGAAAACCAAACGTTTCACTATTTAGTGTTTGCCTGCTTTATTTGGTAGAATGACTTTGAAAGTCATTCCCTAATTGGCCTGCTTTACAAATCCGTGTTGTTATTGTGGGCTTTGCATTAACTGGAGTGTACCTAATATTTTTACCACTTCAGCATTGTAAGCTAAAAGATGGTCTGAAAATCTGAATATTCTCATTAGTACTGAAATTATTCTCATGCTAAATAGTTACACATTAATAAGCTTTTTCTTTATAAAAGTTTACTAATAGTGAGAGATTTGTTTCTTTGGTTTTGATTTCATTGTAAATAAATGATTATGATATTTGGGTAGCACGTTTTAGATTTTGGAATACTACATACAGCGTAGTGTTCTCTCTACGTTGATTTTTAAACTTAACACATGCTGCTACAGCAACAAATAAACAAGCAAGTAACGTTTGGGTAGCCATGTCACGATCAGCCAAAGAAGAATTTGTCGTAGAATGTTAAAGCTCAACATGTAAAATTCTTTTTTGTGTAGCAACAGCATAAGAATTTACTCTCCGAGCATGAACAACTTGTAGTGACTTTGGAAGACCACAAGAGTGCACTAGCTGCTGCACAGGTTAGAAGGGTAGCAGCCTCTGTGGGTTCTTTTACAAGTCTGCTTAACATTTCTCAATTCCTTTATGCATGTAGTCTCTTACAAGCCAATCTTCAGTGAGTTCCTTAGGACAGAGCTATCCTAATCCTGAGGATCGTGCATGCTTTCAAAATTCAATCAATAAAATATTAAACTTTTGATTATTTTTTGCGCTGGTTTTGCAGTACCTAAATGATCATTTCTTTCCACTCTAGTCCCTACATGCAGTAGTCTAATGTTTAAATCACAGAAATGATCTCACATATATGGTCTTTTGCAACTATCTGATCTGTGTTGACTCTTGGTGTAGTATCTGTAGGATTTTATGCTGCTAGCTACCTAAATAAACTATTGTCAGACTTTTTCTTCTGTGCCTGCCTTGCTCCCAGCATTCCAGCCTACACACTCTCCTTTTGGAACGAGGCTTATGGGTTGTTGGTCAAATTACAGAAAAGTAGAAGAGTCAACAGAGAAGGAAAAATAAGAGTCATAAGCTCCATTTGTTCAAACCTAGAACAGCCCCTGGCACAAGGCAGGCCCTCAGTATGTATTTACTGAATGAACAGGGGAACAAATACAAGTGTTGGAGAGCTTATTAAAGCGATTTCATGCTAAGTGTTATGCAGATTTCTAGTAGAAGGAAGGAAACAGGAATGGCTAGTTTAGTTGCTGCTGTAAACTAGATCTTCACTTTTATTCTTACTGGAGGAATTATGATAAAAGAGCAAAGGTAAACTATCTATGCTCATCAGGAAACCCATGTTGGTTTTCTTTTTTTTACAAAATTATTAAAATGTATAACTTTCTGTCCCTGACCCATCTCAGAGGCTGTAGCATCTGTGTTTGTGAGATTCCTTTTCTAGACAGTCATTGATTAGGTGTCTCCTCCTAAGTTGTAGCTGTGTAGTGATTTTTTACATGTGTATAAATGAAATTGACATCAGGGATCATTTCATTTCACATCTTCTTTATAAAAATTTTTGTCAAGTATTATTTTATATGAGGCTGTTCTTCATACTATAAATGTGACAAACTGATTTGAGTGCTCTGTGTGCTGTAACGGCCATAAATGTTAGACTAAGCAACAATTTGAAAATCCATAGAAAGATAAGTAAAATCATTTATTTGATGACCAAAACCAAATTCTGGAGTAGCACTCTGACAGTATTACTGACAGCGTTTTATAATAGAAAAAAAAAATTTTGGCCGGGCATGGTGGCTCATGCACGTAATCCCAGCACTTTGGGAGGCCGAGGCGGGTGGATCACCTGAGGTCAGGAGTTTGAGACCAGCCTGGCCAACATGGTGAAACCCCTTCTCTACTAAAAATACAAAAATTAGTCAGGTGTGGTGGTGTGCACCTGTAATCCCAGCTACCCAGGAGGCTGAGGCAGGAGAGTTGCTGGAACCCAGCGGGGTGGAGGCTGCAGTGAGCCGAGATTGCACCACTGCACTCCAGCTTGGGTGACAGAGCAAGACTCCATCTCAAAAAAAAAAAAAAATTTTTTTTTCTTAACTTAACCTATGGTTATAGTTTTCTATTTATTGAAATATCTTTTTGGGGGAGGATGCTCAAGGTTTGTCCTGCCTTTAAAAAAAGTGTCAGAACTAGGTGCAATCCTTAATTAGAGCCATATGTGTTAGTTACTTTGGGCTGCTATAACAAAACACCCTAGACTGGGTGTCTTATAAACTATGGAAATGTATTTCTCACAGTTCTGGAGACTGGAAGTCCTAGATCAGGGTGCCAGCATGGTCAGATTCTGGTGAGGGCCCACTTCTTCCAGGCTGCAGACTGTTGAATTTTCCTTGTATCTTCACATAGCAGAAAGAGACCAAGAAGGCTCTCCTGGGTCCCTTTACAAGGGCACTAATCCCATTCTGGAGGGCTTCACCCTTATGACCTAATTACCTCCCAAAGGCCCTGCCTCCTGATCCATTACATTGGAG
This sequence comes from Hylobates moloch, assembly GCF_009828535.3. Classification (NCBI taxonomy): domain Eukaryota; kingdom Metazoa; phylum Chordata; class Mammalia; order Primates; family Hylobatidae; genus Hylobates; species Hylobates moloch. The sequence continues at coordinate 78,654,113 of NW_026652288.1, read as the reverse complement.
GTTAGGATTTTAACATATGAATTTTGAGAGGACACAAACATTCAGTCTGTAATACCGTATTAAGACTTTCCCCAAATCTCCTTTAAAAAAAAAATGCTGTTTCAGGCACCTGTATTTCTCATGTAAATCATCTTAGGAGATTCTGCCTTGACAACCTGATTTTTAAATGTAGTTGAGTATTTTATTTAATCCTCGCAACCTTGTGAGTTATATAATATTGTACCCTTTTGTAACTAAATAAACTGAGATGAAAAGGGAAGTAAAGTAGCTGGCCCAAAATCAATGACCAGAACCAAGGTTGAAGCTCAGGTTATCCTGACTTTGAAATCATGCTCAACTCTGAAGTGATATTTTTTGAGACTTCCTGCATCACAGGTACCTGGGCCTTGCCCTAGACCTGTTGAATTATAATTTCAAGAGTAGGGGACCAGGAACCTACATTTTAAATATGGTCCCTAATTATGCAACACACAATTACTGCCTTCAAAGATTATGTATCTAGGAGAAAGAAGGAGTAGAATTGAGTTTTGTGTATTGTTGCATATTTATCTTAAAATATTAAAAGCATTGCTATGTGGATGTCATTTATTTTTTACCTCCAAAGTTGGTTTGCAAATATTTAGATTTCTCAGATAAAGGCCATTGCTAGTCATATGGTGTACCTTTGTACAAAATTATTAAAAGGCAGTGCCCTGGGAATTATTTAGCAAGCAAACTTCATTACCCTAGTGTACATTAGAAAGAAGCAAAAAAAAGCACCTCACTCTTGGGGTGGAAGAGCAGTGTACCATGGTGCATAGCTGTGGCAGCAGGAATGCTGGTGGGTTCTGGCTCCACTCATCTGCTGTGCCCCACACACTGAGGAGGTGGCCCTGTCTGGGAAGCTTGTTGAGAAAAAGACTTCTGTATTCTCTGCATGTGTTTATATGTCTGTTTACACACACAGCATTTCTGTTTTCAGGATAACAGTGTTGGTGTATAGAATGAGCAAAGTATACACAGTGTCTCTTGATTTTGTTAATTAAAGTAATTGATTTTTTTTCTGATTTTCTAGCTTCTTGTATTAAAAATATTACACAGACATCCACACATCTCACCCCATGTACACACAGATGCAGCTGTATGAGCAGATTCTAGTCCTGTACCTGTGTTAGTACCTTTGTCACTTTAGAAGAAAAGATCATTCACAATCAAGGATAAAAAATCCAGTCTATATCACAGCTGTGCCACTGTTTTCCAGAAACCACAGAGCACAGTGTAGGAAACATTCTAGCCAATAAGGGATTCTATTTGAGCACAAATTAACTGAGGGGGAAAATGGTAGCCTGAGTAATTTATACGTGTGTGTGTTTGTGTGTGTGTGTGTGTGTGTGTGTGTGTGTGTATTTAAAATTTATTTTAAACCTATGACTCCTTTCTACTGAAAGATTTTACTCAGAGCATATTGGTAAAAGGTATCTGCACTTGTGTTTTTATAATTGTGTGAGTTTTTAATGGATTTTTTAATGTGATAAAACATCACATAACGGTCTTTTAATAGTGATATTTATATTAGTAAGTTATTTACAAAAGTTCTGACTTCAATGTAGTATGGGAAACTAACATCTGTCTTAGATATTTTTTCTGTTTCCTTCAGCTCTGTTTCTAATTTGCATGTGCTCAAAAATGATTAAGCATGCCCAAGTAAGAATAGTGAATGCATGGAAACAATCTGTATATTTTTCTAACTTGTATTTAGGTACAATATTTTTGTCTAGTTTTACAGTGTACCCAAATGCCCATCTATGAATGGGCATTCATAGATTCCCTCCTCAAATTGTGCAATTTATATGCAGACTCAAGTTGCAGAATATAAACAACTGAAAGATACTCTGAATAGGATTCCAAGCCTTCGAAAACCTGATCCAGCAGAACAGCAAAATGTGACCCAGGTGGCACATTCTCCACAAGGTTACAACACAGCAAGGGAGAAGCCAACCCGAGAGGTGCAGGAGGTAAGAGGCGTGAACTGGTAACCTATGGTTAGGTCACTTTCTCTGTCAAGCTGCCAAGAGGGGACCTGCTTTTAATATTGCCAACTTTTCTCAGAGAGCAGTAGTTCTCAAATTTTAGTATATCAGAATCGCCAGTAGGGCTTGATAAAACACAGATTACTGGGCCCTGGCCCAGAGTTTCTGATTTAGTTAATTTGGAGTGAGGCCTAAAGATTTGCATTTCTAACTGATTTAGCTGGTCTGAGTAGCACACTTTGAGAACTGCTGCTAGTATTTTCTTTTTTTCTTTTTTTTTTTTTTTTCCCCGAGACGGAGTCATGCCACATCATCCAGGCTGGAGTGCAGTGGCACAATCTTGGCTCACTGCAACTTCCACCTCCTGGGTTCAAGCAGTTCTCCCTGCCTCAGCCTCCCGAGTAGCTGGGATTATAGGCGCCCGCCACCACGCCTGGCTAATTTTTGTATTTTCAGTAGAGACAGAGTTTCGCCATGTTGGCCAGGCTGGTCTCAAACTCCTGACCTCAGGTGACCTGCCCGCCTCGGCCTCCCAAATTGCTGGGATTATAGGCGTGAGCCACCGCACCCGGCCGCTGCTAGTATTTTCTGAGAAAGACTTTAATGGCTTTGTCTTTATTCATGTAGGTTTGTCTTCAAGGAGCTGTAGTATCTGAGTTTTTCAAGGTTGGGGATTTTGCGGGGGTTAGGGTGAGAAGGTTAAATGATCATGAGAATTTCATGTGACAGTCAACCCACTCAAATGTTGAAGTTAAGAATATATTTGAACTTGGAGCAGTGCTAGGTCTACACAGAGCATGTCAAACTTTGAATTAAATGACCTGTTTGACACTCTTATGAGTATGAGTGCTAGTCAAACAATACACCTTTTTATATTCTTGTTCTTTATAAAAATTAAGCCTTACTTAAGAATATCTCATAAGTGAGACATCAGAAGTAGTTACCATTACCATTAATTTCTACAAAGGTTTTTTTTTTTTTCAATCATCTGTAATATAAAATAGGCAATATGGTTATCTTTCTGACAAAGTGGTTGTTTTAAACTTTTAAGTTCAGGGGTACATGAGCAGGTTTGTTACGTAGGTAAACTGTGTCATGGGAGTTGGTTGTAAAGATTTATCTTATCACCCAGCTATTTAGCCTAGTACCCATTAGCTATATTCCTGCTCTTCTCCCTCCACCCTCTGATAGGCCATGGAGTGTGGTGTTCCCCTCTATGTGCCTGTGTGTCTCATCATTTAGCTCCCACTTATAAGTGAGAACATGTAGTATTTGGCTTTCTGTTCCTCTGTTGGTTTGCTACAGATGATGACTCCCAGCTCCATCCATGCCCCTGCAAAGGACATGATCTTGTTCTTTTTTATGACTGCATAGTATTCCATGGTGTATATGTATCACATTTTTCTTTATCAAAGTCTGTAATTGGTGGGCATTTAGGTTGATTCCATGTCTTTGCTATTGTGAATAGTGTTGCAGTGAATGTGTCTTTATAATAGAATGATTTCTATTCCTCTGGGCATGTACCCAGTAATGGGATTTTGCTGAACCAAATGGTGTTTATATCTTTAGGTCTTGGAGCAGTCTCCACACTGTCTTTCGTGATGGTTGAACTAATCTACACTCCCACCAACGGTGTATAAGCATTCCTTTTCTTCATAACCTCGCCAGAATCTGTTATTTTTGACTTTTTAATAATAGCTCTTCTGACTGATGTGAGATAATATCTCATTGTGGTTTTGATTTGCATTTCTCTAATGATCAGTGATGCTGAGTTGTTTTTTTTTTGTATAATCGTTGGCCACATATATGTTTGTGTTAGTCCGTTTTCATGCTGCTCATAAAGACATACCCTAGACTGGGTAATTTAAAAAAGAAAGAAGTTTAATTGGACTTACAATTCCACGTGGCTGGGGAGGCCTCACAATCGTGGTGGAAGGCCAGGAGGAGCAAGTCCCATCTTCCATGGATGGCAGCAGGCAGAGAGAGAGCTTGTGCCGGGTAACTCCTCTTTTTAAAATGATCAGATCTTGTGAAACTTGTTCACTATTGTGAGAGCAGCACAGGAAAGACTTGACCCCATGATTGAGTTACCTCTAACTGGGTTCTTCCCACAACACATGGGAATTCAAGATGAGATTTCGGTGGGGACACAGCCAAACCATACCAGTGTCTTCTTTTGAAAAATGTCTGTTCATGTCCTTTGCTCACAAAGTGGTTTTTAACATTAAAGAGAAGACTGAGAAAACTTTCCTCCAAGTTATGGGAATAATAAAGTTGATATGAGTAGACTTCATATATGAGCCTTTTCACTCTGTTCAGGGTATTCCTTCAACAGACAGGTTCAGTATCTTCATGGACTCTTATTCTTTCTCAGGCTTATGTTAATAACTAAAGAGTGCATGACCAGATCACTGGCCTGGCAGTTGTTTCTATTTTCTGCCCTTGTCAGACTGCCAGTTTACTGGATTAATCTTCCAGTGACTCAGATCTTCAGTTTTTCCATCTCTGAGGTGGAGATAGGAGTTATCTGCACTAACCTTCCTCGCTAGGATATTGTGAAGATAAATGACAAGTGTTTGAAAGTACTTAGAGCTCTTCAGAGAAATATTTTTCTGTGAAGCCGGGGCAGTATTATGTCAAACTTGCCAGATATGTGAGGATGTTGGTGGAATGTGCAACTCCAGTTGTCCTCAAATGTCTGAGAAAGGACTTTTCTCCCCAGTTTATTAATACAGTCCAATTTCTCAGATTTGATAATTATATCTCTGCTAATTTAAGAATAGGATTTCACATTTATTTCAATTTTGGGAGAGCAATCTGACCAAAGAAGATGTTTTTTTGTTTTGTTTTGTTTTGTTGCTGATACTGAAGGTTAAAGAGAAAAAAAGGGTGATGTTTGTTTCTGTCGATACACTATATTCTCTTCCTCGCTTTCTAGGTAGTGCAGATCATATAGAGATCGCTGAAACTTACAGGGAGAACTGATTTGAGTCAACTAATTTTAGAGGAGGGATATGCTGAAAAAGACATTTCTTTTTTTTCTGCTCAGGGTTTTCAATATTAGCAATAAAAAATGTTTGCAAAAGACCCCTGCTGGTTTACAAAGAATTACTACTTTAATACATTAAAAACATTTTATTGTGTCTTGTTTAACAGGCACTATGTTGAACTAACATGGATGTTCATTAGTAATGGCATTCTTTTTTAAATTAGTAAACCAAACTAGTAAAAACTAAACCCAACTCCTCAATTTTATCTTATCCTTCTCTTTTCAAATAATTATTGAAAACAAAATTTACATTGAAGAAAATTATGTAAACATTTCATCACTTGAAGTTTGAGGTTTTGTTCCTTTTTATTCTAAGGGAAAATAGGAATTAGAGTACTTCTGAGATATTGGTTACTTGGAGGTTTTATTTTCCAGGTTATTTACTGTATTCTTCACAGATGAAGTTTTGCTTATATTATCTCTATTTTATAAGTGAGATTACGCAGTAAGAAACTTAAATGACTCCATTGCAGCCATAAAGCCAGGACTGTATATATTTCTAGACACCTTCTTCTGTTGTAGCCCCATGCCCCATAGACATGGAAATAAAGAAATTACATCATTACTTTTGAAATGGAAGAGTGTCATTCCCAGTGATGTGCTTGGCCTAGGTGTCTCGAAATAGTGATGTGTGGCACAACCATGAAGCAATTCCTGGAAGAGCAGAAGACGCAAAACTCTATGCTCCCACCCATAAGGAGGCAGAATTTCAGGCTCCCCTAGAGCCAATCCAACAAGAAGTGGAACGCAGAGAACCTGAGGAGCATCAGGTGGAAGAGGAGCACAGAAAGGCCCTGGAGGAGGAAGAAATGGAGCAAGTCGGGCAAGCAGAACATCTTGAGGAGGAACACGATCCATCACCAGAGGAGCAGGATCGGGAGTGGAAAGAACAGCATGAACAACGAGAAGCAGCCAACCTCCTGGAAGGACACGCACGTGCTGAGGTATGAGGTCACCCGCTTCTGGTATGGTGTATTGGGATGGAAAACCTGGCTTTATTTTTACATATTAAGGTAATATATCACAATCTCTAAAATAGAAATGTGAGTGATTCTACTAAACATTATGTGCTCATATTTAAGTTTTCTCTTGTAATATTAATAGCATAGCTATTCGCATACCTTAGAAAGATGATTGGTGATGAGAGAGCACAGCTGTTGTATATGTGCCTTCTTCTTTTTGTCAGTTGTACACAGTCAGAGATTCATTCTCACATCACCTTAATAGAGTAGAACAGGTGAGCACCCGATGGGGCACCTTCCCAGTTTGTACCCAAGTTTTGTCTTGAGCATCTTGAGGCAGAGAAAAGTCTCATTTTCTATGATCGGGCGTCCTCCTCTCCCTGTTCATTTATTGTCAGTATGTTGCCTTTTGTATTCACCTTCAAGGTGGTTATTATCAAAAATCTGATTTTACTACTTGGAGATATTCTACTAGGTGAGCATATCTAGACAGCCTCTGCTCAGGATCCCTTACTAGGCACGCCACTTACACGTAAGACTTTTTCCTTTCTTAAAAAAAATGGCCAGGATGATTATAAATGATGCTTTAAAAGAAAACTCTACCCTTTCTTCTTTTAAACCAACAGTTAGTGCAGCTAGATGCCTTTCTTTTACTGTCTCTAAACTGATTCAATAGTAGGTTACCTGGCCTTTACATGGATGCTGATCACCTTCTATTTATAACTCTGAAGTTTTATTTGGCCTCAGATTTTCTGAGACTTCAAGCTGCTTGAGGCTTTAGGCTAAGCAGGTGTGAAGACCTCTGTAGTTGCCCTCTTAGATAGTTGCAAACTTAACCTCAGAAAGCTTCTTCCAGTCTTGTGTCCTTCCCCAGTAGGGAAGTAATTCCCCACCAGCTTTACTTCCCAACCCTCTACCTCTTTCCTTTAGTGAGAATTCTGTGTGCTTTTGTTAGTTGGGGTATGGCAAGGAGGATGGGGAGTAGCTCAGTGGGGTACAGACACTTTTTATTGATGCATAATATATGTATATATTTTCAGAGTATGTGCAATATTTTGAAACATTCATATAATGTATAATGATCAAATCTAGGTAATTGGGATATCCATCACATCAAACATTTATCTCTTTTTTATTTGGGGAACATTCAAATTCTTCTCTTCTAGCTGTTTTGAAATATAAGATAGATTATTGTTAACCGTAGTCACCCTACTGAACTACCAAACATTAGGTCTTATTCCTTCTCTCTAACTATATGTTTGTACCATTCATCAGTCTCTCTTCATCCCCCCTTGCCAGCTTCTGGTAACCACCAATCCACTCTATCTTATCAAGATCCCTTTTTTAAGCTCCCACATGAATGAGAATATGCAATGTATGTCTTTCTGTGCTTGCATTTTTTCACTTAACATAATGGCCTCCAGTTCCATCCATGTCGCTGCATATGACAGGATTTCATTCTTTTTTATGACTGTGTATATGTACCACATTTTCTTTATCCATTCATCCGTTGATGGATGCTTAGGTTGATTTCATGTTTTAGCCATTGTGAGTAATGCTGCAATAAACCTGAGAGTGCAGGTATCTCTTCAATATAGCAGTTTCCTTTCTTTTGGATATGTGCCCAGTATTAGGATTGCTGGATCATATGGTGGTTCTATTTTTAGCTTTTTGAGGAAGCTCCATACTGTTTTTCATGTTGGCTATACTAATTTACATTCTCACCAACAGTATACGAGGGTTCCCCTTTCTCCACATCCTCACTAGCGTTTGTTGTTGCCTTTTTGATAAAAGCCATTATAACTGGGGTGAGATAATATCTCAGGGAAGCAGAGTTTTAAGAATTGCTCTATCAGATTTCCCTTTAATCAGAAGGCACCATCTTCTCAGCCATTCTTAGATTCTTTGAAAAAAAAATTGAATATCTGCTTTTCCACTATTATCTGGAATGTGGCTTTTTTTTTTTTTTTTGGCTATGCTTAGCCTGGGATTGGTATATACATTACTAGAGTTAATTAGCATCCCTTCGTCTTTAACTGTTCACGGAAAAAGCCTTAGGCATAGCATCAGGTCACAGATTTCCCAGTTAATGTGAAGTTACCAAAGTTACCAACTACTTGTTTATATCAGAGCCTTGTGAACATAAATTTTACAGTTTGAAATTGTTGTCTTCTGTTGTGCCTTCTGTTCCATTTGAGAAGAGAGCACATTGAAAATCTGCCTTAATACCAGCAGTTGGAAATATCAGCTGCTAAAGAAGCCAAGGGTGATTCAGAGAAAGTTGGGAAATAGGAGTTTTTGGACTTCATGTATAATCACAGTTCACCTGACATATAGTCATTAATAAACCAGCTCTGCCTCCCGAGTTTGTCAGGAGAAACAAATGAAGAGAAGACCCAGAGGAGCTAACCCCTCTTGCTCTGCACCAACTCTTTTTTACCCTAGGTGTACCCTTCAGCTAAGCCAATGATCAAATTCCAATCACCCTATGAGGAGCAGTTGGAACAGCAGAGACTGGCAGTGCAGCAGGCGGAGGAGGCCCAGCGGCTGCGGGAACACCAAGAAGCTTTGCACCAGCAGAGGCTGCAGGGGCACTTATTATGGCAGCAGCAACAGCAGCAGCAGCAGCAGCAGCAGCAGCAGCAGCAGCAGCAGCAGCAGCTGGCAAGAGAGATGGCCCTGCAGAGGCAGGCTGAGCTTGAGGAGGGCCGGCCGCAGCACCAAGAGCAGCTCCGGTAGCCTTCCCCTTCCTCAATGAATGAAGACAGCCTCTGCTCCAGTTTTCATACGCAAATTAAAAACAGTTTTGTGCATTTGTGATTCATGAAGTTAAGGGGCTCATATTGCTCAAATAGCCAAGGCAGGACAGCTACTTGAAAATTAAATACCAAATATTTAATTTTAAAAATAATATTTTTTTCTGCTAAAAAGTGGTAGGTTAGGTCTCCAAATAGCCTTGCAGGCTTTGTGCCAACTTTATTTTATTTTATCATTAAAAGATATTTTATCTTTTTAAGATACCTTTGAAAGTGTATCTGGAATTTTTATTATACCTAATTGCATACATAAGAGGTTTTTAAAATTTTTTCATGGCTTCTTAAAAATGTTGAGAAATATTACTTATTACTGTCTTTAAAGATAAATGACCTATGTCAAACTGTGCCTCTGAATTTGTCTCACTGGATTTATCGTGTTTGTGTCTCTCATAGGCAGCAAGCTCATTATGATGCTATGGATAATGATATTGTTCAGGGAGCAGAGGACCAGGGAATCCAAGAAGAGGAAGGAGGTGGTGAGACTTCCTAGAGGATGAATGTTTTAATAAATTACTTGATAACATTGTATATTATCAACGAGCCAATATTATATAACATCAGTGAGCTATATGCATACCTAAGTGCAAAGGAGTTTTGTGAATGGTGTCTTTTTCTTAATCCTCTTAAACAGTACATGCTGGTAGTGAAAAATGCTCAAGGTAATCTGTTTCCTCTCTATCATTTTCCCTGTAGTTTAAGCTTTTTGTATACTAAATATTTATAATATTTCTGACAAATTATTATAGGATTATTATGCTTTGGGAAACATCTACATTTTCTCCTTACCTTGGAAGTGCTTACATCATTGCCTTAAAATGTTTTCAAATTAAGTCAATAGTAGCTTTCATTTATGATAAGCACTTAATATGTAATTTATCTAATATTGCTTACTGTTATAATAGAACCAGAATGTAACTAACTGTCTCTCTGGCACCACTAACACTTAGATGTGTATCTTTTTCTAAAAAGTCAAAAAGAAAATGATTACATACAACCTCCCTCAATAGCCTGTTGTGATATTTTACAGCTCTTACAGTCAAGAAATTGTTTTCCTTATGTCCCCCATGTGGCACTTTAAGCTTTTTTGTTCTAATATCAGTAAAACTAGAGAATGGCTTGTCCTCTTCTCTATGTAGTAAACCCCTTTGTGCACTTGAAACCTGATGGTAAGTTACCCTGTATCATTATTTTCTCTAGACTTAGTGTACTCCATATACTTAAACTTTCCTCTTCTGTCGTACTTGTTTTAAAAAGTGATTCGTTCTTCTCTTTTTGTGCTCATACAATTCTGTTTATCTAAATATTTTTTCAAAAAGCAGCAAGTAAATGTCTGAGTATGAATGTGTGCTGTTTCTGGGCTGTGGCGGTCGTCATCATTACTATATCAGAAAACATGTGATGGGCTATATTTGTTTCTGAGCTCCGCAGATGGGGCTGTTCTTCCTTGCATTTCCTGAAACTATCAATTTCTTCTTTTGGAGCCCAGCCACTTCCTCTGATATTATCAAACATTAGTTGATTTCTTCAGCAGTGTCCAATCAACTGGGCTTTCTTTTATTAAGAGAGTTTTGATTGTTGTTGTTTTCTTGCATATGGGGGAAAAATTACAGCCCCTGTGACAAATATTTATTTTAGAAGAAAAGTATCTGACCCATATCATCTCTTTAGACACACAGTCTATGAAGAGAACATAACTTTATTCAGAAAAGCCAAGACATAGGCCTTATGCTGAGTTAACAGAGGTGGAGGTATTATAGTCTGTAGAAAAGTCCACTGGTGGCTTTTCTTTGAGTTGAAAGGGAAATCCTGTTTGATTCATTTTGGGCTGATTTTAGTTCCTTTGATTTTTTTTGCTAGCCTATGAAAGAGACAACCAGCACCAAGATGAAGCAGAAGGAGATCCAGGTAATAGACATGAGCCTCATGAACAAAGACCCCGAGAAGCCAACCCAGAATCTGAGGCAGATGTAAGTATCCTCTCTTCTGCCCCTGACACATGTAAACTCATATGGTGGGAAACAGAGTTGAAAACTTGCCTGATGCCAGCCTCCAGCCCCAGATATTTCTGTTATATCCTCAGCCCAGAAGGAAAATAGCTTGCATAATTATATATGGGCAGTGTTTTTAACTGTAAACCATGGTGTACGGGTATGTGATGAGCTGGTTTAAAAGTTGTTCTGGGGAAAAAAAAACAAAACCAGGATTTTTTTTTCTGATGACTTTTAGATTAATAAAACTAAAACCTAGAAAAGCAAAATTGAGAGACATTGAAATATGTAGTAACTCTGAAAGATAGGAGGAATAAAAGGCAAATGTGGAAATTGGAGATGGGACCGGAGAAAGGAAGCTAACCCTTCCGGAGCATGTTGAGCAGTCTGCTAGTGTTAGATATGTTGTGTGACTCTCTGTAATCTCTTAGCAGTCTAGTGACCATTTTAATAAATATATGGATAAGGATATGTGGTCTAAGACATGAAGAGTTGTTCAGGTATGCAATGGTAGAGAAAATTTATAATATAAGTAGGTAGACATCTAATAACCAGCATTGTTGTTTGTGTTTACCAAAAAAGACTGAGACCTCCAGTTCAGCTGAGTGGGCTAGATCCTTGGCCCTGCCTACAAGTAAAGCAAGCAAATGTTTAGTGAGCCTGTTCCTGTGTGTATGTGTAGATGACTTTTACAACTTATTTTAGCTGCCCTGTCATCTCTTGCTAATAGATCAACTACCGTGTTTATAACAGTCAGTCTGTGCTATCACATGGGCCATGTTTATATTGATCCATTGGATTAAAAGGAGGACCTTGCTAATCATCAAGAAAGTCATCCTGCTAGCTACTTAAAGCCCTTTTGCTGGAAACAGCTTTTCCACTTAACTTGCACTGAGATGTGGCAGAACACCTTTCCCTGGCATTTCTTGCATCAAGATTTCTGAAAATATGCTCCAGGGAACCTAGTCCTGAAATATTTTCAGGAAAGAGCAAATACTTGAGAGCAGAAACATGAGAGAGCAAGAGACTATCCGTGAGAGAGCAAGAAAGCAAGTGTACAAAGGCCTGCCAATGTGCATGGGGTGGGAGGAAGGGCATTTCAGTCACTTGTTTGGGAACTGCTGTAGGCTTTGATTACTTGACTATATGATCCTTTACTTTCCTGTCATCTGTTTATTTGTTCTGGGGAACATGCTGGGAAACATTGGCCTTTGTGCCATTCTTCCTTTTAATTAGAAATGGTTAATCCCACTTGTTCCTCTCTTTTTCTATTTTATTTGAATGTAACAACTGTGCCTGCTAATTCATACCTCTTACTTGGTCGGAGTTGAGCTAGTCAATTTTATGAACGTTTGCAAAAGATATTTGGTACTTTTTTCTGAAAAGAATATGTTACATTTTTCCTGTATTTCCATACAAATTTTTGATAGTGCACTAAAGAAAATCCATATGACAAGAGATTGTGGAGTAATTAGAGTTTAGTATGAAGGTGGTAATTTGATAGTCTCTACATTCCCAAGAATAGTGTCATTTGCACTGGAATAACATTCATGGCCAGGGATGTGCAGATAATAGATCAGCTGAGACGGCAGTGAACTCTCAAACATGTTCAGGACTCCTAAGTGAACTGAAGTAGAATCTTGTCTGGAGAAGACTGATAGAGGCCAAATCCTACTCTTTGGCTTTACTGTCCCTTAGAAGCATTTACAGCTTTAGTAAGTGTCCTATTGATGACCTGGGAGTGATTGGGGAAGCTCATGACAAGCATCACTCTTCCTCCCCATCTCAGGCTCTAAAATCTAAATCTTTACTAGGATGTGTATTATTTGGAAGGTGCTTTGGGAGCTTAAGTGGAAAATTGAAATAATTCTAAAGTTGATAATATGAAGGGCCTTTGTTGAGCACAGTAATTTGGGAGATGAGTTGGGGAGGACATTTTTCATAATATATTGCCCTATTGGGCAGTTGGGTAGCTCAGCCCTTTTTAACTCCCATCCCTTGCCGGTTCAACATCTCTCTGTTTCATGGGAGTGATTGTTAATAAAGAAATTGGATCCATACTAGAAAATGACCATTTCCTTTTGAGTTAGCTGTTTTCTTGTCTTGTCTCCTTTTCGCATCCTTTTTATGGGTCCTTTCTGGTATGGGCCTTCTTTCCCATCAACCACTTTTCACCTGTTGACATGTTAAAAATTGCTTGAACAGGGAAGTTAGTATAAAAATCAACATAGCAGCGAAAAGAGTTAATTGCCCATCTAAATCCCCCACCTAAATTAGTATTTTTTTTCTCACTTGGTCCTCTGACTTTTATTAATTATTTTCTTGTTCATTCAGTTCTGTTCACATTACTTGTGTCCGTAGAGTTTTGAGGACTATTTTGAAATCACTTGCAGGAAAGAAGTGCTATTTGAACCTCATTCTGATTCATCAAGCCTTTGACAAGTAAAGCAGGAGTTTTCTCTTTTGACAGTGCGATGCTTGATTCTTGTGAGTCTTGGCAAGGATAGATCTGAACAATTCAGGGAAGGACAATTTCATTTTCTGCCAGTGGGCAGCCTTTCAAATGAAATTAAACTTGATCGTCAGTTTTGAAGTGATGGTTGCTTTTTATTAAAATTTTACAGAGGGCAGCTGTAGAGGATATAAACCCAGCAGATGACCCTAATAATCAAGGTGAGGATGAATTTGAAGAAGCCGAGCAAGTGAGAGAAGAAAATTTGCCAGATGAAAATGAAGAGCAAAAACAAAGTAATCAAAAGCAAGAGAATACAGAAGTGGAGGAACATTTGGTGGTAAGCAGATGCCATGAGGAAGGGTGGATTTAACTGGGCTATTTTAACAAACATCTGGTTTATGTAAAAGGTTAGTCATACTCTACATTGACGGAAGGTTTGCCGCTTTGGTGGTTTTTAGGCCCCTTTATGACATGATATGTCTGTACTCTGAGAGAGAGGGTAACGGACATCCTGGGCTTTGTATTGCAAGTGATTACTCATCATTTCCTGGCCACAGATGCTTTGAAAGTGCCCTTTTCATGGTGGCATGCTTGTCCTTTGTCCCAGAGTACTGTGTAAAAGGCATCTCTGATGTACAGTAACATGAACCTGCCCTTTTGTTTCAACAGATGGCCGGAAATCCAGACCAGCAGGAGGATAATGTTGATGAACAGTACCAGGAAGAGGCAGAAGAGGAGGTAGTAAAAATTGAATCCCAGAGACTGATCAGATTGGTCTATCACACACACTAACCTTAAACAAACCTCAGCAGTATCGACTTTGACATGCCTTCCACAGAAATGTTCAGAAAGATTTAAGCAGGATAAGAAAGGGTGGTTTAAAGCAAAAATGGATCATGGCACTGGAGACATCTGGTTAGAAGATAACAAAAGCAGGGTAATAGAATCCATCTCTTTGGTTCTCATCTGAAATTTTGAAATAAGATGGCATTTGGCTTTCCAGGAACGGTGGACTTAGATTTGTGTGATCTTTTGTAAGAATATTTTCTCCTGTCTCCCTCTGCACATTGAGGGAATCTGGACTGCCCCTGTAACTTTCTCTTCAGGCATCTGCCCAGTGCCTACCTCACAGGAATACCCCATAGTGTCTATCGGAATCCACTTAACACCCTTCAAACATTTTTGTAAATTTTACAGTCTCTCCTTCTGGCCTCTTCCCTCGTAAGAATTCAGTATCTTAATTAAATTTAACAATAAAGAGGAGGAAAAAGATGTAAAGAGCTCAGTTGAATAAAAGGCATTTGGATAGAGTTTCTTAATATTTTATTTTAGTTGGCTTTTCATTGTAAACTTCGGGCATCTTGTTGTTAATTAGATATAAGTAGCATTTATTGTGGTGCTACTTATGGTGTAATTGATTTATTGTGGTGCTACACGTGGTATAATTGGTGAATGCTGTTTGTTGTAGCCATTTTATCACAGCATTCCGCTGCATAAACAACTGCAGTATTTAAGAGTCTGATACAAATTAGGCCAAGACCCTGTATTTAGTCTCATTATGGACCAGTAAGTAGTTCCCAAATTAAAACCCTGGTTCAGAGCTGCTTCTCAGCCAGGTGTCTTGCAAATGTGTGGTTTTATCCCTAAGGGGAACCCCATGGGAGGATGGACATATGGCAGACTAAACAGACACACCCCACCACTGGAGATCCCATGCAGAAATCATGAGCTGTGCTCTCACACACACAGTTCCCTCGACTAGGTCTGCTTTCTTGTTCTTACTGATTTTGTAAGCTTTTCAGAGCTGTTGATAAAATTTGTGCTTATACCAGGAAAACAGAAAAGGATGTTGCTCTTTAAGGTCACTGGCAACATCTCTAATAACATGCACTTTAACTGGCTTGATCTTTGTGTTCTTTGGTCTCTCATCCTAATCAGGACCCTTGGGTGTCTTGTCAGAAAGAGAGCAGCAGAGAAAATAGCGACCTTGAATATTAAGACATTTGGCAAGAAAAAGATATTCATCCAGGCTTCTCATATAACAGGATGTCTAGACTAATACCACTTTGTTTTATTATGTCCAATACTAGGAATCTTTGAGGGATTAAAAGAGAAAAGGTTCACCTGGCTTCTTTTTAAAAATTCAGAAGGTTAAACATAAAATTTTAATCAGTGTTTACTGATTCCTTTTCAATTTTATATTATGATCAGTTAAGTCAGAGGAGAGAAATCCTGAGATCCAAGAGGAATCAAGAGTAGAAAGAGAAGAAAGAAGCAAGAGGAAAGGAGAAATGGTGCTAAGACAGAGGAGGTTGCCCTGGCTGTGTACTGCCTAAACTCAGCAACTGCTCCCCATCCTGCCAATCATCCCCTTCAGATCTGCTGGACTGACAGGACTCTTCCTCTTGCTGCACCTGGCCCCAGGTCCTAATTCTGTTTACCTGGTTGCCTGCCAAAAATTCTTAAAGCAGTGTTCAGGCCTCCTCCGGTATGTGCTCCAGGTTACCACCCCGTCACTGAGAACTGTTGTTCCATGTGCTCCTAGTGGAAGTCCCACGTGCCCTTTTTTCTTCCCAGTGTAAACTTTCCTCTCTGCCCCCGAATGTCCCTTGTTCATGCTGTGCTGTATTTTTGTGGTTATGAGATGATTAATGTTTGCATCTTCCCACCTCTGTCCATCGTTCCCAGGTCTTCCCTTGAGAGAGAAGAGTGGTTCCCAAATACCATTTAAGCATTAGTGATAGAGACAAAGTTCTTGTCAGACTATGGCAAAATGAGAAAAATAAAGGGGAACATAGAATATGGAAACACATATTGCATTGTTTATAAGTGCATATGTGTATGAAACCTCATTGGTGGAAGCACTCAGAAAATTCATGAAATGTTACGGAACTGTGCATTGTTTTTGTTTTTTGTTTTTTGTTTTGTTTTTTTTTAATCTCCGTTAAACCTTAGAGTCTTGCAGCTGCCCCAGCTAACCACTAGAATGCAAGGCCTGTGGCTGCCATCACTTCCCTCCCCCTACAGCACACAAACTTACTTTTGTCAGCATTTCCTCCTGGGGAAGAATTGCATCTTGCCTGGGCCACACCTGTTCAGAGGTGTAGCCCATCAAACTTACAGACTTGGCCTCTAAGAGGACCCAAAAGAAGTATGATTTTAGGAAATTTATACTACCCTGCCTTCTTTTATCTTAGTGCAGTAGTGTTACCTTTCTAAGACATAAAAATTATTATTACTTACAAGCATTTCTTGTTTCTTGTTTGGGATTGTTTGAGTGGAAGGCATGATCCATTCCTTACGTTGCTTACATTCCAAACGTTTTATCACCTTGTAAGCAAACAAGACAATTTATGGCATTGCCAAAAAGTGCTGTGTATGCTTTAAAATTATTTACATGTTCAAAAATATATAGATTAAATGACCAAAAAATCAGAATACTTTAATTTCCCTCAATGTAACTGAAAACAGATTAATCTGAACGTGCAGAAGAGAACAAGTACAAGGCATTTGTTCACCTTCACTGGCCAACTATGTACATACACCTACATGAGACTACCAGCCTGTGAATCACCGTGTCAAGAAGTTTTTCTTTTTTGTTTTGTTTTGTTTTTTGAGACAGAGTCTGACTGTCACCCAGGCTGGAGTGCAATGAGGTGATCTTGGCTCACTGCAACCTCTGCCTTCCGGGTTCAAGCAATTCTCCTGCCTCAGCCTCCCGAGTAGCTGGCATTACAGACATCTGCCACCATACCCGGCTAATTTTTGTATTTTTAGTAGAGACGGGATTTCACCATGCTGGCCAGGCTAGTCTTGAACTCCTGACCTCAGGTGATCCTCCCACCTCTGCCTCCCAAAGTGCTGGGATTACAGGCGTGAGCCACCATGCCTGGCCAAGAAGATTTTCAGTTGGGAGAAACTCTCTTGTTAAAGCAGGGTGTTCGTCACTATAGCTAATGTTGCTCGAAGGCCTTTTGTTCATCACATTCTATCTATCTCTTTGGATCCTACTGTTCTTACCTACTTGAGGCTCAGCTCTCTGCCCTGGTGCACCCATAATATCTTCAATGTGTAAAAGAAAGGTGTTAATAGACACCAAGAGAGGGTATCTAGCCAAAGTCCATTTCAGACTCTTTTCAGTGGACCTGTTTTATTTTGGATTTGGCCGTTTATTAAACTTTGTGTCATCAGATAAGGCTCATTTCTAAAATGCCTACAACATATTTCAGTAGATAAAAATAAGTAACAAGAAGCATTGTTTGGGAAATCTGACAAAGCATTGTGACAGCTTTAGCAGGATGCTAAGAGGGCTAGTTGTGGGAGACATAATCTGTATGTCTACATTATAAAAGAGTATCATTTGGCTTCTGCTTATTATTCTAGTCATATTTTAAAGATCAGTTAGAACCTCCATATCATTTTGTTCCTTTACATTGCTGAGAAGCATTACTTAAAGGCATTACTGCCTTTAAGATGAGTTTGCATTGCTTTTGCCCCAAATATCAGTAATATGTTACTAGAATAATAATGTGTATTTAACTAAGAGTCTGTTCTCTATATGTGTGGAAAATTAGAAAATTTTCATTTGTGGATTCCCTAAAGAGTCGTTGAAATCAGTGGTCTCTAAATAAGATTATACTGACAACTGGTAAACAAGTTAAATTTTCTATAGCCCATCTCCAGAGACTAATGAGATAACTTAGCATCCATCGTTACTCAAGGAAATAGTTCTTTGTCTTTGCTGTGAATAAGGATCACCTTGAAGAGTTTGTGGCATACACAGATTTCTGGACCAGACCCTTACCCTTGAGATTTTGATCGTATCTGTTATGGAACCTAGAAAGCAGAGTTCTTCACAAGTGCCCCTTCACTCACCCACCACCAGCTGATTCTGACGGCGCAGGATCATACTGTTTAGAGAAGTAGTCCTAGGGCAGGCAGTTGTGGATGGCATCTGGGAAGTCTGAAACTCCTATCTGTGTATATATGCCCATTTGCTAAAGACTTTCTAACCAAAGTCTTAAAAGGGTCCATGAATCCCCAACCACACATACATACGGGAAATTAAGGATCATTGATTTTTCACCAATGCTTTTATTTTACATATAAGAAATTTGGGCTTCAGAGGGGTTAGTTAAAAATTTGAAGGTTGCGTAGCTTTTATTTATTGTTAGAAACATGATTAGAGCTCACCTAGGTCTGATTTTAAAGGCTACCATAATTAAGTATACCATGCACAGTAACTATATAGCTGATATGGGGAAGTTCTTTATAGAAATTAGTGAATATAGACAGAATGATGGAAATAGAAAGTGACCCTTTTTTTTGTAACCCCTAATTGAAGCAATTGATCTAAGCAACAGTCATCAATGAATGATGTTACTAGATGAACAGAGGTCAGGGAACTTTACCATGAAGGGATCAGGCTGTCACCACCTGAGCTCACTGGCCAACCTTAGCCTTACTAAAAGTGGGACAAATAAATGTGTGTGCCTCCTGATGTGATTTTAAAAATATATGAAATGTACACCATCACCTCTGAAATACCCTTATTTTTAAAATTGAACCTGAGTTCATTCAAACTTTTATGCTAACTTCCATTTATAGGAAGTGTTGGGACTAGAGAAATGAGTTAAGTGATATAAAGAAGCAAATAAATTCAGCATGTGGGTCATTTTACAGGACTGCAAATCCATAGCAGTAGGGAAAAAGGGGGAGTGAATCCCATCTTATGTGTTCTCTTCCTTTAAATCATGATTAGAACATACCAACTGTAAACAGACATTAAGACAGTCATAAAAATGTAAGTGTGGACGAGACATCAGATGCTACTATGGAATTATTTTATCAGGTGTGATAATCACATTATGATTATATAAGTTGTTTATTGTTTTTAGATATATATACTGTGATATGTGAAGGTAAAATTACATGATATCTAGAATTTTTAAGAATAATTCACTGTAAAAAATAGAAAAGTGATTGATGATGCAGGTGTGGCAATATTGAAATAGCTTTTGAACATTGGTGGTGGCTCTAAGGGGTTTATTGAATGATTTTCTTTGTTTGCATGTGCTTGAAGATTTTCATAACCAAAACAATTGACCTTATGATTTATACAGTCAGAAAAGTTGCAGAGCCAAGGCTTTAGTCCAGGTCTTTCTGACTCCATAGTATATGTTAGGAGTTGGCAAACTACAGGCTGCAGCCTAGTTCATAAGTAAAGTTTTATTGAAACACAAACATGTCTGCTTGTTTACATATTGTCTATAGTTTTTTGTTTTCTTTCTTTTTTTTTTTTTTTTTTGCTACGTAGAGTGGTCAAGTTGTATTGTGAGAGGCCTTATGGCCAAGAAAGCCTAAATATTTGCTATCTGGCCCTTCACACAAAAAGTTTGCTGATCTCTGATTTAGATATTCTTCCTGCCATACGGCATAGACTCAAGGCTGTTTTTTTCCCCAGTCTCAACTACAACATTTTAATGTTTATAAATAATATATTTTCATTATTAAGGCTGTGAAAGACATGTCTTTGTTAATCAAAATTGATAGGGACACTTCAGCAATTTAATGACATTTCAATTAGTCAGACCTTAAGATAGCCTGAAGTAAGTGCTTCATTGTTTTCATCCCAATGTCCTGTGGAATGTTACTATGAGGTTCTACGACTATGGGCAGAGGAGATGTTATGGACCACTGATAGAACCATAAGGTGAGACAAGATAGGTGTCTTTAGCTCATTCCGCCAGGAAATATGAATACAATAGATATTCAATGCCTTTGTCCTCAAAATGTATTTATTTGGTACCAGGTTAGTTTAGAGGCTGTGGGTCAAACTGGCGTTGGACTGGTTAGAAGAGGTTCACAAAGGTTTGGTTCTGCCCAGGGTATCTTTGAAGAGTCACCTTTGTAGGCTCTCGACAGGCCAAGTTTTGTCCAAAGCTCTTCTATGAGGCTGCAGTTCATTCTTGTCTCACCTGGGCTGTACACCTTCAAGCAGCACGTAATTTGTTTCTTCTGAATTATAGCATCTGTATACTTTTCTTCCTTTGTTCATTTCTTAGATTTTTCCCAGTCTCCTCCACTCCCCCCACCAAAGTAAGTGATTTTTGTGTTATTCAAGGATCTTATTCTCTGATCCTAGAACAGATCGGACTTTCTTTGGTATTAGGAGACAGCATTATACTTAACCAATGTTCAGCAGTTTTTTTGAAATGCATTCGAATGACTTAAACATTTTGACATATGTATGGTTTTCAAAATAGTTAACAAGTTAGAAAATGCCCTACCCTGTATTTCTGTGAGATATGATCATTAAATAGAGACTATTTAGCACAAATATTTGGATGCTTGCTTTAGTTTACATTTTGAGATAAATATTGGGATCATTTACACAGTAATAATAGTGCACATAAATGAAAACTACTTAAAACAGAAAGGCTGTATTGGAATACTGAAGAGAGAGAGGAATTTTTGAGGCAGTTCAATAGACTATTTCATAAAGAAATTGAAATGATTGTCTTATTTTCTAGATATTTTAGCCAGAGAAATATATTCTTAAGTATAGAACAGATACATAAAATTTCTACTACATTGTATGTAGGCAGTGGTGTCTACTTTTTGTGCCTTTACAGAGGATTTATAGAGGCCGTGGGTTGGACAAGCTTGATCTACATAGTGACTTGAATAAGACAGGCAGTTCCTGCCTCCATAGAACTTACCTTGTGTCACAGCTCTCAAATTTCTACAGTTCTCCCACATGGAGAAAGGGGAATTTTAATTTTATTATTTTATTTTTGGGGAGACAGGGTCTTGCTGAGTCATCGAAGCTGTTGTGCAGTGGCACAAGCATAGCTTACTGCAACTTTGACCTCCAGAGCTCAAGCGATCCTCTGCCTCAGCCTCCCGAGTAGCTGAGACTACAGGGGTGCACCACTATGCCCAGCTAATTTTATAAATTTTTCTTTTTTGTAGAGACAGGGTCTCACTTTGTTTCCCAGGACTCAAATTCCTGGGCTCAAGTGATCCTCTTGCCTCAGTCCCACAAAGTGCTGGGATTATAGGTGCGAGCCACCACGCCTGACCAGAATTTTTGATTTTATAAGCTAAATTTCTTCAGATGTTTTATATTTGGAATTTTAACCATTATTCAAATAAATCAGAAATTCAAACAGAAAGGTCCTATAGTCAGGATCAATCACATTGATTTTTGTAATAGGTGTATTATACATTTCTTCACACCTAGTAGATAAATCCTTGACATATTTTTCAATTGTATATTTAATTTTGCTTCTGCTATTTTGAGTGAACTTTTTGGAAATCAAAATATATTATTGCAAGTGTTTAAATGGTAACAGTGTCAAAATAGGTTGTCGCAAGTGCTTAAAAGACAAAAGTGTGTAAATGATATCTGTGGTTTGTTTTAGGTTCAGGAAGATTTGACTGAAGAGAAAAAAAGGGAACTAGAGCATAATGCTGAAGAGACCTATGGTGAAAATGATGAAAATGTACGTCTGGGATACCTATTTCTATTGAGCACTTGAGTGTTTGTGGGTGTGCATGTGTATAGGAGAGATGTATGTATTTGGGATAGGTACCAGTGGGTAATGGTACCTCTGAATTACCACTGAATTTAACAGGCCCACCCGAAATTAGGAGAAGCTGTGACAACATGAAAAGTAGGAGAGACAGCAGCACTGTTGCTTACATATCATTTTTCTTCCTTGTTTTTTTCCTCCAAAATTGAATAATTTTTCATCCTGTTTTTAGAGAGAATTATTTATCACTATACTATCTCTTAGTTTTTCTTTTTTCTTTTAACTTTAAGCCTGATGGTAAAAACAATGATGGAGAAGAGCAAGAAGTTCGAGATGACAACCGCCCCAAAGGCCGAGAGGAACACTACGAGGAGGAAGAAGAGGAGGAAGAAGACGGGGCTGCAGTTGCTGAGAAATCGCATCGAAGAGCTGAAATGTAGCTGTGCCCAATTTCTAGACAACGCTCAGCCAACGGATTCTTTTCAAGCTGCTCAAACATAAATCCGCCTACTGAACTCTAGGATATTTAATTACAAAAATTAAGAACTTAGACTTTTTAAAAACTTTTGTATTAGAAATGCTCATACATTTATATGAATATATTTTGATAACTTAGGTCTAGAGCTTCTTTTATATTCAAGCTAAACATGAAAAAGAAGAAAAACAATAAAGTAAACCTGAGCCCCCAAGTCCCAATTTTTTTGATAGATTATGTGATGTTGGAAAGGTCATTGATTTTGTATATGTTTCAGCGTGTTACCTTTCTGGCTTCCAGTTTCCAGGTGTTGTTTGTTTGCCTTTGATAAAATACAGGATTTAAGAACAGAGAGTACTGCAAAATTCCATGCAGACTTTAAAGAGAATGGTCCATTTACTAATTGCTGCCTTTCAGATGTCTTTATGTATAGTTCTGATAGACTTTTCACCAGTCTATGTATCTCTGGAGTGAGATCTATGTACAAAGTGACATACAATTGGAAATCCATTTTTGTTGTAAAGACATTGTTTTTCAGACTTTTCAGATCAGTTAGAAAAATGTTTGTCATTGCTTTAAAATCATAGCTGTTCTGTTTAAGAGGAATTGAATTTAAAAATGAGAGAGTATTAAAACTCGTGGCAGTATTGTGGTCTTAATCAGATATTGCAGCATTCAAACAAGGTATGGACACATCAACATATTCACCTTTTTGAAGGACCAGTGACTTGGTTAAAAACTAATGAGTGTTTGTGTGTGGTGTTTTCTATGCGAGCACCCATTCTCGATTTTTTTTTTTTTTTTTTTTTGTCTGAAGCCATTGATTGATATTCTTGTTTCAGTGTCTGGTTCCCTACAAGTAATATATATTTCCTCTTTAAGCTCTGTGCCTCAATATGCAATCACTTTGATAATAAGTATAAATATGAAGACATACCAAACTGCAAATAGGATTATTTTTCAAAACTATATGGTGAAACATATGGTGATACGATAGACTCTTATGGTTTTTTTGTTTGCTGGGATTGGGTCTGCTTTTTGCCTATGTGTAAGGCATTTTAATGATTGTGAATATAATAGATTCCTTAAAATAAGAAAATTAAAAATCAGAAACTTCCGTTGGAGTAGAGACATTTCAGTTGCAAGCATAAAGATTTTTAAATATATAGCACTAGGTTATATAATCCATATGTGTGTGGTTTTGTATTAATCAAATTAATAAAAACATTTCATTTCCTACCATTGTATGAATGTAATTTTATTTTTTAATAACCACACAGATGGTTTTGATTGTTCCAGTTGAGTGATTGTGTATGTACACATAGAAATGTTTTGTTCAGATGTACTTTGTGTTTCCAATAATCAGAAATCTTACCTTTATGTATAAAAACCCATTATGTAATGTAAAATGTATAATATTGTACATAATATTCAGAATACAATTATTTTGGTAAATTAGCTTGTATTTTTAATGTCCCAGTTGCTGTATTTAATTATTTGAACCATACCGAAAGTTGGTAACAGTCAATAAAGCTAAAAAAAAAAGTGGCAAATCTTTTAAACTATGTGGTCGCTTATTAGTTTATGACCTTCTAACATTCTTCACTTCTTTTTCATAAAAAAAAATTTTAAGAGATACCAGTATAAATTAATGAATTATAAAGTGCCTTTTCCCACCTGCTTCTGTTTTCTGTATCTTTCTCTACTTGGATTGGCATGTGATTTTCCATTCTTTTTCTAAAGAAAGAGCTAAAGATGTTTATTTTATTTGAGCTAGTTCTGAGGGAAGAAAAAAGAAATGGGGGTGTAGAACGTATGAGAGTGTCATGTGCATGCACACACACAAAATAAATGAAAAACTATTAAATCCCCCTAGGAAAGCAACAATCACAAACCATTCTACTCTGTATAGCACCAAGTTATAGGGCCATTCTAACTAATGTCTAGAGGAGAACTAATCAGCCTGAGCTGATCTACGTTAATGAGGTGACAAGAAATAAAATGTCACCAGTATTTTATCCTGCCAGTTAGTCTGTGACTGGTGCAAGCAATAAATCAAAGGATTTGGTACCAGGAATATAGTCAGGGTGGGGTGGGGGTTGTGGGAGGAAGGCACGTTTATTAGCAATGAGTATAATGGGGCACAACAAAACTAGTACACATGCAACGACTGGTTATTTGCAAGAGTGATTTGGAAGAGATCTAGGAGTAAAAGCATAATCTTAGCCACATGTGCCAGTGACTTAATTTTACAAAGGAAAACTGTTGATGTGTATTGAATGCCTTCATAGTGTAAGAAGTATGTGAATAGGATCCACTTTAATCCCCACAGTATTCCTGTAAGATTAATGGAATCCCCTTCTCACAACTGAAGAACCTTGTCTTCCAAAGCACTTCACATTTAACTTCTTTTAATGCTTAGTTTTGTTTTTAGTTCTATTACATTATGGTACATCTATACTATGGCATCTTACACAGCCATTAAAAAGAGTGAGTTAATTCTATTTCTAAATCACCTTCTGTGGCTTCTGTTTTACTGTTATTTCCTAGTTTTTTCCTAGCATACTGATGACATTATCTTTTTTACAGGTTCCTCTTCTTATGCCTGCTCTTTCAATATTAGTGTTCCTTAGGTTTTGTACTAGAGGTATTTTTTCTGTTCAATCCTCTTCCCATCCGTGTGTTATACAAATGTCTTGAATCCGTTTCCTTAGCCTAGTTTTCTGTGTCCCATCCTATGTAAAATACGTACGTTTCAAAACTGAATTTGCCTTGTTAAAACCTGCTTCTCTTTCTAGGCTTTGTGTCTCAACTCATGATGTTTCCCAAAACAAAAACATGATGTTTGTCCTTGATTCTTCTCTCCTTTTGACTGATACCAAAAATATCCTCAGATTTGCCCACTTCTCTCCATACTCACTATTCTGGTTCGGACCCCTGTTACCTTTTACATGGACTAATATAACTGTTCTCTAAATCATTTCTTCATTTACTCTCTATTGCCAATCCCTAAAATCTGTACGAGTGTGATTTTTCTAAGGATGCCACACCTATCCCATTATAAAATTTAACAAATTGCTATTGCTCATAGGAAAAAATCCAAACTAATTAACATAACCTACATAATTCTTTATGATCTGGCCCCATCTTATCCCTTCTAATACTGAATCATAATAAATGTGATTAATCTTGTCAAGCACATTCGTCTCCTAATGTCATGGTGTCTGACCTTAACCCATGTGTGGATGGGAAATTGACTTTTGCAGAGCTAGTAATACTATCCCATCTCCTTGGACAAAGTGCTTGACAGAGGACAGGCACTTGACCTAAAATACATCAATTCAATTCCTTCCCTGGAATTTTTTGTTGGAAGGCAATCCCTCCATGGAGTTTCCACGCAGCTTGTGACAGTTTTTATCCTAGACTGTGTTTTCAATGATATGTGCACAGCAAAAAGCCTTGGAAGCTAGAGACAGTATCTCCTTCTGGGTCGGAGGGCAGATTTGTTTCTTGACTTGAATAATAAAGATGATGTCTTCCTTTGGGAAAAAGTTTAGACAGGTTTGACAGCAGCTTCTTTGTAAGATGAGGGTTTCCTAAGATCAGGGATCCTCAGCTATGACAGATGCCCACTGTGTGTGCAACATCCACTTGGGCTGCTCTGCATTGACCTCATGACACCCGGAGCCTAAGGTGAACTGATGTGAACATGAAGCTCACGACTGCTGTTGGATCATGAGAAATGGAGTCCTTTGTCTCTGACCCAGCAGTGTAGTTCCTTCTGCCAACATCCATGAAACTGTAGCAAGCAAACTTGTTAGTTGTAAGATGGATAAAATCTCATACTCTGCACAATCATTGGCATTTTTGCAGGCTGTGACCGATAGAAAAGAGCAGCTCTGTTTTCTCTCCTAATGGTAAAACTACTATGTCATGAAATCAGGGCTTCTGGTGTTCATTTACTTTGTTGTGTGGAAAAAAAAATAGTCTATAAAAGTAGACAACACATTTTACCTATAAAGAGATGCAAAAGTTAGAGGCAGAGATGACGAGAGAGTTGTGGCATTTTTTCCAGTCCCTATATCTTGCCATCCCTGATGCCAGCCAAATCTCTCTATAGGTTAGTTAATGATCTAATAAAATCTAATGTTTCATTTGACCTAGTTGCATTTCTGTCACTTGCCACCTGAAGATTTTTGACTAATACCTGAATTACATTCAGTTCCTTTAAATCATCATGTTCTCTTATATCGTGGTATATTTGCCACCTACCCTCCCCAGAAACACTGTTCAACCCTTATTTGCTCTCCTCTCTTTTGCCTGGCTGGTTGCTTTGGGTGTCACCTTAGATACCAATTCCTCTGGGAAGAGTCTACCTCCCACTCTTCTGACTCCTAAGTCTGGGATGCATACCCTTCTGTTCTATAGCACCCATGTTATCCATATCATATCACAGTGCATGGAAGCAGTCTATACATTTGTCTATACTCTCCTTGATATGTATGTTCTGAGAGTAGAGACCATATTTCTCTTGTCATTATTGTATCCCAAGCACTGGCATATAGTAAATTTTCAATAAATATTTTTAAAATTGATAGCTTAGAGTCCTCATCTGTAAAAAGGAAATATTGATTATTTCAAGACCATATGACACATATTAATAAATGGCAGAGCTAGGAATTCTTCCTAGCTCAATCTGATTCCACTGTTAATTTCAAATATATCAAGGATTGTTTGGATCATTGTCCATTGTCACATTCTGAGCTTCATATATTAAGAAGGTATATATTAAATTCTGCAATAACAAGTACTAAGAGGGTCAAAAAATGAATGAAGTCTCAGCCACAGGCTCTGGAGGAGGAACAAATAAGTTGGAATTACTTGATCTAAGAAAGAGATAGTCAAAGAAAGAAATAACATTGTATGTCTGTCTTCTTTGAATCATCAATTGTAGCATAAAGAATAAAGAATTTCTTGAGAAACAAGTGAATGAATCTGTGAAATCTAGAGAGGTTTTCAGATTAGAATATATTCAATAATTAATTGTGATTGCTGAGAGGCCTGCCTAAGCTGAGGAATAGATGCTATATCTGCGAGACGTTCCTTGGGTCTTGTGACTGTGATGGGAGGGCCAGTTGTTATGGTGGAATAGGATATGTACTCATCCACTGGTTGGCCTTTTGTCTCCACATTATCACTTCTGCCCCTCGTTTGTAGCAGGTCCTGTAACCACAAGAGTAGGCCAAAACCTGATCTTCTTCTAGACCCCATCTTCTAGACCATAGTGATTGATGGAGGAAAGCAAGCATGTCCCAAAGTAGCCCTTCAATTTCTCAGTCTGAGATTTCTGCACTGAGGCTGAATAAGACAAATGCTGTCTAGATGCTTTGGAGATGGCGTGAAACACATACACCAGGAGATTGCAGGAGTCATAGTCCTCATCACGTGGAGAAAACCAAGTTGCAGCAAAAAAGAATGATGCCAATACATAAAAAGGAGTTGGAATGGAGGGAAGGAGGAGACAGGAGAAGGCAGGAAAAGGAGAGAGTCAGAAAAAGGCACAAAGAAAGTAAATGGTGTTCAAATTCCCATGTTCTGCCTTCCTGTGATTTTATTTGCCAGTATATCTCCCTCCTTTTTATAACTTAACTAGTTTGATCTTAAACTGACCAAACTAAAGAAAACTGACTTACTTCAGCATTATGTATTTTATGAAGCAGAACAATATTAGCGTGACAAAGGAAATATTTTGATTAACTTTTAGTCCTTTGGCCTCAAATGTAGTTAAGTTTTAATAAATAATGACATGGTTATTTAAAAAAAAATCTTTTTTCTTCTTGGATCTGTCTTTGAGGCCCAGAGGATCTGTGATAAAAGCTTTAAGGATTATCGTTAATGAAGTTATGAGTGCTCTTGTATCCCCATTCTTTCGTCTACATCAAAAATTGGCAAACTTCTTCCATAAAAGGCAGACAGTGAATCTCTTAGTCTTTTCAGGCCATGAAGCCTTTTTTGAAACTACTCGGTTCTGCCTTTGTACTGCGAAAGCAGTCAGAAGCAATACGTAAAGGAATAAGCATGGCTGTGTGCCAATAAAACTTTATTTACATAAACAGAAAGCAGGTCAGGTTTGGTCTTCAGACTGTAAACACCTGGTCTACATGGTCCAAATATTTGTTGTAAAAACAGTTATTTCTATAGACAATAGAAGATTTTGAGACCATCAGCTATTAAGGCTTTCTGGTTCTTTGTTATAATCCCTTCCATTTTAACTTGGCAAGCACTCAACATTATCTTTGTTGCTACATTTGTACACTATTTTAAGTAATTGGAAATGAAATCCTTTTGTCCTTTACCACCTTGGCCGAGCTTGTTCTCCCCATTCCCTGTATGTTACTAATGGAGCTGGAAATTCAGTGTCATTTCTGTTTATCTGTTATTAACACATACTTAGCATGTCTCATAAAGTACATATCTTTTAAAGAACTGGTTCATTGGAACACGGGCTTATACGAGATGAGATGATATCTTTTGATCTGGTGTGTCCTTTCTTCTTTCAAAATTTAAAGTATGGATACCAATTACAATAGCTGTGTATTAATACATTAAATTCAAATTTGTGGTCTTAGCTCTGAGTGTTTTGGGTTCTGTGGGTATCTAATTCCTGTTAAGTTTATATACCCTGGTAGAATTAGACTCTATTTCATAAAAAGAGTCAAAATACATTTTATATTCCATAAAACCTGGTCAATTATCTTCTGTAATGGTTTTAAAATTGGTTCACAAAATCTTTGATAGTCTTCCCTTCAAGAGATAGAGCCTAGTTCCCTTTCCCTTCAGCATAGGCTAGACTTAGTTTCTGGCTTCAAACAAATAAAACTGAAGGAAAGTGACCATGTATGACTCAGAGATTCAGTCACAAAAGCCAATTTAGTTTCCTCCATGTTATCTCTGTTGGATCACTGACTCTGAAGGAAGCCAGCTACCATGTTATAAGGCTATTCAAACAGCCTTGTAATGTGACCTTCATTCACGTGGCAAGGAATTGAGGCCTTTGGCCAACAGCCTGTGAGGAGCTGAGGCTTCCTGCCAACAGCCATGAGTGAGCATGGAGCAGATCCTCCAGCCCCAGTCAAGCCTTCAGATGACTGCAACATGACTGCAACCATTTTAGAAACCCTGAGCCAGAACCACCCAGATAAGTTATCCCAGACTTCTGGCCCACACAAACTACGTGAAAATAAATGTTTATTCTTTTAGGTTTGGGAGTAATTGGTTACACAACAATAGATAACTGGTATATCTTCTAGGCAGAATTTATGACTCAAAAGGGAGAGGTCAGGGGTAAAGATGATCTGCAGCTGTATGGTGTTACTGGGCAGCCAGCCAGCTGCTCTGCTGGAAGACAGGTTTAGATGTGTTGGTGAAGGAAGATGGAATTCAGCTTAATGAGCTGAATAAATTTAAGCCAATTTATATGTTCAAAATTATTAGATAATATTTTGGCAGATATTAGTAACCTTTCAACCTTGGCTACAAACCTGGAAAGTTTTAAAATTATGATGCCTGGATCCCATTCCCAGAGACTCTGAATTAATTGCTCTGTGTTGCAGTCTGAGCATCAGGATTTTTAAATTTCCCTAGGTGATTTTAATGTGCAGCCAAGATTGAGAACTACTGCTTTGTAAGTTAGGAGTTGGAAAGAGTAAGCTTCCCACCTCAACATTTCTCTACCAGATGGCAAATTACAACGAAAGCAAGTCTCAGACCAAATCTGCAAAGCAAATATTTACAGGCAAGTCAAAACAGACATCTAAACTTTTCTGAAGCCCCAATGAAATTATAGTTCCCAATCTTTTCAGGCTTTCTAGACAGGCATGAGGCATGAAGGATTTGCTCAGGACAAATCCTATAATATTTCAGGAGCGGAATTCTGTTAAACCTCTAGTTACATCCTGTGCCCAAGCCTTCCTTTAAGAGGCATATGTTCTTCTGCAATGGGTGTTGGAGTTATCAGATCCTCATACCTCTTTGTGAGAGGGTAGAGGTGCCTGTACCACACTTCTTACAACTCATTCACATATTTTGAACAATATTTCCCCAATGAAAAGAAGTCTTTAAGATCCATAGTGCTGGCCAATGAAACACTTAATGCTGAATTGAGATAAAGATAGTGGAAGCATTTATGGTAGCAGCCTTCAGAATGCAGACTTCAATGAGAGCACCAGTTTCTCAACACTGGCTGTGTATTACATTTTTAGAAAAGACCTCCAGACCCCACCCCAGTCTAATTAAATCAGAAGCTCTGAGAGCAGAGCTTGACATTAATATTTTTTAAAAGCTTCTCAACAACTTATGATTGATGGGGTAATAGTTATGAGAAGATTGGGACTCTGAAGGGGTAGAACACACAGGGGAATTTTTTGGGGTAGTAAAATGGTGTTTGGGTTGTGGGGGTAGTTATACAAATCTATACATGTATTAAAACTGATTGAACTGTACAACAAAAGAAATAAAATATACTGTACAACAAAAGAAGTATGCTGTACAACAAAATAAAATATTAAACTGTACAACAAATAAAATATTGATTTTATTGTATGATAATTTAAAAATAAAACAGTATAACTGCTAAAATATTTTTGACAGCCCTCTGATGATCTCAATGTAGAGCCAGGATTGAGTCACTGTATTAGATTCTTTTAAGAGCTGGTCAGCCATTGCTGGGGTGTGTATTCATAATTAGGCGCCGCCAATATTAACCCCCTAAGTTGACTATCCTCTAACCACTAACCACACACATGCCCATACCCTTGTTTGTAGGCACGCCGCATTGTCTATGGTGAAGTGTTTTTTTAATAATTACAAATATTATATAAAAGTGAGATACAGCTGTCTTTCACAGATTAGATTCGCACTGAGGAATTTTAGAGTATGGCAATGGGAAATTGCATGAGTCAGTAGTTTTATTAATCTCTGCTCTTAGAGAAAAAGCTACTAGTGTGGTTGCTCTCCCTCAAAACAATGTTTCTCAAACCTATTAACTCTGGCTTTTATAGAATAACGCAGAATCCCAAAAGGAGAACCGTTTGGCAGTTTAATTAGTTTTATTTCTAACTGAGACCACAGGAAGAAATAAATGTATCATGAAACAACGTGTATGAATATATGTGTATATATTGTACAAATAAAATAAAAGTTTCAAGAAACATAGGCAGGCCTTTCCTATTTTATTGTGTTTCAATGGCGTGTTGATCATAACATCATGATGCCCTGATGGTGAGCCAATTACAGTTGACTGGACAATAGAACCAGGTTCTACTCTGGAATAATAGACCCAAGCATTTATGCTTCTCCCTGCTGTGACATAAGGAGACAGATAGGAATTTGACCCATGGCTATACCATTCACTAGCTTCCGGAAGTTAGACGAGCTTCTCGATCTTTCTGTGTCTCCACTTTCTCACTTGCAAATAAGAATAATTGTAAAAATGTTCAGGTTGTTTTTGGAATCACTGGATCATGTGACTCCATCAATTCCTAAGTTCCTCTTCCTCTCTTCTTCCTTTACATTTAAGTTAAGACTCAATGAGAAAGAGACTGGAAATGGAAGCTCTGTACTATTTCTTACATTGGAGGCCAGAAGACTAAATCGGGATTTATCATCTTTTCTCGTTGAATGATGTCATGTGGTAGCTAGGACATATCAGAGCTTTCAATATATGAACTATTTAGTGATCTCAACCACAGTAAACATCCTTTAATCTTCAGTGATTTGGACGCTCTGGCTGGAGACAGACTAATACATTAAGCAGCTGCTCTGGCCAAAGAGGGTTGAGTAATAATCCAAACTGACCTGACCATCCACAGCCTTACTTTAAGCAAGAAAGTTTCACTTTCATGGATTTAACTAACAAAAAATTAATAATACATTAGGAAAATAAGATGACTATCCTGGCTAAGGAAATAGTCATGCAGTCTCTGTGGAGAGTTGGTTAGGCCATACCATAGCCAGGGTTGGAAGCATCTTTGTCTGAAAGTCCTGGGAACCACCTCCTCATCCTCCCTAAGCCTTACCAGTGCAATATCTCACAGGGCTGTATAAAACTCAATGAACCATAGCAGGTGCTCCTCAGTTGTTCTGCCTCCCCACTTTTTATTTCCTGTTTAGTTTTTCCTGTTTTTATTTGTTTGTTTGCTAACCAGCCTACGAATATTTAAAATTTTCTTAACTGAACACTAAGACTTGAAGACTTGAAGTCTTCAATCAGGGATGAATGTGTTGACATAGTGTGCTGTCTGGATGAGGCAGGTTATTCATCTCCACAGAATCTCAGGTAACTAAAATGCGTACCATTGAACCATTGTAACTTGGAGCTGGGGTGCCGCTGCATAAAGAGCCAGAGGATCCTGGCTGCCAAGAGGTGAGAGAATGAAGACAGAGGACTGAAGACTCATGTGCCTAAAGCTACCAACCCTGTTTGTCCCTAGCTATGAGTAAAGTAATAAAAATATTTTGCATTACAGTTTAAAGATTTTGGCTCTTTGCAAACTCTCTTACTTTCATCCCAACAGATCGCTGACCCTGATTTTTCAAATGCTTTCGAAGCTTTATTCTGTATCCCTACTTTGGAGTGGGTGTTAACAGCGCCTGGGAGTTTCTGCTATCTTCTCTTTTTATAGCATCTCGGCTTCCATTTCCTCAGAGCTGTAAGAAGGCACATGGGCACAGTCAAGGTTAATAGAATGAAGACTGTGATTCCCATCCTTCTCCTCCGCTTTTTCCTCTGTTAGCCCCACACCTGGAAATATTCCTGGTTTTTGAGGACAGAACAGCTGAATTAATAAATGCCTGTTTGTATGCACATAGAACAGAAGAATATACGCACTTTAATCCTTTTGGTGTTTCCCTGTGGCCTGTGCTCAGCTCTTGAATTGATGTGTGCTACCTATGGATAGATAAGCTTGGCTTTGCTTCCTTCCTCCTCACTCTACCATTCATTCTCCTTGCACTATCAGGCTGGTGACGTCAAGATGCTGTGAGCCAAAGTTCAGTGTGGAGGATCAACTAGCCACCAGCCAACATCGCATAGTTTCCTGACCTTATTTATTTTTAAAATATTTGATGTCATAAGGATAACAAGACAAAGTCTACATTATGCCAGGGATTGACTTCTGGGAGGAATCTTAATGCTAATTCAGGTTTCTTGATAGCTTAGAAAAGCAGACATTCTATGGCTTGATAGTACTACTGATTTTATGTGATATCTACGATAGAGAGAATTTTCTCATTTAGCATAGACTGTTCAATAGCCATTAAAGAATGTCATAGGCATTACTAATGGAAACTGAATAGTATAGTATGAATTTGATGTGCAGCTGAGACTCTGATATGAATGTATGATCAGTTTTAATGAAGAAGTAACTGAGCTGAGTATCCTTATCCATACATAGAACCGATGAATTAAGAGGGACTACAACATTTACTTGTACATGTTTCCCAGCCCGACATTTGAAAAGAAATCATGAGATTTTATACTGCCTCTTTAAGCACATTTTTTTCATTTAGAAACTATGATCGTATCTTTACCTTACATATGAAAAATTAATAAACTGTCATTTGTATTTTTATGACTAGAATAAAGAACTAGTCAGCACCTTCAACTCACAATCCTCTCTCCTTTCTTTTTCTCTGTTATTTCCCTAAGGATACAGTTCTGGTGTATCTTTAAATCTGTAAGCGATACCGAAGAGCTAGAAACTTGTCCAGTGATTCAAACACACTTAAGTCCCAAATGCAAAATTTGGAAAAAAATTCCAAAGGTAAATATTACTTTTGTACCAACTGAAAATCACATATTTCTTCCTGTTGCCTGGAAATACCCTTAGCCTCTTAAGTGGTATTTCTTAGAAAACCAAGAAATTACTATAATTAAAACATAACTTATAGCTCTAGATTCCAATTGACATTGTCATTATCTAAAGTATCTTTGAGTTATATTTTCAGAATTTAATGCAGTTGCCAAGTCGCATCGAAAGCAAAATGTAAATATGAGTAATGTTTCAAAGTAAACATTCTCAGGGTGACAAAAAACGAAGGGTTGCTGTGAGCAAATAAAACAAATTATTAAGCCATTTTGTGTAATTACAAAATTTTGTATAATTACAAAATGGCTTAATATAATTAGAATTGACTTTAGTAATTTTTTTGTCAACTTAAAAAATAGTTGACACATTTATTATTCACAGTTAATTAATGAATAGTTTAAACGTAGCTTTTGAAATTATTTCCAAAGTTATTGTATTATTTTCATGAATAAGCAAGAAGGCAAGGAAGGTTATCTGCTTTGAAAAGACCATGGGAGTAGGTTTGAATTGTCCTTTACCAAGGGCTCTATGAAATTAATTGTACAATATGAGAATCTTAAAACATTACCTATGAGGTAGAAATAAAATAAACCATAATAGATGTTAACAGAGAAAATATAACTCTAGTTTCATATCACTATATAGCAATAATAATTAACTGGTAGAGATTAAGCTTATCTAAAAGCTTAAAGAAGATATTTAAATACTGCTTTGAAAAGTGATCATTTTAGATAAATTAAAAAATATATATTTAAAAATCAAGAATAATATTTATAGAATATTTTTTCTTGCTGATGTCTAGGCAATTGAAGTATCAGCAAATTTCTATCTAACAATGAGCGAATATTAGAATTTTACATTAGTGTCTACATTAGTTTCCCAGGGCTACCTGGGAAACTTATCACAAACTTGGTGCCTTAAAACAGTAAGAATTTATACTCTTACAGTTCTGGGGAACTAGAAGCCTGGAATCAATGTGTGAGCAAGATTGATTCCGTTTGGAGGGCTGAAGGGAGAATGTGTCACATGCCTCTCTCCTGGCTCTGGTAGTTGCTGACAACAATGTTCCTTGACCTGCAGCTGAATCACTTCAATCTCTGTCTCTATTATCACGTGGTGTTCTCTCTGTATGCCTCTGTGTCTCTGTGTTGGCACAGAGCCTTCATTTTTTTTTTAGATGAAGTCTCGCTCTGTCACCAGGCTGGAGTGCAGTAGTGTGATCTTGGCTAACTGCAACCTCCACCTCCTGGGTTCAAGCAATTCTCTACCTCAGCCTCCCGAGTAGCTGGGATTATAGGCACCCACCACCACACCTGGTGAATTTTTGTATTTTTAGTAGGGACGGGGGTTTCGCCATGTTGCCAGGCTGATCTTGAACTCCTGACCTCGTAATCCACCTGCCTCAGCCTCCCAAAGTGCTGGGATTACAAGCCTGAGCTACTGCACCCAGCTGAGCCTTCTAATTAGCACAGCAGTCATTGGGTTTACAGTCCAATTGAATCCAGTATGAGGTCATCTTAACTAATTACATCTGCAGATACCCTATTTCCAAATAAGGTAATATTTTGAGTGTCTGGGTGAACACAAATTTTGGGGGACACTATTCAACACAGCACAATGTTGTATCTTTTGCAAAGAACAATTGACTGTTTAAAAAAACTGCCCAAAATACATTTTTGGTGTTCATATTGTGAACTGGTAGTTAAACAATTACATTTGGGAAATACATTGTTTAATTTTTGTTAAATTTTATCAAACTAAAGAATTGGGGAATAATAATAATTGCTATTTTAGAAAATGTTTGCATAGTCTTCACATACCTTAGCAGAAAGAATCAACAAATATTTATTGAACATTTACTATGCCCAAGGCACTTCATAGAATATTGGTCTTTCATTTATCTAAAACAAGATTACTATTGATAGAAATATTTATAGTATTCATTTTTGATTGATTGCAATACCCAAAGAAGGGCATGAGATATTGAAAACAAACACAAAGAAGAAATAGTACTTTTCCTCAAAAGCTTTAAAATAAAAATATACTGCATTTTTATAAAATATAAAGAGAAAGAGGCAGTTGGTGAGGAAAAGACAAACTGCTACTTATTAGCCAGATAACCATGGGCAGGTTAGTAAATTTCTCTGCATCTTGGTTTCCTCATTTATAAATGGGGTCAGTAATATTTCTGTCTATCTCAGATCATTGCTAGAAAGATTAAATGACTATATGCATGAAATGTGTTTAGAATTGTACCTAGATGCATAAACCTTTGTGTAATAGCTATTGCTACAAGGGAAATTAATGCATATAGATATTTAATAATTGTGTGGGACAATATTTAAAGTCTTTAAAGTCTTTAAATTCAAATAATCTCCAGAAAATGGTTTCCAGTAAACACTGGGTAACTTGGTAGTTATAAACAAGTTATTTGAGATAGCAATTGCTTTTTTTATTGGCAGGTATCATTTGTCTATTTCAATGTAATGATTGGTTTTTACTTGGAGAATGTAATGATTTATTCTGGTGTTGAGTTTGCCGTTAAATGTAAATCAGGTGGAAAAACTTAAAATATTTGAAGAATTTGAATGCTATTGGTGTGTTTTTTTGACCTATGTGGGTTTGAACGGTTCTCCCTGTGAGGTCCTGTGACAATGGTTATGAAACTCTCTCGCTTGCACCCCATAGGAAAAGACATATAGAAGGAGATGGAATACTCACCTTGAACATACCTTGGTCTCATGTTCGTTCCTGTCTCCAAAGAGGAGTCCTTTGCCGCTGTTGACTTCTCAGGACAACCACACTTCCTTGGATATCTACTGCCACAGACAAAACCATACCATGGAAAGCAGTTGAATTACTCTGATTCTGATGTTTTCTTTCCCCAAACCAACCAAGTCTAGAGTGGGAATTGAATGGAGGCTGGATAATCACAAAGCTTCTGAGTACAACTTCACTACTGGCTACCGAGCAGTACTTTTTTTTTTTTTTTTTAATATGGATGAATGATATTTTAAGGGGGCTAATAGGCTGCAGCTAGTGGGAGGAAATACATTTGGGTAATTAAGGTGAGGACATGAAGAAACCTGCTGGCTACAGATTGCAGCTGTATTCCACCCAGTGTATTTGTTATGGTTCAACTGAGTTGGGAAACCTGCAATAGGCCTGGTTCCACCACTCACTGTTCCACAGCTACAATTTAACAATGTCCTCAACCTGAAAAGGGTAGAGTGCACACTGCATTCTTCTTCCCACATGCCTCAATGTGTCTTCATTTTCTTTTACCCCATCTGCTTCCTGTAAGTTACTTTTACAGTTGCTACCCAAAAAGGGAGAAGAATAAATTTTTGTAAATTTAAACTAATGTCAGATATTAAGCAGGAAATCTGTAAAACAGTATTTCCCTGGGAAGTTGATAAGTACTACAGGAGAAACGCTTCCACAGAAAAGTAAGGCTGGGAAATGTTAGGTTATATTACGCTAAACTAAAATTGGGAGGGTGACCACATGATCTATTGTCCAAACTGGGATAATTTAGAGAAAAAGGGAGCACTGTTGATATTATGCCAGGGGAAGCATTAATCAGATTGTTCCAGGCAACTATGGAAGTATGGTCACCCAATTCATTGTATGTCATGTTAGAATCTTTAAAATGATAATAAACATTTGCTTGGGAAGAAAATAGTATATACCATCTCCCCAAAATATATGTGGAATATGTCGAAGGTCTGTATTTAAAAGTGTTTGTGAAATGTTGGTTTTAGATATGTACTTAGAAATCATAGATTTTGTACATTCCCCCTCATTTCAAATTTTAAAGGAAACCACATAAAAACCAAAAGAAGGCATTATCATTTCCATATAAATTCAAATGTCTATGGATGATGTTAGATTCTTTAATGAGGACCTTAATTGTGTAATATACATCCTTGGGATTAAAGGTTTTTAAGGATGGCTGATATCTCATTAACTTTTTAATAATGCTATAATACCACAGAAGAAAATTAGGTCTGCCCCTAAAGATCATTAGAACAGTCTGCCTATTTTGCCTACATCTTCATCATGAGGACTTTTGATTTTAAGAGTCTTTAATGGTTGTTTCAGGAAAATGCTTTATTGTCAGTCTTATTCATTTATGGACATAAGATCATTTAAGTACAGATTCCCCTGTTGCTGGGGAATGTTTCCTACTCTGTAAAATGATAATGAGAGTTTAATGGTTCACTTCACCCTTGAGGAAAAATGGTTTCCAGCACATTTGAGATATAGAGACTTTGCTTTCTCTGGAAAGACAAAAACCAAAATTGACCCCAGTTTTCAAGCGTTAATCCTCCAATGGTTAATAGGATATTATTCTTAGCATTCTTTAATCTGTTTTCAAGAGGCCCCAAACTCGCTGATTAAAATCTAGCAAGGGAAAGAAAAGAGATGAGAATTGTGAAATAAAGCGTGAAGACAGCAGGACACCATAAGTTAACAGTTGTTAATAGACTTGTGTTATTTGCTGATCTAAAGCACTGGCGTAAATCAGGGTAGGTTAAAGAAGGTCAAGGTGGTGAGAGATAGGAGAGTGAGAAAAGGTACAGGTCGCTTGGACGGAGTGAATGTTAAAAGGAAAGCTCAATTTACCTTAGAATAACAGCTGGAACATTGTAGGCACTCAACAAACCAGTCACTATTCAATGAGTAGTTGTTAAATGAATGAATGGCTCACAGTAATCAGATCTGAAATGCTGTTTCAATATAGAGATAAAATGATAATTTAGAACAATTTTTTTAATCGTAAAACAAAAGAGGAGAAAAGTGTACTCTTCCTTTTCCCTTGAGCAAATCATTGAGATTCAGATTCTAATTTTAGTGTATAATATTTGCTCTACCCTCCTCACTTGACTGTTTGAGGGTATAGTTAATATGGATGTCTTATGCAATCATACTGGATTATTATCCTTTGAGGGAATATCAATAATTTCTTTTAGAAAGCGTTTTCTTACTGAACAAGTGACCAAGTATCTACATACGGAGGAGAAGATGCAATGTGGAGATACCTGGCTGCTGCACATATATATGCTACTAATGGAACAGCATGGATCAGTGATTCTGAATGTCTTAATGTGCATTAGATTCACCTGGGCAGCTTTTACAGCCCACCTGTGTCTGGCCTTGCTCCAAGAAATTCTGATCTAATTAGTCTGGATGAGGCTCAGGAATTGGTACGCTTTTAAAGCTCCCCAGATGATTCTACATGTTGGTAGAATTGAGAACTACTATTATAGACCAAAGTCGGGGGTGCGGAGAAAGGAAACAAGGAGGGAGATAGAGCCTACAATTTTTCCTATATTAATTTAGTAAATATTTCATGAATATTCTTTATGTGCCAGACACTGTGCTAGGCACCAGGCATATATTAATGACTAATGTCAACAAAATTCCTACCTTTCTTGACCTTACATTCTAGTTGGAAAAGGCAATAAACAAATACATATTTTATTGATTTTTTCCAGCTTTATTAAGATTTAATTGACAAACATATAGTGTACAATGTGATGTTTTGATATGTGTATACATTGTACAATAATTGAATTAAGCTAATTAACAGATACTTCACCTCACATACTTATCATTTTTTGTGGTGAGAACATTTTAGGCTTACTGTCTTAGCAATTTTCAAGTGCACATTAACTGTAGTTACCATGCTATACAATACATCTCCAGAACTTACTCCTCTTGTCTGACTGAAACTTTGTAACTTTGATCAACATATCCACATCACCCCCTTTCTCCCAACCCAGCCCCTGGGCACTCACCATTTCACTCTCTGCTAAAGTTCAACTTTTTTGATTCCATATATAAGTGAAATAATGCAGTGTTTGTCTTTCTGTGCCCGGCTTATTTCACTGAGCATAATGTCCTCCAAGTTCACTCATGTCGTTCAAATGGCAGGATTTCCTTACTGTTTAATAGCTGAGTAGTATTCCATTGTATATATAGAGCACATTTTCTTTATCCGTTCATACATTGGTGGACACAGGTTGATTCCATATTTTGGCTATTGTAAATAATGCTGCAATGAACATGGGAGTGCAGATATCTCTTTGACATGCTGACTTCACTTCCTTTGAATATATATCTAGAAGTAGAAATGTTAGATCATATGGTAGTTCTATTTTTAGTTTTATGGGAACCTCTATGCTGTTTTCTATATGGCCGTACTAATTTACATTTTCATTAACAGTGTACGAGAGTTTCCTTATCTCCACATCCTCGACAACACTTACCTTTTGTCTTTTTGACAACAGCCATTTTAACAGATTTGAGGTGATATCTCATTGTGGTTTTAATTGGCATTTCCCTGATGTTTAGTGATGTTGAGCATTTTTTATATTCCCATTGGCCATATGTATGTCTTCTTTTATATTTAATTGAAGACATATATATATTTCATAATTTAATGCCTGTAAAATAATTATACATTTTACATTGAATGTGATAAAGTATTGCAACATTTAGTTATTAGACAATTTTTTCTTAGTGGTAAATAGAATAATGGTACACATTACATCTATGAGATCTTAGATTCAATGAAATATAATTTCAGATAGAATCAAGGAAATTAACCTCTCCATAATAAACAAGGCTTCAAATCACATAATCCATAAGTTACAAATCTCAATTAACAAAGCAGTCGTTAACAAATTACTACCCTGAATAAACACTGTGATTCTTTCATCAAGGTTTTACTTCCCTGGACCAACACTGTAACTTTTCTACAGATCCTACATATTTAAATGAACAAATACCATGAATCTTTAAAGTGTATGTTGTCAGTTTTCAGACACAATTCTCCATGAGTCTGTTATGTTTCTCCACATTTTGAGAAGTGAGGTGCTGACTGCCCTTTGTATAAACTATCTATTCAAGGATGTTTGTGTAACCAAGAGTCTTGGAAGACTGAGATAGTATCCTCCCACAGAGCAAAGGGCAGGCATGCTTATTGCCCATTGTAAAAGACTCAGGTCCATCAGGAAATATTCCCATGTAACAAATCTGCACATGTACCCTCTGTATCTAAAATAAAAGTTGAAATTTAAAAAAATACTCATGTTTGCTAAACTCTGCTGCATGTTCAGGCACTATCTAACCCTTTTCACATTGCCCTTTGGGAACTGGCTACAAAGTAGCAACATAATGCCCCTATTATAGTGGGTATGGTTGAAGGGTTGGGTAATAAATAAACTCTTGGCCCAGGTCCTGCCTCATAGTGATCCAGAGGACCACAAGTTGTCATTTTCCCACTCCTAAATGAATAATTACAATAGACATACAGAGTAGTTGGCAAATCCTCCACAGTGATTCCTTGGTCTGTGGAATAAGAGTTAAAACTGCTCCCCTACCCATCCCAAAGCAGTAAATTACTACAATTTTTATGTCCCACTGGGGATTAGCAGGGATTAGAGTTGCCCTTAAATACCTAAAGAATGCCGAATTGGTGATTCCTACCATATTCTCTTTAAACCAGACAAATTCTGAAGGATGAGAGTGAACTGTGCTAAATGTGCTATCTTTGCCAGAGCAGAATTACTGGCCTGAGGTGTGTTGTATGCTGCCAGTGACCTGGTGATACATTGTTTTCCAGCCCTATCTGGAAGACAATCAGAAATAGTTTGCATTCACTTGGGATGGAGAAGAGTATATATTTTTTTCTCTTACTCCAGAGCTATCTTACCTTTACCTTCTGTCATAATATAGTTAAAGGAACCTGGACTATTGAGATGAACAGCAGAACATCACATTGGTCCATCCAATCAATGATATGTCAATTGGACCAGCTGAGCAACAATTGACAAGTACATTAAAGGACTTGTTAAGGTGCTGCATTCCAGAAAGGGAAGAAATGAACCCTATGATGATTTAGAGACTTGTCCTTATCAATATAGACTATAATACTCCAGTGGTCGGAAGCATGTTGGGGTATCCTCTCAGAAGCAGAGAACAAATTATGGCATGTTGTACCTCACACCATTTAGAAGAAATTACAAGAACTGATAGGCTACTTCAGGTTATCAAAGCAGTATATTCCCAGGCTGGAGAAATGATTCTAACTGATTTACCAGGTGATAACAAAGGCTGCCAACATTGATTGAGAAATGCCATAAGGAAGGTTTCTATAGCAGACCTACCCGAGTACAAAGAACTTGGCTGGTTGAGCTACATCACCCAGAAGCCTCTTTAGTATTAGACGTATCATCTGTGGGCAAAGATGCATGAATTTCTGGAAATCCTCTCTTAGGGAAAATTTATCTTAAAAATATGAGTACTAAGAGGAAGAGAGGTATGCAGAAAAACAAAAGAAGGAAGAGTATCTAATACTTAGATGTTTCTCACAGTATTATTTTTATTACAAAAAAGTTAAAACAGCTTAAATGCCAAGGAAAAGAATGGTTAAGCAAATATTCAGACTTTGGAATACTATATAGAAGTAACAATGATGTTCAGGAAAAAATACTCGTGTGTGTGTAACAC
This sequence comes from Hylobates moloch, assembly GCF_009828535.3. Taxonomy (NCBI): domain Eukaryota; kingdom Metazoa; phylum Chordata; class Mammalia; order Primates; family Hylobatidae; genus Hylobates; species Hylobates moloch. The sequence goes on along the minus strand of NW_026652288.1, from coordinate 78,611,435 downwards.
TATGTATACAGTAGGAACATAAATCATTAACATCATCGTATTTATGACAGCAGCAAATACATCCAACATTTATTAATTTGATAAATAGTGTATTAAGAACACAGTGTCTAGACACTGTCAATACAATGTCCATGAGAGCAGAGCTTTTTCATACTCTTTTCCATATTCCCAGAACCTTAAATAGTGCCTGACATATTTTTAGGATCTCAATACATATTTATTAAGTGATTTCATTGAGTCTTTATGACAGCATATGAGATAGTTTTTAAATGTCCCTAATTTTCTTTAAAATGCTTTATCATAGATAATGAGATATAAATGTGTGTATATTAGTTTTTATATATAACCCAAAGACATTTAGTCAACAATTCAAGTATTCTAACTGGAAATTCTCGTTCAGAGGTGATTAGTTAATATTGAAAGGCATTGATTAGGAATCTAAACTTCAGAGGTGCCTATACCAGTGTTTCAGGTATCACTGTATGATTTTTCATTATTGAGTTCATTAATTATCACAGGGACATTTAGTGGAGATTTCTTACTGTTGAAATGAGTGATATTCTGAATATGTTGACTAGGAATTATTTATACATACCTACAAACTTGCTTGAATGGTATATTTAAATCAAGGAAGTCCAATAACCTAATACCTTTGGATCAATACTTTAGATTTCATTATCTGTTCCAACTGTGATAGCTGATCCTCATCTTGGAATATCGTTAACAGCGTAGTCTCTGAGTAACACTTCTAAGAAAACTTCTGTGGGATTATGTAAAGATAAAGAACTGGCATCCCTGATTGCCACAGAACGCTTGTATGTTTGGCAGAAATCAGTCTGAGCCTTGCTTTCATTGCTATGGGTCGCCTGACAGAGAAGTAGCAGCGGAGGAGTCCTAATTATTGCAGGTCACCACTATTCACCAAAAAGAACCTGGTAATTGTGAAGACCAGTATTCGCTTAGGTTCAACAGGGATTGATAAATACCATTGTTATCCCCATTTTATAGATGAGAAATCTCAGGCTTAGAGAAATAAGTAATTTATCAATGTGATAAAAACTAGATAGAGACAGAACTGGAATGGAAATCTGAGTATTATTCTAATATCCCTTTCCATGCACTTAAAGCAGGTGAAAAAAAAAAGAAAATACCAAAATGTATTATTTTAACCATGGGAGAAAAAATAAACCTCCTAAGCAAAAATTGTGCAATAAGAAAAAAAAATAACAATTACTAATCGTCTGTGGGATTATGAGCAACTGTTTTTCTTCCTACTTCTCTGTATTATACAAAGTTTCTGCATCTAGTGTGTATACATTTATAAAGAAAAAAACTCCAAAATGTTATTTGATTTCTTTTTTAAGCATTTCTGGCTGAAGCAAACCATTCTCTGAATGTTCCTCAAAATAGGATATGTAGAGATAAAAATACCTTCATAGGCCAAACAAAATTCGTCATGTGTCATATCCCTAAAATATATTTATGCTGTTGATACAGAAGTTTTGACATACAAAGAATCTCAGCCAGTGCATTATTTTCCTATTATGCGTATTTTTAAATTTTCTATAATCTATTTTGTAACAACAGAATATTGATTTTATTGACTAAAATAAAGTGTTATCATTATTTCAAAGCCATATCAGAAGAAATGTTGAAAAGGAATAGAAATATATTGAAACTTTATGTTCTACTTTAACTTTCCCTTTGCATAGTTTATGTGAATATAATAATAAAATGCATTGCAAGCCTTGCTAAGCATACCCCGGATGAAAGAGGAGGTTATATTTATGTTTCCTTGTTAGTAATGGGAGAGCTCTAGTATGCTTCACTTGTATACTGTCTGAGTTTTTTAAGCTGGTGAATTAGCATATGATAAATACCTATATGACTGACTCTATGGATGAACAACTTTAGTTTAGTGATACTCTTTTTCCAAAATTGTTTTCAGTAGAGCAATTGTTCACTGAGTTTTGTACTAAGTTACTTTTCAATGGGTAAGATATTTTAGAATGTTGGTTTTTGGTGGTGCTAAGAAAAAAAGTAAGCCAATTTGATAGAAGGGTTTTGTTTGTAAAGTAACAGGTGGCAGGATAACAAACTCTTTGCCTCTCTGATTCCTCTATCTACACTTACACATGTGTATAATTTTTATGTTTAAGTAATATTTTTGATCATTTTTTATTTATTTCAATAAGTATAATGCCTAAATTTTGAGAATGCCTATATTCTGATCTTGGTAACAAAAAACAAAACTAACAATGTTATCATGTCAATTGCTAGAATTGTATTATACTATCCAGGCAGTGTCATCTAGATTATCTGTATTTCTTCAGTACAAAAGTAAAACAATACATTGCTATGTTATTGACCTAATATATTAACAAATGTGTGAAGACTTGTATGTGTGTGGTGGGGTGTGGGGGGCACTGGACCAGCTATTTTATTATTTTATTTTATTTTATTTTATTTATTTTATTTTATTTTATTTTATTTATTTTATTTTATTTATTTTATTTTATTTTATTTTTTTTGAGACGGAGTCTTGCTCTGTCACCCAGGCTGGAGCGCAGTGGCGCAATCTCACCTCAGTGCAAGCTCCGCCTCCCGGATTCACGCCATTCTCCTGCCCGAGTAGCTGGGACTACAGGCGCCCGCCACCACGCCCGGCTAATTTTTTGTATTTTTAGTAGAGACGGGGTTTCACCGTGGTCTCGATCTCCTGACCTCGTGATCCGCCCGCCTCGGCCTCCCAAAGTGCTGGGATTACAAGCGTGAGCCACCGCGCCCGGCCCTGGACCAGCTCATTTAAAGCTGACAGAGAAATGGATAAAATTTCTTTGAGCACTGCCAAGCAAAGAGACTAGCCTCAGTGGCGTTCCAAGTGACTAGTGAAGAGGGGAGGTCTGGCTAAGATGGATCACTGATCTCCACCAGAGGTTAGATTCCAAAGATTTTTTTAAGCCACCTGTTCTAAAACATAGAAATACAAGACAGGGAAGAGGCAGTCTTTGGTCTAAGTGAAAAATGTGTACTCGACTGCCTAGGATTCTAAACAGCTTTTCATCACTTAAATATAGCATCCTGTTTTGAAACTCTTCCACATAAAGCAAACATTATCTTATAAATATTGTCATAGAACACTTAGGGTCCATTGAAAGGCTGCCTTAATACTTTTCCAACGTAAAAACAAACAAAACATTTTATTTTATGGTATAAATTTTTATATTATATTGAAATTTGGCCAATTTTTGCTTAAATAATTATAGAAAAAAGTCACTTGATTTTTTTAATTTTTAATTTTAATTTTTGTGGGTACATAGTAAGTGTACCTATTTATGAGGTACAAGAGATGTTTTGATACAGTCATGCAGTGCATAATAATCACATCATGTATAATGTGGGTATCCATCCCCTCAAACATTTATCTTTTGTGCTACAAACAATCCAATTATACTCTTAGTGATTTCAAAATGTACAATTAAATTATTATTGGCTATTGTCACCTTGTCGTGCTATCAAACACTAGGTCTTATTCATTCTTTCAATTATATTTTGTACCCATTGACCATCCTCACCCCACCCCCAGCACCCCACTACCCTTCCTAGCCTCTGGTAACCAACCCTCCTCTCTCTATCTTCAAGAGTTCAATTGATTTGATTTTTAGAGCCCACTAATAAGTGAAAACATGATATTTGTCTTTCTGTGCCCAGCTATTTCACTTAGCATAAGGATCTCCAGTTCCATCCAAGTTATTGCAAATGAGTAGATCTCATTCTTTTTTATGGCTGAATAGTACTCCACTGTGTATAAGTACCACATTTTTTTTTATCCACTCATGTGTTGATGAACACCTTACGCTGTTTCCAAATCTTGACTATTGAGAATAGTGCTGCAAAAAACATGGGAGTGCAGATATCTCTTCAATATACGGATTTCCTTTCTTTTGGGAATATATCCAGCAGTGGGATTGCTGGATCATATGGTAGCTCTATTTTTAGTTTTTGAGATGCCTTCAAACGGTTCTCCATATTGGTTGTACTAATTTACATTCCCACCAACGGTGGGATTCATCATTGTCTGTCTTTTGGATAAAAGCTATTTTAACTGGGGTGAGATGGTATCTCATTATAATTTTGATTCGCATTTCTCTGATGATCAGTGATGTCGAGCATCTTTTCATATGCTTGTTTCCTATTTGTATGTCTTCTTTTGAGAAATGTTTGTTCAGATTTTTTGCCCATTTTAAAATCAGATTATTAGATTCTTTCCTGTACAGTTGTTTGAGCTCCTTACATATTCTGGTTATTATTCCCCTGTCAGATGGTAGTTGACAAATGTTTTGTCCCATCTGTGGGTTGTCTCTTCACTTCGTTGATTATTTCTTTAATCAGAAGCTTTTTAACCTGATGCAATCCCATTTGTCCATTTTTGCTTTGGTTGCCTGGGCTTGTGGGGTATTACTCAAGAAATTTTTCTCCCAGATCAATGTCCTCGAGAATTTCCCCAATGTTTTCTTGTAGCAGTCACATAGCATAAGCCTTAGATTTAAGTCATTCATTTTTATTAATTTTTGTATATGGTGAGAGATAGGGGTCTAGTTTTATTGTTCTGTCTATGAATATCCAATGTTCCCAGCACCATTTACTTAAGAGACTGTCTTTTCCCCATTGTATATTCTTGGCACTTTTCTTGAAAATGAATTCACTGTAATATGTGGATTTGCTTTTGGGTTCTCTATTTTGTTGTACTGGTCTATGTGTTTGTCTTTATACCAGGACCATGCTGTTTTGGTTACTATAGCTCTGTAGTACAATTTGAAGTCAGGTAATGTGATTTCTTCAGTTTTGTTCTTTTGGCTTAAGATAGCTTTTAGGATTATTTTTTTCTATTCCTGTGAAGAATGCCATTGGTATTTTGATAGAGATTTCATTGAGTCTGTAGTGTTCTTTGGGTAGTGTGGACATTTTAACAATATTGATTCTTTCAATCCATGACTCTGAAATATCTTTCCATTTTTGGTGTCCTCCTCAACTCCTTTCATCGGTGTTTTACAGTTTTCATTACAGAGATCTTCCACTTCTTTGGTTAAGTTAATTCCTAGGTATTTAATTTTATGTGTGACTACTGTAAATAGGATTGTTTAGATTTCATTTTCAGAGTGTCCACTGTTGGCATATATAGATTCTATGGCTTTTTGTATGTGATTTTGTATCCTGTAACTAATGAATTTAACAGTTCTATAGGTTTTGTGGAGTCCTTACGTTTTTCCAAATAAAATATTACATCATCTGCAAACAAGGATAATTTGACTTCTTTCTTCTTAATTTGGATTCCCTTTATTTCTTTCTCTTGTCTGATTGATCTAGCTAGGACTTTCAGTACTATGCTGAATGGCAATGGTGAAAGTGGGCATCCTTGTCATGTTCCAGATATTAGATGTAAGGCTTTCAGTTTTTCCCCATTTGGTATGATACTAGCTGTGGGTCTGTAGTATACGGCTTTTTAAATGTTGAGGTATGTTCCTTCAATACTGAATTTTTTTAGGTTTTTATTTAATCATGAAGGGATTTTGAATTTTATCAAATGTTATTTCAGCATCAGTTAAAATGATTTTTGTTCTTCATTCTACTGATAGGATGTATTGTGTTGATTGATTTGCTTATGTTGAAACATCCTTGCATCCCAGGGATAAATCCCACTTGGTCATGGTGAATGATCATTTTAATGTATTGTTGAATTTGATTTGCTATTATTTTCTGAGGATATTTGTGTCAATATTCATCAGAGATACTGGCCTGTAGTTGTTTCTGTTTTGTTTTGTTTTGTGTTTTTTGCGTCTTTGTCTCATTTTTGTATTAGGGCAATACCGGCCTCATAGAATGAGTTTGGAAGTATTCCCTCCCCCTCTATTTCTTAGAATGGTTTAAGTGGGATTGATATTGTTTCTACTTTAAAATTCAGCAGTGAAGGCACTGGATCCCAGGCTTTTATTTACTGGGAGACTTTTTATTAGGGCTTCTATCTCACTGCTTGTTATTGGTCTGTTCAGGTTTTGAATTTAAACCTTGGTAGGTTGTACATGTCTAGGAATTTGTCCATTCTATCTAGATTTTCCAATTTATTGTTATGTAGGTGCTCATGGTAGCCAATAATGATCCTTTGAGTTTCTGTGCTGATAGTTAAAATGTCCCTTTTCATCTATAAATTTATTTCTTTGGGTCTTCTCTCTTTTTTTCTTAGTCTGGCTAAAGGTTTGTCAATTTTGTTTAGTTTTTAAAAAAGCAAATTTTTATTTCATTGAGTGTATTATTTTCTTCATTTCAATTTCATTTATTTCTGCTCTAATCTTTATTATTCATTTTCTTCTACTAATTTTGGATTTGGTTTGCTCTTGCTTTTCTAATTTTTTAATGGGCGTCATTAGGTTGTTTACTTAAAATATTTTTTCTTTTTTGTTGTAGGCACTTACAGCTATAAACTCCCCTCTTAGTACTGCTTTTGCTGTATCCCATAAGTTTTGATATGTTGTGTTTCTTCTATCATTTGTTTCAAGAAATTTTTCAATTTCCTTCTTAATTTCTTCATTTACCCACTTGTCATTCAGGAGCATATTGTTTCATTTCCATGTATTTGTATAGTTTCCAAAATTCGTCTTGTTATTGATTTCTAGTTTTAGTCCATTGTGGTTAGAAAAGATGTTTGGCATTATTTCAATTTTTTCAACTGTTTTAAGATTTGTTTTGTAACCTAATATATGATCTATCCTTGAGAATAATCCACATGCTGAGGAGAAGAATGCACATTCTGCAGCCATTGGATGAAATGTTCTGCTAATATCTATTAGGTTCATTTGGCCTATAGTGCAGATGAAGTACAGTGTTTCTTTGTTTTCTCTGTCTGAAAGATCTGCCCAATGCTGGAAGTAGGGTGTTGAAGTCTCCAGTTATTACTGTATCAGGGTTTATCTCTCACTTTAGCTCTAATAAATATTATTATATTTCAGGGTGCTCCAGTGTTGGGTGTGTATATATTTACAATGGTCATATCCTCTTGCTGAATTGACACCATTATCATTATGTAGTGACCTTCTTTTTCTCTTCTTATAGTTTTTGTCTTGAAATCTATTTTGTCTGTTAGAAGTATAGCTACTCCGGCTCTTTTTTGGTTTTCTTTGGCATGGAATATCTTTTTTCATTCCTTTATTTTTCAGTCTATGTGTGTTTTTATTGGTGAAGTGAATTTCTTCTAGGCAACAGATCATTGAGTCTTATTATTGCATACATTCTGCCGCTCTATGTCCTTTGATTGGAGAGTTTAGTCCATTTGCATTCAATGTGATGGATAATAGGGACTTACTCTGGCATTTTGTCATTTTGTTTTCTAGTCGTTTTGTGATCATCTCTTCCTTCTTCTTTCCTTCCTGTCTCCCTTCTAGTGAAGGTTATTTTCTCTGCTGATATGATTTTGTTTCTTGCTTTTTATTTTGTGTATGTGTATCTATTGTATATTTTTTGTCTTCAAGGTCTGCTGTAACCACTCCCTGGCTATGGCCTATTTTACTCAAGGCCCTGGGACTCCACAATCAGTAGATGGCAAAGCCAGTCAGGCCTGTTTCCTTTTTTTCTGGGTGGGAAGTTCCTCCAGGCCCCCAGTGGGTCCAGAGAGTTCATCCAAGAGCCACTGACTGGAGTCAAAATCCTTACAAGTCTACCTGATATTCTGTTGTACTGCAGCTGAGCTGGCACTCAAATTACAAGATGCTGTCCTTCCCACTCTTTTTTCTCCTTTCCAAAGGCAAAGGAGCCTCACCCCATGGTCACCACCACTGCAAGCCCATAGGGAATACTGACATACTACTGCTGATGTTCCCTTAAGGCTTAAACGCTCTTCAGTCAGCTTGTGGTGAATTTTGCCTGGCCTAGCTAGCACTCACCCTTCAGGGCAGTGGGCTCCTATCTGGCCCAGGGCAGGTCCAGGAAGCCTGTCCACGAGCCAAATCATGTAATTTGGGACCCCAAGTGCCTGGTTGGTGCTCTACTCCACTGTGGACCAGATGATACCTGAAGTCAGCAAGTCTCAGAGGCTCACCCAAGGCCTTCAACATCATATCTGGTTATTGCTGCTGGCTATTCAGGACCCAAGGGCTCTTCAGTTAGCAGGTGAATGCTGCCAGGACTGGGCTGTTTCCTTAAAGGCAGGAGGCTCCCGTCTGGCACAGGGTGTGTCTAGAAATGTCATCTGGGAGCTAGGGCATGGAAAGGGGACGTCACAACTCTGACCAATGTCCTATCCTGCTGCAACTGAGCTGGTATCCAAGATGCAAAACAAACTGCTCCCCGTTCTGCTCTCTCCTCTCCTCAAGTGGAGGGAAGGGGTCTCTTTTGGAGCCATGAGCAGTGTAGCCTGCGGTTGATGGAGGGGAGAGGCCAGCACTCCTTTAATTGCCCTGGCTGGTGTCTCAGTAGGTCATATGTTCCCAGTCCACTGGCTATGGGCCACGTTCAGCACTAGGACTCACCTAGGAGTTATAGTCCTTGTGGCATAGACTGCCTTTCAAGTTTATTTAGGGTCACAGTGTACTTTAGTCTGCAGTGGCAAGGCTTGTGAGAACTCAAGCTTGGACCACTAGGATCACTGATTTCCCTCTGGCTAGGGCTAGTTTAAATGCTCCTTCCATGGGCAGGCATCAGCTGAGTTTGGTCCAATTTTGTTTTCTGCTATAACAGGGCAGCACTGAGTTCAATGTCTCACCATTGCTATGCTCTCCCTCTCCCCAGCATACAGAAATGCTCTCCAGATACCACTGTTGCTGGGGGGTGCGGGAGGGGTTGTGTTGGTGATTTGAGACTGTTTTTTCTACCTGTTCAGTGCCTCTTTCAGCAATATGAAGTTAAAACCAGGTACTGTGAGTGCTCACCTGCATTTTGGTTATTATGAAGGTGCTTTTTTCTGTGTAGATAGCTGTTATATTGGTGTCCTTGTTGGCAGCGGGAGAACAGCGGAGCCATTTATTTTGCCATCTTGCTCCTCCCCTCCTTGCTTTGATCTTTTAGATATAAATTTATCCCATTAGTTTTCATACCAACAATAAAAATGTACTTTGTTTTCTGTTTTAATTGAAGTTGGTAGAAATTTCAAATTGCACATAATTTGTGTCTTGAGCTTTCCGTTAGTAAAATTAATAACATTTTTTAAATGTTTATAAGTTTCTTTAGTTTGCTTTCAAATTAGTTTTATGTGTGTGAATTGCATTATTTGTTTTAAATGAAGATAAATATTCTGTTTCCCAAGCATTTCTTAAAGTGTATTGTGTCATAATTAGTAGTTGCATTTTTTTCTGAATATGTTTTAAATCTTTGAGGGAAGAAATTATTTTAAAAATTTCTAACCTCTAAAAGGCTAATGATAAAGTCCTGTACATAGCTGAACTTTAATCTTATTAAATTGAATTGAATTTACACATTTAAAAAGGAAGAAATGAGGAGTAAGAAGAAAGACACAGAGAGAGGATGGAGAGAGACACAGAAAAGAAACCGAGATATTTAACAGGGAAGGAAATGCCCTTTTAGAAAAGATCAAAGGACCTGGATCATTTTGCTTGTTCAATAAATTTCCACGTCATAGGATTCACCTGTAAAAACAAGAAGAAGAAGGAGAAGGAGAATGAGAAAGAGAAGGAGAAGGAGAGGAGAAAGAGAAGGAGAAGGAGAAGAAGAAGAAGAAAAGAAGAAGAGGGAGAAGAAGAAGAAGAAAAGAAGAAGAGGAAGAGGAAGAGGAAGAAGAAGAAGAAGAATAAGAACAAGAAGAAGAACAAGAAGAAGAAGACAGGCTTCTAGTGTAGGCAAAATTAACAAAGGCAAAATTAACTTGGGATAATAAAGAATTTCTTGACCAGAAAAATTGTTATATGAAAGCACAAAACAAATAAAATTTCATTGTTCTCTGTCCTTTTGACATTCATTGTCAAATGATCTCACCAGATGGAAGTATTTAACCATCAAAGGAGGATTTAGAGGAGGAGGCAATTAAAATGGAACTTGAAGAATATTTTGGATTTGGGGCCTCAAAGTAAAAGGGGAAGGAGAAGGAATAACAGAAACAAAGGGCACAGAACCCTGAGGGTTTAAATTGGGAGCAGCTCATACACAGGAGAGCCACAACTTAAAACCAGGCCTGGATTCAAACTTGGGTCTATCAGACCAATGTGAATTCCTTTTGGAACTCCAAACTTGGTGCTTAAATGCTCAAAATTTAGCCATAAGACATTTTTCCTGCATCCTGTAGAATCAGGACATGAAAGGTAAATAGGGATTTCTTTGTATAGAATTTCTAAAGGGATAGATTAGAAAAGTTGAGCAGAAGAGACTTCCATAGTTGTAATGACCTTTAGTGACCATCTGGTTCTCCCCTCTCCCATTAAAATGTGCCCATTAGAATCCGGAGAGCTTAGAAAACATGAACAAAACAAGCAGCTAGTTAGTGCCAGAGCTGCCTGCCATGTAGTCCAGGAATCTTTCTTTAGGGAGAGGCAGGTCCCAGATTGTGGAAGGCAGACGGGCTAGATTTAAACCCTGTTTCCATCTCTCATTACTATGTGAACTAAGTTGCAGCCAGAGATAAATTTATTTGCCTCATGGGTTTGTTTGGATGACAAAATACTATAATATAGCGGTTAAGAACATGATAAATTTCTTAAACATTCTGTCTTGATACCCTCATATCTAATTGGAAGACAGTAAGTACCTATTCATAGCTTTGTTGTAAGGATTAAATTGAAAAAGCCCTTAAAAAACTGTTAATCCATGGAAGTGTTTAGGGCAGCGACTGACACACAGTTATTGCTTCCTAGACACTTGTTAGTAGAACCATCATCATGAATGGAGCAGGATCTACGCGTTTGAATCCTCTTTCCATCACATCTTATCTATGTGTCCTTGGCAAACTTTTCTGTGCCTCAGTTTCTTCATCTACAAAATGCAATTAAAAAATACCAACTTAATAGGGTTATTGTGACAAAGAAAGAAAGAACCTAGGAAATGTTTGATATATACTGTGCACTCTTTAAGTCAGCTAGCTGTTTTTCATTATATGAGAACCACCACAAGATTGGTTAATGGCTGTTATTTTATTTATTTATTTATTTTGAGATGGAGTCTCACTCTGTCGCCCAGGCTGGAGTGCAATGACACAGTCTCGGCTCACTGCAACCTCTGCCTCTCGGGTTCAAGCGATTCTCCTGCCCCAGCCTCCTGAGTAGCTGGGATTACAGGCGCTCACCACCAAGCCTGGCTAACTTTTGCATTTTTAGTAGAGACGGGGTTTCACCATGTTGGCCAGGCTGATCTCAAACTCCTGACCTCATGATCCACCCGCCTCGGCCTCCCAAAGTGCTGGTATTACAGGCATGAGCCACCACACCCGGCCCATGGTTGTTATTTTACATGCAAGGGATATAATTTTATGGAATCTACACAAAACTATAGAATGACATGTTTAGAATGTTTTAATGTAAACATGGAGATGAACAAAGGAAAAAAGTCAACACACAAAAATCTAAGTGAGGAATGATGAAAATTCCAACTATTGACTGTGTTTAGAGAGATGGCATTTTTTGAAAACATTATATAGATATATTTCAAATTCTAGTCAACAGTTATTGCTTATTCTGGAGAACTAAGATTGCTTCTCTTTGACCTAAAGCCCTTTTATCATTAAAGCTGAAGCAATCTTAGCTTTAGGAAGAATATGGAAAATCCAAAGAACAAAAAAGTAACTGCTTTTTAGAGTATAGAGTAATTTTTAAATATAATTATATATTTTTATATAAGATTTAAAGAAAAAGGTAGATTTTTAAAAATTAAATGTAATTTTTAAGATTAAAAATGCATGTACAAGTATTTATAGTATTCACATGGTTCAAAATTCAAGAAGTATAAAAGAATATCTGGTGAAAATTCTCCTTTCCTCTCCTGAACCTTATTCACCTACTTTTCTGCACAGACAACAAATGTTATTGGAGAATAAGGAGAATATTCTGTTGTATGAATTCACTACAATTTTTATTTAACTAATCTCGTATTGAGGGACATTTACCCAATCTTTCACTATTACAAACAGTCCCACAATGAATAACCTCATAAAAAGGCCATTTTGTGAGAGGATGATTTTATTTGTAGTATAAATTCCTAAAGTTGGGCTTGCTGTTTAAGGCCATGTGTATTTAAAATTTGTTAAATATTGCCAAATTACCCTTCATAGAAGTGGCAATAATATACACCCCCAACTGGAAATATATCAGAATTCTTCAAACTAGACTTTTCAGAGTCTGTTAAAATTCTGGAAAGGGGAGGGGTGAGGACAATGGAATTATCACTATCACTCAAACAGAATATCAGGTCTGGTGCTCACTCCTGGCCATTTTCTGCTGAGATGACAAGTCTCCAGAGAGTTCTCAATTTGACATGGCTCTGCGTTCCACATGGCATGGTGGCAGGGGAAGTGAGAGGTTCCTGGAATGTGGATTTGAGGGTGGCTTTGAAGGGTGGAAGAAGCACTGAGAATTTCTGGGCCTACAAAAGGCTTGGAAATGCTGAGAGGGGCAGTGAAAGAGAAGAAAACTGGGCTTAGGACCAGGAGGTCACAGAAGGCAGAGACCTTGTAATCAGCAGGGGTAGCCAAATCTGATATTATCAGTAGCAAATTATACCCCCAATACCAGATGTGACCTTACAGATAGTTGTGTAGAATGTCTTTTCCTGAGCCAAGCAAGGGAAAGAGAGAGAGAGGCTGCATCAAGATGAGACACCCTGGCCAAAGACCAACTAGGGCTGACATTCATCTCTTCTCTAATGTCAGAATAGTATATAAACTTGTATCATACCTGGGGGTAGAACAAGGACCCTGTGCTGTCTTGTTTCACCATCTCCTCTTGGATATGTTTTTTTTTCCCCCCAATTTGTCCAATGCCTTTACCTTGGATCTCTTATTTTTCTGTTGCCTTAGGTAATTTACTCCTAGTTGCAAACCATGAAATCTTATGTAAACATAATGTAAACATAAAGAGACTCATAAAACATGGGGAAACTCACATGAACTTCAGGGAACTAGGCCGAGATATAAAACCAACAGCAATGCAGCCAGCAGAAAAGTCCAGCGAAAACCACAGTCACCATGGCTCGTCAATAGATTCCTGATGCTGGGCAGGGGAGGCTAGAAACTCTGCCACAGCTATTCCAGAAGAACCAGGGGCCTCTGCCACCACACCTGCCCATCTGGAAATACTTGTCCTTGTGACTGCCAGCTGCCTTTGTTGCTCACTTTCACATTCAACTCACACAAGACTTGATGGGACCAGGCCACATGTAGAGCTCTACTTGGAAATGTGCCTGGAAAATGACTTTGTTAGGTTTTTCATCTACGGTACAAGAGGACTAACATAATATATGTCAGAATGAATGTTGCATGAACCAAATGAGAGTATCTGCTTCACTCCATGTTTCAACTGTGTCCTTTACATTGAAGAGTGCCACATATATAAGTGCTGAGCCTCTGATCTGTGTTTTCAACTTCCTGCTGGACAGAGAAAATGGCTTCCTCATAGTGTGGAAGCAACATCTCTTTTAAAATAACATTTTTTTTAAGGGATTCTTTCTCCTAAATGAACCTTGTCCTCTATATTTAGCATCCTTGGCTGAGGTCCCTAGATACATGTTCTCGCCACTCTGTCTTCTGAGTTGTTATTTTGAACAGGTCTCCCAGATGTGCAATCTTTCTACTGAATACCAGTGGCATGATTATTGTGCTTCAGCTGCAAATCATTGAAAGAATAAACAATTTTTAAAAGACATTTTGATTCCGAACCAGCATGCCAAACACAAGATGATTGACCATGCAATGCTCTCCTTCCCACTACACACAGGTGTATTCCTCGCCGTGTTTTTTCTGTGTAGGTGGATTTACAACTTGGAAGTCTCTTGATAACACACACAGCAGCGACTGTCACCTGACCAGATCACTTTTCTAGAATAGCCTGTTCACAGTCTTGTTCTATAAGTCATTTCTTGGTTTATCATGTAACTTTGCTTCTTGTTCCGTTTCCTCACTCTTTTCATTTGTAAGTGTACAAACATTCCTTCTATCCATCGTTTACTGTTCTGCTGTCTTATCTGGTACAAACAAGATTATCTGCCTCACCCTACATTTTAACGGTGAACTTTCGATAGTAGAATTACTCATTTATATGTACCTGAGCCTCAGATCTGTGTTTTCAGCTTCCTGTTTCTGAACTTCATTCAGTGGTTCAGTTGCTCCAAAGTAATTTTCACAAACACATTTTTGGTATTTTTTTTTTTTTTTTTTGAGACGGAGTCTTGCTCTGTCTCCCAGGCTGGAGTGCAGTGGCGCGATCTCGGCTCACTGCAAGCTCCGCCTCCCGGGTTCCCGCCATTCTCCTGCCTCAGGCTCTCCGAGTAGCTGGGACTACAGGCGCCCGCCACCACGCCCGGCTAAATTTTTTTTGTATTTTTAGTAGAGACGGGGTTTCACCGTGGTCTCGATCTGCTGACCTCGTGATCCGCCTGCCTCGGCCTCCCAAAGTGCTAGGGTTACAAGCGTGAGCCACCGCGCCCGGCCTCACAAACACATTTTTATGCACAAAAGGGAGGAAGTGAACACATGCTGCAGTAAAAGGAATCTTGTACAATTGGTGAGTAAATGTGAGCTTTGCTCTCGTCCTGAGGGCTATAGATTTCCGGAGTCAGTGTGCCGAAAAACATGATTAAGAGACCCAACAGGCAGGGTTTTCATCTGAGCATATATGGAAACGCTTTTAGATGCAAGAAATGCAACAGCTTGTGTTAGCGAATGCTATGAGTATCTTTGTCTCTTAAGAGACGGTAGTCTTTCAAAACACCAAATAAGGCTAAATCAGAGGTTTAGGGGACACAAAGTAAAGGCTAGTAGTGGTGATTATAAAAGATTGACTTTTCCCTCTTTATATTTCACCTTATGTCCTTTAAAGAAAACAGTTTGTATCTTTTCTTACTGCTTGTAGTTTTTGAAAGCTTATTAACAACTCCATTGACATTTTGCCTGTATGAGATCTTCAAGTGAAATAATACTTTATGAAATGCAGACACAATCCCTTTTAAAAGTTTTCTTAGCTAAAATGTGCTTCTGTTTTGTCAATTTAGTAAACTCTGTGAGAAATTACTTAAGGCTTTGGGGCATTAGGAATGGGGCATTATTTCATTTTCATGAAACAAGTCTTTTAAAAGAATAGACCATGAGTAATTTCCACTTATTGTTTTTAAGTTCTCTAGAAAATGCCCCTTTCTCCTTATGCATAAAAGTTTGTTGTTTAAAGCTACAAGGGTGAATGATTTTATTTTCACTAGGAATTTCTCCTTCAAAAACCAGATATTGATTATTTTGTTAGACATAAAGTCATTTTTTGAAAATTTGTTCCTTCTTTTTCTTGAAGATGAGCATTTTAAATGCATGCTCCTGCATTTTCTGATAAACCCCCGCCTACTTAAGTTCTCCGCATCATTTCAGACTTTTTTGTGTTTGGCAATAATGAGATAGAAAAGGAGTTTGAAGAAGTGAATACAAAAAAGATTTCTCTTGTGTCGAATTTTAAGATTTTTTTTTTCCCAAGAGTTTTGAGTAAAGCCATTTTGCACAAAACACTACTAGTGAGAATAAAGAAATTGTAGAAGAGATTTTTAGTTGAAGAAGGCTTTTCACTTAACGAAACAATGGCAACCTGTATCCATCTTGTATTTATTGAGGAATAATAGAAAACATTATTTCTCTCTAACACATAAGAGCACTTTAAAATGACTGATGAAACAGTTATGCATTTAATTATAAATATTTGCTTCATACACTGCATAACTATATATTTCCAAAGTTATTAGCTCTCAGCCCCACTTAGAAGGGAGAAACAGAGATTTAGGGTGCATCTCCTGCACTTACCCATAATCTTCTCCTCTCCAACCCATACTTTGTAAGTGCTCTTCGCTAGCTTACGGGTACACATATGGTCACATATCTAATTTTTTAAAATGCAATAATTTGTACTCTTCATATAATAGATTTCCAAAAGGTTTGTTATCCCTTTCTGTTCCCCAAATCTGTCAAGACCTGGCTTACTCAATTCAAGAAAGCGAATCTTTCTTTCAAATGCCTCAAGGAAAAGCAATGATAGGAACAGATCAATCCATTAAATAGTTGGCCCCAATTTGAGGATACCATTAGTTCTGGTGTTGTCACACTATGTCACTGTTAAAACTAGTTATCTGCAACATAATACATCCTTGTCCACTCCTACAACAATGCTTGTGTTAATCAGACCCATGCCTAGAGAGAGTTGTACCATTTTGGGCTTCCAAGATTAAAATTATTTTATTTTTACTTTGAAATAAAAGTTGTTGGTATCCTATATACCTTTTACGAGGCTGGTGTGCCTACCCCACAGCTGGTGTGAGTACTGACTGCTAAGAGCTCATAGTCTTGGTCTTCTTTAAGTACTGACTTTGGGGAAACTAGAGCTTCTTGTATGGGAAGTTACACTTGCACCTTCTTGCACCTTTTTTTTTTTTTTTGAGACAGAGTCTCACTGTCTCCCAGGCTGGAGTGCAGTGGCACAATCTCGGCTCACTACAAGCTCTGCCTCCCAGGTTCATGCCATTTTCCTGCCTCAGCCTCCCAGGTAGCTGGGACTACAGGCGCCCGCCACCACGCTTGGCTAATTTTTTTTTTGTATTTTTTTAGTAAAGACGCAGTTTCACTGTGTTAGCCAGGATGGTCTCGATCTCCTGACCTCGTGATCCACCTGCCTTGGCCTCTCAAAGTGCTGAGATTACAGGCGTAAGCCACCGCGCCTGGCCCTAACACTTGCACCTTTCAACCTGGGAAAAACCCACAGTGAATCACTGGCTGATATTAGAATGAGGAAGACCAGCCCCCTTGCCTCTAGATGGGTCAATTCTGCAGCTGGCACAAAGCCTAGAACATAGCAGAGATTCAATAAATACGTATTGAATGATTGAATAAATAGGGAGACACTTGAATATACATAATGGTACATACAAAGCAAATATTTTCTGAAAATATATTAATATTTTCTTTTTTGGTTTCTAAGTTGTAAATCACGGTAAAAAAGATTTTCCCACTTTAATAAAGGATTTTGCTCATGGCTTCTTTAACTACTTTTTAAGATTTTTTTTCTTATGATCAATACACACTTGAGTTTTTCACTATTGTGGCTAACATAGGTCATTGCACCACCTTAGTTTATATTTATTTAGGCTGTTGTGTCCTCCAAATTTGGAGCCAGCTTGTGTGCAACTTAAATTGACAGCTTTTTTTTTTTTTTGGCCTGGAGGTGGAATGGGAGCAGTAGTGGCTGGCAGCAGATATGGTTCCTCGTATCAAAATTCCTCCAGAAAAGAATAGAATTTAGGTGAAGATCAATTTAAGCCTAAAATGACCCCAAATTTTAAGAAGGGGAGAGAGGCCAAAGTAGGAACTTTTTAGGTAGAGGGAATAGCATTATATCGGCTCTGAGTTGGGGAGGAGCTACAAATATTTGAGAAGCCAAAAGAAGGCCACAGCTATTAGTGGAGATGATAAGAAGCCTGAGATGAAACTTGTAAAACAAGCTGGGGTCAAATTATACAAAACCAAAGTCTGGAGCTTACATGAGCCTATTTGAATCTTGTAAAGATCATTCCAGCTGTTTTGCAAAGAACGAACTAGAGTAAGAAGAGATTAATGGCCTGAACCAGGGAAGTTGCAGTGGGGTCGGAGGATGAATGGAAGAGATAAATTGCCAAGACTTGACAACCAATTGGTTGTTGTGGACAAGGAAGAAGGAGTAGTAAAAGGTAACAGATTTGGAGTATGAGACGGCCATAAAGACAAAGACAGGAGAAAAAGCAGTATAAGAGGAAAGCTAGTAAGTACATTTTGGGGCACATGATGTTTGTGGGGCCTGTGAAATGTCCAGGCAATTTGAAATGTGTGGCTACAATTCAGAAGAAGACAGAAATTTGGGAGCCACCTGATGGATATTATCCTGTGCTAGCAATGAGGTGGAATGAGTTCCACCAAAGAGAGAGAATATAGAGGAAAGAGAGAGAAGTCTTCAAACATATTCTTTGGAATCTTTTCTAAGCAATTGTAGATTGGGGTTTCTGTGCCATTTCTTACGTGAGTAAGTGGTAATGTCTGAATACTTACTTTCCAGCTTTCCAATTTAAGCAGAAGAATAAAATAATTGTTTTAGGGTGCTTGCAGTTTGGAACATGATTATAAATTAAATAGTATATTTATGAGATGTGAATCTTTTGAGAAATGCAGAAAGTAGGTCAGATAAAATAAATATTGCTACAAATAAGCACATCCAATAGGCAATTCCAAAGTGTCCTGATTTTGTACAGCAAGCCATCAATCTTCTAATACTTTTGGCAAGAGGAGAGGAGGTTATGGCCAAATGAAAATTGTAACGAACAGATGGCTGTCCTCAGGTGACAAATGTTTGACATGAGGCATGCAGACATTTCTCAGTAGGTTGAAAAGACCTTAATGACTGAAAATTTATTTTCGCTTTCTCTGCTTTAATGAAAGGGAGTACAAACTTCCCAGCCTTCTCAGGCAGTTTATTGTTATAGCTATGCTGCTGAAGACAAAACATTGACCTGTGCTATCTTGACAAGGTGGAAGACAGCTGCAAGGCAGAGTTACCAAACTTTCTCTGTTCAGGTGGCCCTTGGTGTTTATTATTCCACAGCATCCCAGGCCAAGAGAAATATCTGACACTTCAGTATAGTAAGTAGTTAGGTCCAAACAACTTAATAAGTATTTAAGTCCTAGCAAATTATTAATAGTAGCTGCTTAAAATAATCCACATAAATTTAAAGAGAAAATATTTTATGTCATTCTTGAATAACCACAATTACTTCCTAATGAGAAGCATGCACTCACTGGGCACTGCACAGCTTCTCAAACCTCAGAGTCAGTTTAGAGACCACTACCCTCACTTCCTGTTCCACATTACTTTTTGTGCAGTCCTTGCTTTTTATTACATAATCTGTGAAAAACCCAGCTTCTAAAAGATATGATGGCATGCAGAGGAATGGTATGCAATCTGTGAATTACCTTCAGCTTGTAATTAATTCATGGAACATCTGACAGGTGCTAAAGACCACTGTGTTTTCCTTAAAAATATAAAGCATTTCACAGTACTCTCTATGGATTTTCTGCATCACCTCGAGGTGCTTTGGCACATAGTTGGGAAACTGTAGCTTTACAGAGTTTGAAGGTAATCAGAAATCAAAATGGGATCAGGGAACAGACAGGCATTTAGGAGATTATCTCTTTGAGTAACCATTTGAATTTCTAACTATAAAAACCTAAGTTTTTTGAGGTCTTAAGAGGCCTTATCATTTGTTCCCAGTTATGCATCAACATTCGTTTGCATGATGTCCTTTCTAAATAATGGAATTAGTTTTCAGGATAAAGCTATAACCTTTTTTCCCAAGATACCATCAGATTTCTTGAGTTAAAAAGAAAAAGGTTAGGCGATGTTACTACTTCAGTGGGCAGAATCTCAAAATAATGTAGGTCTGGCAGGGTTTGATTTGTTTTCCTCTTGGAGTATATTGAACTGTTTCTTTAACACTTTGTTAAAGGACACAGTGTCAGAGCTATTATCTATTAGAGGGGACAGGAAACGACTCTGCATATAATCACTTGCAAGCCTAGGTATTTTATTAGACAAATGAAATATTAGGTTCCTACATCACCTTAATTGTGTTCTAAATTGATCTCAAAATTAAATCCTTATTTCCTGTCTCTTACTGCTTAACTTGCGTTTTTTTTTTTTACTGCTATGACAATATATTCATTGTAAGTTACAATTTATCAGCTGTCTATAACGTAACCATTGAGTAAAACAAGATTACCTTTAGCTCCTAAGCCAATTATGAAGAAAACTTATCTCTCTTTTCCCATTTTTCACAGAATCAACCTGATTCTAGAATATGTCATTTGTGAAAGGAAGAAGAAGAAAAAAATTACGGTACTTTTTTTTCTAGTGCTTATTGTGCGCTATGCAGTTTACCTGCCTTAGTGAATTTGGAGCTCACAAAAACTCTTGTCCAGTAGATTTTTGTTTTTTTCTGATGTGTAAAACATTCCTCGGAATCAGTAAGTGTTAGGGTAAGAATTCAAACCCTGCCATCCATGTTCTTTTTACTATATACTGTCTCCTCTCTCTAGGACATTAGGACAATGCAACCAGACAAAGCAAAGCCCACATCTCATCTGTGTCCCTCCATTTCAGTATCACGAAAACAGGATCAAGCCAAGTTAGAGTTAGCATTAGAGCCATCGATGGGGAATGTCCCACCAGCTAATGTGCAGAGAAATTGTTCATGGTGTGTTTCCTTACATTCCTGAGTTGAGATCATGAGGCTTACAAACCCTTAAAAACTTTACCAAGAAATCCAAAGAAATATGGTCCCAAGAAACTTTGGTACTGGGAGAGACTTTAGAGATTAGTTAGTTTAATGCCATATTATAGACAAGGAAAGAAGGACCAGAGTAGTTTAGTCACCATATCAAATTAATGAGGAGCTGCTTTAGAACCCAGGTTACCTGACACCAAATCTAGAGTTGCTTCTACTATGTCACATAGCCTTTTTTCCATCATGTGCTTTTTTCTTCAACAACACAACAACATGTATTCATTATAGAAACTTCTCTGAAGACTTCTGCTAAATGTCTTTCTATCCACATATATTCATATACATGTTTTCTTTTTAATTTTTATGGGTACATAGTGAACATATTTATGGGGTACATGAAATAATTTAATACAGACATACCATGTGTAATAATTGCATCAGAGTAAATGGGGTATCCATCACCACAAGCATTTATCATTTGTCTATATTACAAACATTTCAATTCTATTTTTTAAAATTATTTTAAAATGTACAATAAATTGTTGTTTGCTCAAACTATTGTGCGCTCAAATACTAGTTCTTCTTTATTCTATTTAACTATATATTTTTTACCTCTTAACGATCCCCATTTCCTGCCCTCGCATCCTTCCTAGCCTCTGGTAACCATCGTTCTAGTTTATCTCCATGAGTTCAATGTTTTAAATTTTAGCTCCCACAGTAAGTGAGAACACAAAAGGCATGTGTTTCTGGGTCTGGGTTATTTTATTTAATATAATATCCTCCAGTTCCATCCATGTTGTTGCAAATGACTGCATCTCATTTTTTTAATGGCAGAATAATACTACCTTAGGAATATGTATGTGTACCACATTTTCTTTATCCATTCATCTGTCGATGAACACTTAGGTTGCTTTCAAATCTTGGCTATTGTGAGTAGTGCTGCAATAAACACAGGAGTGTAGATATCTCTTTGATATATTAATGTCCTTTATTTTGGGTATATACCTAGCAGTGGGATTGCCAGATCATATGGTAGTTCTATTTTTAGTTTTTTGAGAGACCTCCATACTATTGTCTATAGTGGCTACACTAATTTACATTTCACCAACAGTGTGCAAGAAGCCTCTTTTCTCCACATCCTCATCAGCATTTAATATTGCCTGTCTTTTGAATAAAACCAGTTTTAACTGTGGTGAGGTGCTATCTCATTGTAGTTTTCATTTGCATTTTTCCAATGATCAGTGATGTTGAGCATGTTTTCATGTATCTGTTTGCCATTTGTAGGTCTTCTTTTGAGAACTGTCTGTTCAGATTTTTGCCCATTCTTAAATTAGATTATTAGATTTTTTCCTATGGAGTTGTTTGAGCTCCTTGTATATTCTGGTTATTAATTCCTTGCTAGATGGATAGTTTGAAAATATTTTCTCCAATTCTATGGATTATCTTTTCACTTTTGTATTGTTTCCTTTGCTGTGCAGAAACTTATGAACTTGATGTGATCCCATTTGTCTGTTTTTTCTTTGGTTGCCTGTTCTTGTGGGGTATTACGCAATAAACCTTTGACCAGACCAATTTCTGGGAAACTTCCCCAGTGTTTTATTTTGGTATTTTCATAGTTTAAGGTCTTATATTTAAGTCATTAATCTATTTTTATTTGATTTTTGTATTTGATGAGAGATAGGGGTCTAGTGTCATTCTTCTGCATATGGATATCAGTTTTTAAAACACCATTTATTGAAGAGACTGTTCTTTCCCCAATGTGTGTTCCTGGCACCATTGTCTAAAATGAGTTCATTGTAGGTGTATGGATTTATTTCTGTGTTCTCTATTCTGTTCCACTGGTTTATGTGTCTGTTTTTATGCCAGGGCCATGTTGTTTTTGTTATTGTAGCTCTGTAATATAATTTGAAGTCAAGTAATGTGATTACTCCAGTTTTGATCTTTTTGCTCAGGATAGCTCTGGCTATTCTGGGTGTTTTGTGGTTCCATATAAATTTTAGGATTATTTTCTCTATTTCTGTGAAGAATGTCACTGGAATTTTTTATAGAGATTGCATTGAATCTGTAGATTGCTTTAGGTAGTATAGACTTTTAACAATATTAATTTTTGGAATCCATGAACATAAAATATCTTTCCATTTTTGGTGTCCTTTTTAATTTATTGCATCAATGTTTTATAGTTTTCATTGTAGAGATTTTTATTTTTATTTTTTTTTATTATACTTTAGGGTTTTAGGGTATATGTGCACAATGTGCAGGTTTGTTACATATGTATCCATGTGCCATGTTGATTTCCTGCACCCATTAACTCGTCATTTAGCATTAGGTGCATCTCCTAATGCTGTCCCTCCCCCCTCCCCCCACCCCACAACAGTCCCCGGAGTGTGATGTTCCCCTTCCTGTGTCCATGAGTTCTCATTGTTCAATTCCCACCTATGAGTGAGAACATGCGGTGTTTGGTTTTTTGTCCTTGCGATAGTTTACTGAGAATGATGTTTTCCAGTTTCATCCATGTCCCTACAAAGGACACGAACTCATCATTTTTTATGGCTGCATAGTATTCCATGGTGTATATGTGCCACATTTTCTTAATCCAGTCTATCGTTGTTGGACATTTGGGTTGGTTCCAACTCTTTGCTATTGTGAATAGTGCCGCAATAAACATACGTGTGCATGTGTCTTTATAGCAGCATGATTTATAGTCCTTTGGGTATATACCCAGTAATGGGATGGCTGGGTCAAATGGTATTTCTAGTTCTAGATCCCTGAGGAATCGCCACACTGACTTCCACAATGGTTGAACTAGTTTACAGTCCCACCAACAGTGTAAAAGTGTTCCTATTTCTCCACATCCTCTCCAGCACCTGTTGTTTCCTGATTTTTTAATGATGGCCATTCTAACTGGTGTGAGATGGTATCTCACTGTGGTTTTGATTTGCATTTCTCTGATGGCCAGTGATGATGAGCATTTCTTCATGTGTTTTTTGGCTGCATAAATGTCTTCTTTTGAGAAGTGTCTGTTCATGTCCTCTGCCCACTTTTTGATGGGGTTGTTTGTTTTTTTCTTGTAAATTTGTTTGAGTTCATTGTAGATTCTGGATATTAGCCCTTTGTCAGATGAGTAGGTTGCAAAAATTTTCTCCCATTCTGTAGGTTGCCTGTTCACTCTGATGATAGTTTCTTTTGCTGTGCAGAAGCTCTTTAGTTTAATGAGATCCCATTTGTCAATTTTGGCTTTTGTTGCCATTGCTTTTGGTGTTTTAGACATGAAGTCCTTGCCCACGCCTATGTCCTGAATGGTATTGCCTAGGTTTTCTTGTAGGATTTTAATGGTTTTAGGTCTAACATATAAGTCTTTAATCCATCTTGAATTAATTTTTGTATAAGGTGTAAGGAAGGGATCCAGTTTCAGCTTTCTACATATGGCTAGCCAGTTTTCCCAGCACCATTTATTAAATAGGGAATCCTTTCCCCATTTCTTGTTTTTGTCAGGTTTGTCAAAGATCAGATAGTTGTAGCTATGCGGCATCATTTCTGAGGGCTCTGTTCTGTTCCATTGATCTATGTCTCTGTTGTGGTACCAGTACCATGCTGTTTTGGTTACTGTAGCCTTGTAGTATAGTTTAAAGTCAGGTAGCCTGATGCCTCCAGCTTTGTTCTTTTGGCTTAGGATTGACTTGGCGATGCGGGCTCTTTTTTGGTTCCATATGAACTTTAAAGTAGTTTTTTCCAATTCTTTGAAGAAAGTCATTGGTAGCTTGATGGGGATGGCATTGAATCTATAAATTACCTTGGGCAGTATGGCCATTTTCACGATATTGATTCTTCCAACCCATGAGCGTGGAATGTTCTTCCATTTGTTTGTATCCTCTTTTATTTCATTGAGCAGTGGTTTGTAGTTCTCCTTGAAGAGGTCCTTCACATCCCTTGTAAGTTGGATTCCTAGGTATTTGATTCTCTTTGAAGCAATTGTGAATGGGAGTTCACTCATGATTTGGCTCTCTGTTTGTCTGTTATTGGTGTACAAGAATGCTTGTGATTTTTGTACATTGATTTTGTATCCTGAGACTTTGCTGAAGTTGCTTATCAGCTTAAGGAGATTTTGGGCTGAGACAATGGGGTTTTCTAGATATACAATCATGTCATCTGCAGATATGGACAATTTGACTTCCTCTTTTCCTAATTGAATACCCTTTATTTCCTTCTCCTGCCTGATTGCCCTGGCCAGAACTTCCAGCACTATGTTGAATAGGAGTGGTGAGAGAGGGCATCCCTGTCTTGTGCCAGTTTTCAAAGGGAATGCTTCCAGTTTTTGCCCATTCAGTATGATATTGGCTGTGGGTTTGTCGTAGATAGCTCTTATTATTTTGAGATACGTCCCATCAATACCTAATTTATTGAGAGTTTTTAGCATGAAGGGTTGTTGAATTTTGTCAAAGGCCTTTTCTGCATCTATTGAGATAATCATGTGGTTTTTGTCTTTGGTTCTGTTTATATGCTGGATTACATTTATTGATTTGCGTATGTTGAACCAGCCTTGCATCCCAGGGATGAAGCCCACTTGATCATGGTGGATAAGCTTTTTGATGTGCTGCTGGATTTCGTTTGCCAGTATTTTATTGAGGATTTTTGCATCAATGTTCATCAAGGATATTGGTCTGAAATTCTCTTTTTTGGTTATGTCTCTGCCAGGTTTTGGTATCAGGACGATGCTGGCTTCATAAAATGTGTTAGGGAGGATTCCCTCTTTTTCTATCGATTGGAATAGTTTCAGAAGGAATGGTAGCAGTTCCTCCTTGTACCTCTGGTAGAATTCAGCTGTGAATCCATCAGGTCCTGGACTCTTTTTGGTTGGTAAGCTATTGATTATTGCCACAATTTCAGAACCTGTTATTGGTCTATTCAGAGATTCAACTTCTTCCTGGTTTAATCTTGGGAGGATGTATTTGTCGAGGAATTTATCCATTTCTTCTAGATTTTCTAGTTTATTTGCATAGAGGTGTTTGTAGTATTCTCTGATGGTAGATTGTATTTCTGTGGGATCGGTGGTGATATCCCCTTTTTCGTTTTTTATTGCATCTATTTGATTCTTCTCTCTTTTCTTCTTTATTAGTCTTGCTAGCGGTCCATCAATTTTGTTGATCTTTTCAAAAAACCAGCTCCTGGATTCAGTAATTTTTTGAAGGGTTTTTTGTGTCTCTATTTCCTTCAGTTCTGCTCTGATTTTAGTTATTTCTAGCCTTCTGCTAGCTTTTAAATGTGTTTGCTCTTGCTTTTCTAGTTCTTTTAATTGTGATGTTAGGGTGTCAATTTTGGATCTTTCCTGCTTTCTCTTGTGGGCATTTAGTGCTATAAATTTCCCTCTACACACTGCTTTGAATGTGTCCCAGAGATTCTGGTATGTTGTGTCTTTATTCTCGTTGGTTTCAAAGAACATCTTTATTTCTCTCTTCATTTCATTATGTACCCAATAGTCATTCAGGAGCAGGTTGTTCAGTTTCCATGTAGTTGAGCGGTTTTGAGTGAGTTTCTTAATCCTGAGTTCTAGTTTGATTGCACTGTGGTCTGAGAGACAGTTTGTTATAATTGCTGTTCTTTTACATTTGCTGAGGAGAGCTTTACTTCCAACTATGTGGTCAATTTTGGAATAGGTGTGGTGTGGTGCTGAAAAAAATGTATATTCTGTTGACTTGGGGTGGAGAGTTCTGTAGATGTCTATTAGGTCCACTTTTTTTTTTTTTTTTTTTTTTTTGAGACGGAGTCTCGCTCTGTCGCCCAGGCTGGAGTGCAGTGGCGCAATCTCGGCTCACTGCAAGCTCCGCCTCCCGGGTTCACGCCATTCTCCTGCCTCAGCCTCCGAGTAGCTGGGACTACAGGCGCCCGCCACCGCGCCTGGCTAATTTTTTGTATTTTTTAGTAGAGACGGGGTTTCACCGTGGTCTCGATCTCCTGACCTCATGATCCGCCCGCCTCGGCCTCCCAAAGTGCTGGGATTACAAGCGTGAGCCACCGCGCCCGGCCTATTAGGTCCACTTTATGTAGAGCTGAGTTCAATTCCTGGATATCCTTGTTAACTTTCTGTCTCATTGATCTGTCTAATGCTGACAGTGGGGTGTTAAAATCTCCCATTATTATTGTGTGGGAGTTTAAGTCCCTTTGTAGGTCACTGAGGACTTGCTTTATGAATCTGGGTGCTCCTGTGTTGGGTGCATATATATTTAGGATAGTTAGCTCTTCTTGTTGAATTGATCCCTTTACCATTATGTAATGGCCTTCTTTGTCTCTTTTGATCTTTGTTGGTTTAAAGTCTATATTATCAGAGACTAGGATTGCAACCCCTGCCTTTTTTTTGTTTTCCATTTGCTTGATAGATCTTCCTCCATCCCTTTATTTTGAGTCTATGTGTGTCTCTGCACATGAGATGGGTTTCCTGAATACAGCACACTGATGGGTCCTGACTCCTTATCCAGTTTGCCAGTCTGTGTCTTTTGATTGGAGCATTTAGCCCATTTACATCTAATGTTAATATTGTTTTGTGTGAATCTGATCCTGTCATTATGATGTTAGTTGGTTATTTTGCTCATTACTTGCTATAATTTCTTCCTAGCCTCGATGATCTTTACAATTTGGCATGTTTTTGCAGTGGCTGGTACCGGTTGTTCCTTTCCATGTTTAGTGCTTCCTTCAGGAGCTCTTTTAGGGCAGGCCTGGTGGTGACAAAATCACTCAGCATTTGCTTGTCTGTAAAGTATTTTATTTCTCCTTCACTTATGAAGCTTAGTTTGGCTGGATATGAAATTCTGGGTTGAAAATTCTTTTCTTTAAGAATGTTGAATATCGGCCCCCACTCTCTTCTGGCTTGTAGAGTTTCTGCCGAGAGATCAGCTGTTAGTCTGATGGGCTTCCCTTTGTGGGTAACCCAACCTTTATCTCTGGCCACCCTTAACATTTTTTCCTTCATTTCAACTTTGGTGAATCTGACAATTATGTGTCTTGGAGTTGCTCTTCTCGAGGAGTATCTTTGTGGCATTCTCTGTATTTCCTGAATCTGAATGTTAGCCTGCCTTGCTAGATTGGGGAAGTTCTCCTGGATAATATCTTGCAGAGTGTTTTCCAACTTGGTTCCATTCTCCCCATCATTTTCAGGTACACCAATCAGACGTAGGTTTGGTCTTTTCACATAGTCCCAAATTTCTTAGAGGCTTTGTTCATTTCTTTTTATTCTTTTTTCTCTAAACTTCCCTTCTCTCTTCATTTCATTCATTTCATCTTCCATCAGCGATACCCTTTCTTCCAGTTGATCGCATCTGCTACTGAGGCTTCTGCAATCTTCACGTAGTTCTCGAAACTTGGCTTTCAGCTCCATCAGCTCCTTTAAGCCCTTCTCTCCATTGGTTATTCTAGCTATCCATTCTTCTAATTTTTTTTCAAAGTTTTTAACTTCTTTGCTATTGTTTTGAATTTCCTCTCATAGCTCAGAGTAGTTTGATCGTCTGAAGCCTTCTTCTCTCAACTCATCAAAGTCATCCTCCATCCAGCTTTGTTCCGTTGCTGGTGAGGAACTGCATCCCTTTGGAGGAGGAGAGGTGCTCTGCTTTTTAGAGTTTCCAGTTTTTTTGCTCTGTTTTTTCCCCATCTTTGTGGTTTTATCTACTTTTTGTCTTTGATGATGGTGATGTACAGATGGGTTTTTGGTGTGGATGTCCTTTCTGTTTGTTAGTTTTCCTTCTACCAGACAGGACCCTCAGCTGCAGGTCTGTTGGAGTTTACTAGAGGTGCACTCCAGACCCTGTTTGGCTGGGTGTCAGCAGCGGTGGCTGCAGAACAGCGGATTTTCGTGAGACCACAAATTCAGCTGTCTGATAGTTCCTCTGAAAGTTTTGTCTCAGAGGAGTACCCGATTGAATGAGGTGTCAGTCTGTCCCTACTGGGGGGGTGCCTCCCAGTTAGGCTGCTCAGGGGTGAGGGACCCACTTTAGGAGGCAGTCTGTCCATTCTCAGATCTCCAGCTGCGTGCTGGGAGAACCACCACTCTCTTCAAAGCTGTCAGTCAGACAGGGACATTTAAGTCTGAGGAGGTTCTTGCTGAGTTTTTGTTTGTCTGTGCCCTGCCCCCAGAGGTGGAGCCTACAGAGGCAGGCAGGCCTCCTTGAGCTGTGGTGGGCTCCACCCAGTTCGAGCTTCCTGGCTGCTTTGTTTACCTAAGCAAGCCTGGGCAATGGCGGGCGCCCCTCCCCCAGCCTCGCTGCCGCCTTGCAGCTTGATCTCAGACTGCTGTGCTAGCAATCAGCGAGACTCCGTGGGCACAGGACCCTCCGAGCCAGGTGCGGGACACAATCTCCTAGTGTGCCGTTTTCCAGGCCCATTGGAAAAGCGCAGTATTAGGATGGGACTGACCCGATATTCCAGGTGCCGTCTGTTTCCCCTTTCTTTGACTAGGAAAGGGAACTCCCTGACCCCTTGCGCTTCCCGAGTGAGGCAATGCCTCGCCCTGCTTCGGCTCGCGCACAGTGCGCTTCACCGTCTGTCCTGCACCCACTGTTAGGCACTCCCTAGTGAGATGAAACAGGTACCTCAAGCAGAAATGCAGAAATCACCTGTCTTCTGTGTCGCTGGGGCTGGGAGCTGGAGACCGGAGCTGTTCCTATTCGGCCATCTTGGCTCCACCCTTCTGTAGAGATTTTTAAAATTTCTTTGGTTGGGTTTATTCCCAGGTATTTTATTTGTAGCTATTACAAATGGGATTACTTTCTTGATTTCTTTGTCAGATTGTTTGCTGTTGGCATATAGAAATGCTACTTATTTTTGTATGTTGATTTTGTATCCTGCAACTTTACTGAATTTATTTATGAGTTCTAATAGTTTCTGGTGGAGTCGTTAGGTTTTTTCAAATATAGGATCATATAACCTGCAAACAAGGATAATTTAAATTCTTCCTTTTCATTTTGGATACCCTTTATTTGTTTCTCTTTTCTGATTGCTTTAGTTAGGACTTGAAGTAATATGTTGAATAACATTGGTGAAAGTGGGCATCCTAATTGTGTTTCAGATATTAGAGGAAAGGCTTTCAGTTTTTCCTCATTCAGTATTATACTAATTGTGGATCTCTCATGTATGGCTTTTGTTGTATTGAGGTATGCTTCTTCTATAATAAGTTTTTTTGGTATCAGGGTAATACTGGCCTCACAGAATGAGTTTGGAAGTATTCCCCCATCATCTATACTTCAGAATAGTTGAAGTAGGATTAATATTAGTTCTTTTTTAAATGGTTGATACAATTCAGCAGTGAAGCCATTGGGTCCCAGGCTTTTCTTTGCTGGGAGACGTTTTTTATTAAAACTTAGCTGTCAACCTTTATTATTGGTCTATTCAGATTTTGGGTTTCTTCATGGTTCAACCTTGGAAGGTTGCATGTGTCTAGGAGTTTATCCATTGATTCTAGGTTTTCCAATTTATTAACATTTAGTTAGTCATAGTAGCCTCTAATTATCTTTTGAATTTCTCTACTATCATTTGTGATGTGCCTTTTTTTTAAGAAATACAATCTCTGATGTTATTTGAGTCTGCTCTCTTTTTTCTTAGTCTGGCTGTAGTTTTGTGGATTTTATTCCTCTTTTCAAAGCTCCAATATTTGTTTCATTAATCTTTTGTATTGTTTCCTCATTCCAATCCATTTGTTTCTGCTCTGATCTTTATTATTTCTTCTCCTAATTGGGGGTTTGGTTTGCTCTTGCTTTGCTCGTTGTTTAAGATGCATCATTATATTTTTTTTTTGAGGCTTTCCTATTTTTAAGTTATAAACTTAGTTTCAGGAACCTAAGGAATCTGGTTTGTGCTCTTTTCTACTGTGGCTGAGCTGGCACCCAAGCCACGAGACAAAGTTCTTCCCACTCTCACTTCACCTTTTCTTAAGCAGAAGGAGTCTCTCCTCATGGCCACTACCACCCCAGGCTCACAGTGAGTGCTGCTTAGCTACCACTGATGTTCACTCAAGGCTCAAGGGCTCTTCAGTAAGCCTGTGGTAAAGGCTGCCAGGCCTAGGTCCCTACTTTCAGGGAAGTCGGCTCCCCTCTGGCCTGGAGTGGGTCCAGAAATGCCTTCCAGGAGCCAAAGCCTAGAATAAGGGACTCAGGAACCCACTTCTTGCTTTAACCCACTGTGGCCCAGCTGGTACCCAAACTGCAAGACAAAGCCCCCTTTACCCATCCCTCTTCTTCCTCAAGCAGAAAGAGTCTCTCCCCATGACCACCACAGCTGAGGATGTTCTGAGTCACAGCTGAAGCCAGAATGGTACTGGATCTCACCCAAGGCCTGCAGCAAGTACTACCTGGCTACTGTTGATGTTTATTCAAAGCCCAAGTACTCTTTAGTCAGCAGTTGATGGATCCTACCAGAACTGGTTCCTTCCCTGGGCCAGAATGAAATCCCAGAAACCAATGGGTTCCCTTCTGGCCCAATGTATGTTTACACATGTCATCTGGGAGCTAGGGCCTGGAATGTGGGCCTCAGGACTCTGCCTCGTGCCCTCTCCAGCTGTGGCTGAGCTGGTATCCAAGTTTTAAGAGAAAGTCCTTTTTACACTTCCTTCTCCTCTCTTCAAACAGAGGGAAGGAGTCTCTTCCAGAACTGCAAACCTCACTGCCTGGGGTTGGGGGAAGGGTGACACAAGCACTCCATTTTCCACCCCAGGTAATGTATCACTAGGTCATGTGCACCCCAGGTCCACCGGCTCCAAGCCTTGCAAGCACAAAGACTTGCAATCCCTGTGGCCTACACTGCCTTTCATGTGCATTTAGAACCCCATAGCACTTCAGTCTGCAGAGGTTCAGCTAGTTGGAGCTCAGGTTCTAACTGCTGAGATGGATGATTCCTCTCTGGTGAGGATGGTCTAAATGCTCCCTCCATAGGTGCCGGCTGAATTCTGCCCTGTGTTGCTTTCCACTGTGACAGGCAATGCTAAGTTCAATGCAAAGTCCTAAAATCACTGTGCTCTCCCTACCCCAAGCACACATATTCTCTCTCCATACCAGGTGTCTGCTGCTGGAAAATGGGAGAGGGGCAGTGTCAGCAATTCAAGATTGTTTTTCCTACCACTTCACTGCCTCTTCCTTTGGTATGATGGTACAACCAGGTTCGGTGATTGCTCATCTGATTTTTGGTTCTTATGGAGGGGCTTTCTTGTGTGGATAGCTGTTCAATGTGGTGTTCCTGTAGGGGGAGTGATCACTGGAGGGTTCTATTTGGCCATCTTGCTCTGTATGATACATCCCATATACATTTTTAAAATGTGATTCTACTACGTATGGTCATTAGCAATTTGTTTGGTTGTTAGCAAATTTTTACTCAATGTTTTCTAAGTACCTTTTCACATAAATAAATGTCTATATCATAATTTTTGATATAATAGCATAGTAGGATATAAGAAAAACTTTGTTGTGGATGTTTATTTTCTTCCTAATTTGTTGCCATTATAGATATTCTTCCCACGAGCCTCTCACTATGTACAAGATATATAGCTATTATATATGGTATTGTACATATTACATACAGTCTCATATACTGTACATATATAGCTATCTATCTATTTGCATACCATCCAATTAATTTCTCAGGATATATTCCTAGAAGTACAATTCCAGGAATAAAGCATGTGTATTTCTCAGGACTTGCTAGAGAAACAACCAATACACACGCATATATATGGACACACACATACACTCACATGTATGCACACAATTTGTGTGTGTACATGGAATGCATACACGTGTTTATATATGTATGTGAAGAGATTTATTATAAATAATTGGCTTGTGCAATTATGGAAGTTGACAAGTCCCCAGATTTTCATGATGATTCAGCATGTTGGAGATCCAGGAGAGCCAACAGTGTAGGTTCTAGGCTGAGTCTAAGAGCCTGAGAATGAGGAGAGCCAATGTAGTTCCATCTGAAGGCTCAAGATCCATTAAGAGTAGATGCTTCAGCTTGAGTCCAAAGGTAGGAAAAAAATTGATGTTCCAGTTTGAAGGTGATTAGGCCAAAGGAATTATTTCCTTTTCAGAGAAAGATCAGCTTTCTTGTTCTAGTCAGACCTTCCACTGATTGGATGAGGCCCACACACATTGAGGATGGCAACCTGCTTTACTCAGTTTAGCAATTTAAATGTTAATCTCATCCAGAATCACCCTCACTGAAACGTCTAGAATAATGTTTGTTCAAACATCTGAGCAACCTGTGGCCCAGTCAAATTGACACATGAAATGAACCATCACAGCATGTGAACAATTTTAAGGTTTCTGATTCATATTTCCAAGTTGGTTTCTGGAAATTCTGTACTAATTTAAAAGGCACACACTAGCAGTGGAGTGTGTCCACTGTCCCTCATCCTTGCCAACACTAATCTTATCCAATTCTTTGTCAATATATAACCAGTCCTCATTATTCATAAATTCTGTATTCTTGAATTTGCCTAGTCATTAAGATGTATTTGAAACCCTGAAGCACTTTCCTGATCATTCATGAGCATTCATGAATGAATAAGTTGGGCAAAAAATTTGGCACATTTCCAGCTAAAGCTGAACAAGGCAACAATCTGCCTTCTTGTTTCAACTTTCTTATTGTAAACAAGCATTGCTTTTAGGTCAATTTAGTGCCAAAATTTTTGCATTTTTGTGCTTTTGCTAGTGGTTTTCCTGTTTAAAATGGTCCCCAATCCCAGTGCTAAAGTGCTGTTTAGTGTTCCTATATGTAAGAAAGCTGTAATGTGTCTTCTGGAGAAAATGCTTATGTCCAATAAGCTTCATTCAGGGCTGAGTTACAGTGCTGTTGGACATGAGGTTAATGTTAATAAATCAACGCTATGCTACATCCAGAAAAAGCAAGTGGCAATTTGTTCATCTATATATGAGGCAGCTCTGGAAAAATGCTCAAGTAACATATATAGTCCAGGCTGATGACATGGAAAAGATGGAAAAGCAGCGAACTTTGTAGATTTATAAGATGACAAGTAAAAAAAGAATAGTAGATAGCCTTGTTGTGATGCTAAATGTCAAAGAAATTTATGTTCATGTCACCCAGGGTTAGGAAAATGTTAAACCCTTCTCAGTTACTGTATATAATAAAATTAAATTATATTAATATATTAATCATTTGACAAAAATGTTGTCACTGAAATCTTACAGGAGTCTTATCCTATATTTCCTTTAAAAGCAATGACTCAGTACTCACTACTTTAGTATTCTCAACAACTTTATAGGACATAATTACTGTGAATAATGAGATCAACTATATGTGAAATGTGATTTCTTCTTGTTTTAAATTGCATATCTTTATTATTGTTAAAATTGGACTTTTCATGTTTATTAACTGTTTTTCCTTTTTCGTCAAGGGGCAGTATAGTGTAGCAGTTAAGAGTGTGTACACTGTCTGACATGATTTCTTAGCTCCTTACTTCTTTGATATCAAGAAATCTGTATTCCAAACATTTTCTGCCACATATGTTATTGCTTTTACTTTCTGAGTTTTTCTTTTCACATGCAAAATGAAGGTGTGATTATTTTTAATTCCAACATTGTGGGCTTTATGATCTGTAAAATGAGCCTGATATATATAAGATCAACTCTAAATTTATTCCCACCACATACATTTTGTGAATCAATGACTATTATCATCTTTCCCAGAGGCAGAACATAATTGATGGGATGCTATCACGTGATATCTACTATCTATGATTCCATCCTGAGGGACTCATGTGTCTGAAGAATTTTGGAGTGATTATATTCCTAGGAGTTGTTTTCTGGATATATAAATAATATTTAAATTGTTGGGCTAGCCTAGTTTCCTTATGTTATGTTGACTCAGATTAGCAAATGAAACTGGGACTCATCTCATCAAGTAACGATTCCAATTTTTGTTCTATATTATAGAATGGATTTGGACTTGATTTTCTCGTGTTCTTTATGTCTTCACTTGCCTTTAATTATTCAGAGATAATTATCCTGAAGATGAATCGGTATGTTTACTTCTTAACATAGTTGACAATCACATAATCACTGCTAATAAGTAAAGTAATTTTTGGTAATTTTAGCTAAAGAAAAATACAGTCACCAAGACTTGTACTTAAGATGGCTAATTTACAGCTAAAGTCAAAAGAATATTTAATGTGTAGTGTGTAGAAGAAATGAAGTTAGCAGTACAAAGCCATTCATAACTATTTTCTGAAGATGTTAATGTTTAAATCTGGTTGTCTGTACCTTTCCATATAACAAAATGTTTCAGCTGTTGTTCAAACTTGCTTTGTTAAATTCCAGCCCAGAATCTATACTTACTAGATTATGCTAAGTTATATCTAGCCCATCGCAACATATGAGTCGCCAGAAGTAGCCAGTCCAGAGGATTTTTTTTTAGAATTATTAATGAAGCTTTTATTTAAATGGTCAGATATCATAGAGAAAAACATACATTCTAGGAGAGGAATTATGCATCTGTATGTACTAAACTGTATCATTTCTGGATGCCCAGTATTTTTTGAACTCCTTGTCTATATTTTGATAATTCTCCATGCTTAAAGTTTTGCTTTTTCAAAGGAGGATCCAGAAAATTCACTTTTCTAGACTCCTTTGCTTCTCAGCTGAGGACATAACATTCACATTCTAGAAGACTGATTCAAAAGTAAGCAACCTGAAAGTGTAGCATCCATTTTTCTGGAAAGTGAGTTAGCTAGAATATGCAACTTTTGGTGGTAGAAATTTCTTTGTTGGACCAAATCTCTGTGTGCTCTTGGATGTTCAGTTCTGTTTCCTTAGCTCCATCTATATTCTTTAACAAATTCCTTCCTACTTAGATTAGGCAGGATGTACTTTCTGTTTTGCAAATTAATAAAAATAAATTGAGGATTTTCTTTTTTTTTTTTTCTTTTTTTTTGAGACAAAGTCTGCCTCTATTACCCAGGCTGGAGTGTAGTGGCCCTATCTCAGCTCACTGCAATCTCTGCCTTCCAGGCTCAAGCCATCCTCCCTCCTCAGCCTCCCAAGTAGCTGAGACTACAGGTACACGGCACCACACCTGGATAATTTTTGTATTTTTTGAAGAGACAGTTTTACCATGTTGCCCAGTCTGGTCTCTAACTCATGAGCTCAAGCGATCCACCCACCTCAGCACCCCAAAGTGCTGGGATTACAGACATGAGCCACTGTGACTGGCCAAAGATTTTTAATCAATATAATATACATATAGCTTTCTAAAAATAAAAGGTTATAATAAACATCAGATACATTCCCACATTTCTTCATTTCCAGTGCCATTACCCAGAGACATAACAAATTTAGTTGAGTCTTCTGACATTTCTCCCTCTTCCATATCTAAATTATATATGCACATCACTTTTTCTTGATTTATCACATGTAGATATTACTTATTGACTTACAAATTTCTCTTTTGCACTAACCTGTCTTCCTTTCCTCTATCTTCTCAATATCTTATAAAACATTTGCTTAAGTTATTGTCAGTATTTACTATGTACATATTGTTTATTAATGAGTTAAGTAGTATACCATTATTGTATTTTACTTTTTTTCAGTCTTTTGCTACTCTTGGAATTCATAACTGCTTTATTCTCTTTCTTGTTTTGTCTGAATTTCCATATACCTTTACAAATCCAGTGTCATTTCAACCAAACTCACCACTATTATTTCCTCAAATGTACAAATAACTATAATAATTTGTAAAGCTTACCTCTTGTTATGAACAAAATGTTTGTGTCCTCCCAAAATACGTATATTGAAACCTAATCGTCAATGTGAGGCTATTTGGAGGTAAGACTTTTGAGAGATGAATAGTTCATTTGGGCAGAGGGAGCCCTCCTGAATGGGATTAGTGCTCATATAAAAGAGACCCCAGTGATCTCCTCTTCCCTTTCCACCAAGTGAGGTTATCATTGATGAACCAGGAAGAGAGCCTTAACCAGAGCCTGGATCTACCACGGCGTTGATCTTAAACTTTCCACCCTCTAGAACCATGAGAAATAAATTTCTCTTGTTTGCAAGCCACCTAGTCTACAGCATTTTTTGTTGTAGCAGCCCAAATAAATTAAGATATCCCTGGAGTCTTTGTTCTTCCTGCTTTGACCTATACTGGTTACTTTCTAGCCTAAGTCATGGCTGTCCTTGTAAAACTCCACTTTGTAGCTCTCTGTGTTTGGTCGTCTATGTTCTGGATACAAATATGCCTCTTTCTTGTTTTTCTACCACATTTTGCTAGGACACATCTTATAATTACTTCTTGAACACATACATATGGGATTTTGAGTCCTTGCACTTTTGCAAATTCTTTATTAAATTCTCAGTACTTGATCATTTGGGCATAAAATTGAATATATTTTTTCCCGTATGATTTTTCTATGAGCAGCAAGTCTCCTTTTAATAAAAAGAATCAATTTCTCTTGTTAATTATCTTTCAATTTTTTATTTCATACAAATCAATTATTAACTCATGGCCATAATAAAGTGGGTATAACAGATGTCTACATTTTTAGCGAGCATTTTTATATCTAAGTATATTTTGTCATCATTAAAAGGAGCTAAATATTTTACTATGCTAAATTTATGAAATATTCTACATACCATCAAAATAATGTGAATATTAATTGATAGCTTTTTGGCTATCTTCTTCAAGACCCAAGAGAATTTAGTGAACTATGAGAAAACTTGGACTTATGATTTGATAGCTATTCCCAGCTGGGAGGATGAAAACTGTTTTGAATATTGTCATTTCTAACAAAATCTACCAGAGAAATCCTGAGATTTACAGGTGTTATGAAGACTTCTTTGATGCTTTAGTTTATTGCCAGAAATTCTGGCATCTCGATTTTACTCTCCTCCTCTATTTTTTTCTCAATATCTTACACAGGCATTGAATTATGTGTGTTATCACCACCTCTTCCACTTGATGGTAAACTTTAGGAGAATTGGATATTTGATAATTTATCTTTGTATTTACCTGAGTGGCTACCATTTTACTTTGCTTAGAGAAGGTGTTTAATCAATGTCTATAGAGTTAAGTCATTAAGCGAATCTTTGGTTGACCAGGTTCAACAATGTGATAGTAGTACTGTCCCAGTGAAAAAATAAAGAATGGATGTTGCACGGAAAAAGATATTGATGTAAACAATGGGACAAAAATATACACAGAGCAAAGGTAAATATAAGAATACATCTTTTAATAAACTCATCTGAAAATTTTACAATAATGCCTTCAATGTCTTTGGCAGACACTTTTAAATAAGACAAGAAGGATATTGATTTTTAACCAACAAGGGATTTGATTAGTGCCCTATTCTTGTTAAGATTAGGGCAATACCTTAAATTCAAAAAGTTTTCTCTCATAAAAACCTTTTTAAAGAAACGTATAGGCCTTTTGAAGCTCATCCATGCAAATACTTGAGGTTGAGATGCATTCGCAGTTTGGAAAGTTAACTTTTTAAAGGCTAGAGAAAAGATGAAAAAAAAGAATGAAGAAATCTGAGTAGAACTAAGTATGTTAATTAGAGGAGGAAGTTAAAAAAACAGAGTGCAAGGATCACCTAGGTGTTGGGATTAGCATCAGGATCAACCATGCAGAGGAATTTAATTCATCTGGGAAATCCAACTGAGATTTGACAGCTCTCTCATTATCTTATTGTGTTTGCTCATCCAACAAAGGTACTGGTTCATTATAATTTTTTATAACACTGAGGTGAAGCATCATAAGATTTAACTCTAAACATAACACCTACTCAAATTGCTATATTTCCTGGCTTACCTCTTTCTCTTAATCTTCTTGCCTGCTAGGCAAAATTCAAGTTCCTTGAGGGCAGGATTTACATGCACAGAGCATTTATTTATTTACTCCAAGCCAAACTGTATCCAACTTTATTAAAGGTATTTTTCATAAACAATCATGGTATTTCAGGTAGGACATGGGCAGACAATCATTAACAGTATGCAACAACTTTCAAACTCCCTTCTTCAATGGGCTACCAAAATCAGAAAGCCACTATAAAATGCAATGAAGTCTTTATTTGATGCTCTAAACAGGAAAAGTTTAGAATGAAGGTTGACATCTCCCATTTAGCATGTTGTTTAACAACTTTTCCCAAGCTGACCCTCACTTTTGGGAAGTGAAATGAAAATGGCAGAATTTATCTGAAGACCTACAGTCTAGAAATGCAATTGCTGCTCTTTTGTGGGGTACTAGCAAGTCCAGATTGCTTGACTGGTAACCAATTATTGAGGGTCAGGTCCCAAAAGGTGACTGGATTTAAGGGAGTTAAGCCTATGCTGAAGGTGGAAAGGGAGAAGAAGCATTAAAATGAATTTGTTTTTCTACACCACGAGCATTTGTGCTAAGTTGGATACGTGTGTCAATACCCGAGAATCTCTTTTGGGAGCTAAGAGGAAGTCTCAAAACTAGAAGGGAAAGGTGTTTTCCCCACATCAATCCAGCTTCAGTGACATTCTATTAGTGACATATGACCCTTTCCGAAAAACAATAAAGTGTTCTGTGAGCCAACAGCATAGCTTAAATTCTACATTTTTATAAAACTTGATAAAAAACAGTATTTCAAATTTTACAGTCACCAGAAGTCCAGAGTTATCAAAAAATGCACACACTTCACTTGTCATCTCACAACACCTTTAACTTTCTGTGCCTGGTCTGTTTTGACATCTTTGTTTATTGCAAAGTTATTTCCATCCTTGCCAACATAAGTTTTTCTCTTTTTCTCTTTATATAAACATTCTCCCTTCTTTGTAGGGGCCTTTTCTGGCTTGGGCTCTAGCTTTGGAGAAGGAGGTCTAGCAGACAATCTTGTGGATCTTTTCTGTGGTCTGTTCTTAACCTTGGTCCATCCTTCAGCCTTTTTCTTGGGCATGGTGTCAACAGCTGCGAGTCATAGGTACTGGCTGCAGGGATGCAGCTATACATGAGCTTTGGTGGGTCCAGGGGTCATTCTCACCTTTTCGCACTGCTTGCATGGCATTGAAAAGTATCCTTTGATGTTGATTAAGGTGGGACGTTTCTTCTATTCCTTACGGATTTTCTATTTGGTTATTTACAAGTTGTTATTATGCAGATCTGAAGTTCAGTGGTTATAAAAATTTGTTAGAAGGAACTGTCCTGAACTGAACTGTTTAGAAGGAAACACTGAATGTTGTCCCTGGATCAATTAGTTCAGTTGGAGGACCATGGCAATAAAGAAGGGTCCAGTTTCTATTACAGCCACTGGTTTGTTTTCCCCTCACATCAAAAATGTTTTTGTGCTGACATAAACTCTACCCTAATCTCAATTAGGTGGGATGCACACGTGTGTGAATGAGTCACAGCCGTTTATCAACAAGTCTGAATAAGCAGCTTAGTATCATGACTCTGGGTCAATAATATAATGCTTGTAGAGGGACAACACATTATCAAAGTCAGTCACACTTATTGAGCAATAAGGTGAAGTTTAAAACTGAATAAAAAATTCCTAACTCCTTTCATCTATTAGCTGCTCCTAAATGTTCCAAATTTAGAAACTAAAATCTATTTTGTGTACTCTTAAAAGTTTAATATGTTCCCCAACCCCCCAGGTTTTAGCTAAAAGAGCCAAATGAGAGGCAGATATATTGACTTATTAATAAATTATCATGATTAATAAATCAATATTATTTATTATTTTAAAAACTCTTGTCGCTCTACTTTGTGAAAATTATAAGGCAAAACTGACCTTGGATAACTAGTTAAGCCTTTCTTTCTAATTTCTCTGCTCCAGTAAGCATGTTGTAAGGTCTCGACTTGGTAGTAAATTAATGATTGACATTGAAATAACAATCTTTATAAATTAGGTACTGAAATAAATGAATGAAAAAAATAGTACTGTAGTCTAAATGATATCAGTAATTTTCAAATTTAGACTTAAATTTTAGAATGATCAAGAAAATAAAAGCTTATTTTCTTTTTAATTATGATTCCTTTTAAGAAAATAAATGCTGTTCATAGAAAATTAGAAAAAATAAAATGATAAAGAATAAAACTAAATGGCCTACTCACATTCTGTGATAAGAATATAACTCAGTGTAATTTTTATTCTAAATTGATAAATTATAATTGTATATATTTATGGGGTACAAAGTGATGTTATGATTTTTAAATACAATGTGGACCAGTGTGGGCTTCCCGGGAAGTGTCTCAGAATGCTGGGGAAGCTGGATATGCATCTCCAGTTCTCTTTTCCTCTTGAAGAATACATAGGCTTAGGGGAATCCTTTCCATGTGGCCTTGTGCCTATCTGGGGGAGAGGGAGGAGTGGTATCATCAAAGTGAAACCTTCTGATGCAACTTTCATCCAGTTCTGTGATCCATGCAGGTGTCCACATGGACATTATATATATGAAATATACATATAAATATATAAGAATATATATTTACATAAGTATATATAAATATATTTTTAATGTTTTTAAAATAAAAATGTAAATATCTATTCATAAATATTGTCAATTACTCTGTAAAGGTGTTATACCAAGAAGATTAAACTTGAGCAAGATGGCAGAATAGGAAGTCTTAGGCTTCACTACTTCCTCCCAATAGAAAGTTTAACTAACAACTATCCTCAGACAAGAACATCTTTGCGAAAACCCCAATGCTTGAGAACAAGACTTGACCAAATGTTTTAAATAGTTAAGTCGCTTTGAGTCTTTTAATGTAGAAAATCTTTCTTCCACTCCACTCTGTTTTGATATATGGAGATGTGCCCTTTATCAGCATTCAGATATCAGGATTTGGTTTGGATTTCATTTATTGATGTGCCTTTCTGCTCAACTAGCAATGTGCTTTGAATATGATGTTCATATAAATAATTAAGATATAAATTACATATAATAGAATAATCTTGTAAGTGGGCATTCTTTTTGATGATAAGCTAAAGCGTTTCATAAAGATAATGAATAAACTTCCCTCCAAAAATTAGTAATGTTTCAAGGATGTTAGATTTTGTTAGGATTCAAAATACAAGAGAGAGAAAGACGTTTGGCTTCTGAGAAAGAACCTTCGTAGTACAAGCATGAAAAGATAGAATTAAATATGAGTGATGCTGAGGAATGCAAGAAGATTTTTGTTTAAAAGTGTCCCCAGTGTCACACCATGGAAAAGAGGGGCAAGCACAAGACTGGGCCATATCTCCATGATTTTTGGGCAGAAGACAGGTCAGTCTGCTGCATTCTCTAATACAGATGCCAACAAAAACAAAGACATCAGCTGGGGAGAGGAGACACTGATGGAGTATTTGGAGAATCCCAAGAAGTACATCTCTGGAACAAAAATGATCTTCACCGGCATTTAGAAGAAGACAGAAAGAGTAGACTTGATAGCTTATCTCAAAAAAGTTACTGATATGTAATAATTGGCCATTGCTTTATTACAAAAGAGAAATGTCTCGTGATTTTTTTTATGTGTACCGTAATTTAACTGATCTCATACACCGGAATCCAGATCATGAATGACTGACAGGATATTTTTGTTGGGGAGTCCTGATTTAAGTAAGACTGGCTTGTGGTTAAATAAATACGATTAGTTTTTAAAAAATTGATAACAAGTCTTATCAGTAAATGCTGTCACTGTTTTCTCTCAGCCAAATCCACATACAAGGGACATACCTCAATCTAATAAAAGCCATCTATGACAAACCCACAGCCAACAAAATACTGAATGGGGAGAAGTTTAAAGCATTCTTTCTGAGAACTGGAAAAAGAGAAGGATGCCACTCTTACCACTTCCCTTTAATGTAGTACTGGAAGTCCTAGCCAGAGCAATCAGACAAGAGAAAGAAAAAAAGGGCATTCAAATTGATAAAGAGGAAGTCAAACTGTTGCTGTTTGCTGATGATAAGATAGTATACCTAGAAAACACTAAAGACTTCTCCAAAAAGCTCCTAGAACTGATAAAAGAATTCAGCAGTTTCCAGATACAAAATTAATGTACACACAGTAGCTCTCCTATACACCAACAGCAGCCAAGCCGAAAATCAAATCAAGAACTCAACTCCCTTTACGATGGCTGCTATATATATATATATATATATACACACACACACATATATATAATCTATGTACATATATGCACACATATATATGTGTATATATGTGTGTGTATTATATATGCACACATATATATGTGTATATATGTGTGTGTATTATATATGCACACATATATACGTATATATACATATATGTGTGTATATACATATACACACAAACACACATATATATATATATATTAATATACCTAACCATGGAGGTGAAAGACCTCTACAAGGAAAACTACAAAAACACTGCTGAAAGAATTCATAGATGACACAAACAAATGGAAACACATCCTATGCTCATAGATAGTTAGAATCAATATTATGAAAATGACCATAATGCCAAGAGCAATCTTCAAATTCAATGCAATTCCTATCAAAATACCACCATCATTCTTTACAGAACTAGGAAAAACAATCCTAAAATTCATATGAAACTAAAAAAGAGCCCACATAGCCAAAGCAAGACTAAGCAAAAAGAACAAATCTGGAGGCATCATATTACCTGATTTTAAACTATACTATAAGGCCATAGTCACCAAAATAGCATGGTACTGTTATAAAAATAGGCACATAGACCAATGGAACAGAATAGAGAACCCAGAAATAAAGCCAAATACTTACAGCCAACTGATCTTCAACAAAGCAAACAAAAACACAAAGTGGAGAAAGGGCCAGGTCTGTAATCCTAGCACTTTGGGAGGCCGATGTGGGTGGATCGTCTGAGTTTGAGACCAGCCTGGCCAACATGGTGAAACCTCATCTCTACTAAAAATACAAAAAATTAGCCAGGTGTGGTGATGCATGCCTGTAATCCCAGCTACGCAGGAGGCTGAGGCAGGGGAATTGCTTAAACTCAGGAGGCAGAGGTTGCAGTGAGATGAGACCGTGCCATTGCACTCCAGCCTGGGCGACAGAGTGAGACTCCGTCTCAAAAAAAAAAAAAAAAAAAAAAGTGGGGAAAGGACACCCTGTTCAATAAATG
Source organism: Hylobates moloch (assembly GCF_009828535.3). Classification (NCBI taxonomy): domain Eukaryota; kingdom Metazoa; phylum Chordata; class Mammalia; order Primates; family Hylobatidae; genus Hylobates; species Hylobates moloch. The sequence goes on along the minus strand of NW_026652288.1, from coordinate 78,567,885 downwards.
GTGCTGGGATAATTGGTAAGCCACATGCAGGAGAATGAAACTAGATACTTATCTCTCATCTTACACAAAAATCAACTCAAAATGGATCAAGGACTTAAATCTAACCCTGAAACTATAGATATTCTAGAAGATAACATCAGAAAAACCCTTCTACACATTGGCTTAGGCAAGGATTTCATGACCAAGAACCCAAAAGCAAACACAATAAAGACAAAGATAAATAGTTGGGGCTTAATTAACCTAAAGAGCTTCTGCACAGCAAAAGGAACAGTCAGCAGAGTAAACAGACAACCCATAGAGTGGGAGAAAATCTTCACAATCTATAAATCTGACAAAGGACTAATATCCAGAATCTACAACAAACTCAAGCAAATTAGCAAGAATAAAAACAAGCAATCCCATCAAACAGTGGGCTAATGACATGAATAGATAATTCTCAAAAGAAGATATACAAAAGGCCAACAAACATCAAAAAGTGCTCAATATCACTAATGATCAGGAAATGCAAATCAAAACCACAATGTGACACCACCTTACTCCTGCAAGAATGGCCATTATCAAAAAATCAAAAACTAATCGATGTTGGCACAGATGTGGTGAACAGGGAACACTTCACTGTTGGTGGGAATGTAAACTAGTACAACCACTGCGGAAAGCAGTGTGAAGACTCCTTAAAGAGCTAAAAGTAGGAGTACCATTTGATCCAGCAATTACGGTATCTGGCCAGAGGAAAAGAAGTCATTATATGAAAAAGATATTTGCACACTCATGTTTATAGCAGCTCAATTCAACAATTGCAAAAATATGGAACCAACCCAAATGCCCATCAACCAAAGAACGGATAAAGAAACTCTGGTATAGATATACGATGGAATAGTACCCAGCCATAAAACGGAATGAATTAATGGCATCTGCAGTAACCTGGGTGGGATTGGAGACTATTAGTCTAAGTGAAGTAACTCAGGAGTGGAAAATCAAACATCCTAAATGAAAGCTAAGCTATGAGGATGCAAAAGCATAAGAATGACTCAGGGGGAAAGGATGGGAAGGGGATGAGGGATAAAAGACTACAAATTGGGTTCAAGATATACTGCTCATGTGATGGATGCACAAAATCTCACATATCACCACTAAAGAACTTACTTATGTAACCAAACACCACCTGTTCCCCAAAAAACCTATGGAAAGTTTTTTTTAAACTTAGTTTAGGTACAAACCTCTTTGAAGTTGTTTTGAATATCAGATATAACAATCCAATGCACCTCAGCATGGGCTGGTTTTCTTCTTAGAGGCTACCTCATACCCATAGATTTAGCATTTCAGTGCATGGAAGTGAGGCCTCTGCATTCGTAAGAATAAGCTTTGCCGATTGCCCTGGGCTTTGAAGAAACGCTGTCTCCACCATTTTTTTTTTTAAAGAAACATATATAACCACTTATAAAAAAAGTAAATGCTATTACTCTTTTCTCCTTCTAAAGATATGATTAGACCTAATTAGTACTGTTCAACCTTTCACAGAGATGGGGGAATGTCATCTCACAACCTATTGGAGATTGGTTTTATATTTAGATTTCTATGACTAAATATATTGTCATAGAAATCTAAAGACGATAAAATATAGTAAATGATATTAAATATAATAATAAATATATTATAATAAATATAGATAAATTAGTATATTATATATAAACATATGATAATAATATATAACTGAATGTATTTAAATACTGGGGAAATTTGTTCACTGTCTCAGAACCAAGCATGATTTACTCGGGTTTTAATTTGTGTTCATCAGCCTGTTAAAGGCAAGGGCTGAAGATAAGGTAGCAATGTCTGCTTTACATTTTTGACTTTTATGCCAATCTAATTAGAATTATCTGAATCTAAAATGCTGCATTTTATTTATTGAAAGGCATTTTAATGTGGTTTATGTATAATATCACATAAAGAATATTTAACACTTCTCCCATTTTACAGACAATCTATAAGGTCAGATGCCTTTAAAAGTCAGTGTGACAAGAAATAGCAGCATGCTGAACTTTGCTTTTGAGCTCTTTACTAAGTCAGACTAACTTATAATTTAGAATTGTCTTTTAACAGCTATTCAGAAGCACAGAAAATGGTAGAACTGTGTATGCATGATTGGTAATGGTGATTTTCAACTCATTAGAAGGAATGAAGTAGAGGAGATATACACAAATTTATGAATTATGTGTGACCATAAGACTTAAAATAATTTTAAAAAAACAGATCACAATTTTAAAAATATATAAAATGCCATATGAAATGACTTCAGTAGGTTAGAATAGACTTATGCCTAAGATGAGGGGAGCTGAATGAGATTTTAGATAAATTTTAAAATTAATCTTCTTAGCAGAAATGCCAGTTATTGAAAATTATTTATCATAGGCAGGTATCTGATGCCTCTTGGTTAATAATTTTCTCAAAATTATGACTCTCCTCAAAAACAGTCATACAGCTTAATGACAGTTTCCCCTTGTTTAAAGGTATGTTTCTACTTCATTTCTCTAGCAATTTTTAAATTTTTAATAGCTTTACTGCAGAACTTTGGGCATACTTTAGAAGGTATGCCATTCTCTATTGCCCTGACAATTGGATGATACATTTCTGTCAATTCCAGAGATTAAAAAATACTAGTATCTTTTAAATTTGTTTTAAATTTGATAGACAGTGAGGACCAAGGAGTGGATGAAGTCCTTACTTGGTAATAAAGAGGATTACTTCATGGCAATTTTGGTGATATTATGAAACATCAATAAAAATTACGATGTCTGAGGTAAGGCTATCTTTGCTTAAGATTATAAGGGTTAACAATTTCTCTGCTTCATTGCTAAAGATAAACAACTCTTGGGAGTAAGTGCTTTTTTGCTTCACATAAACACAAGTGCACATTTACAATCTGTCAGTTTCAGAATATGGGCATCACCTATGCTGAGTGTTAGCCCACAGCTGGGATTAGATGACACAAAATTATTTAGTCCATTTTACAAGTGTAACTTTTTTTCTGGGTGGTTTGGTTTGTCTGTTTTATAAGTATCACCTTGGCTCTTTTCATTTTTAGGAGTACATCAGTTTTACATTTAATATATAAAACTTTAAATGACATATTCAGGGGACATTTGTGAGAGTGTTCCCTGCTGTCTACATCATTTTCCACCCATCATCAAAACTCGACAGGTAGCCTTGTGATGAATACTTTAAAAGACTGAGAACATTGTCTTTCACTAAGAAATGCTACCATTGGGATGAATCAGATATTGAATAAAAGCCAAAGATTTTAGGAATACTATTAATGTCCTGGGTACGCCAAAATATCTTGGTTGGCATATTAATGAAAAAATTGTTGACTGTGTATTTCCGATTCCGATTTCTTTTTGAGATTTTGCTTTACCTAATCTCAATAACAATAGTAGTAACAATGGTAATGAGAGCTAACCTAAATTAAACATGTACTATATGGCTGTTTATTTGTTAAGGATACACTATCTTATGAGGTAGATAGTGCTGTTCTTTCATTTTATGTGAAGAAACTGATACTCTGTGTATCAGTTTTCTATTTATTCATAACAAATCACTACATATTTAACAGCTTAAAATAACAGCCATTTAATAGCTCATAGTTCTGTAGGGCAGAAGTCCAGGGGCCACATGGCTCGGTTCTCTTCTCAGGATCTCACAATGCAAAAATCAAGAGGTCAGCTAGGCTGTGTTCTCATCTAGAGCCTCTGGGGAAGAATCTACTTCCAAGCTCTTTCAGGTTGTTGGCAGAATCTAGTTTCTGGAGACTGTGGAACAGAAGTCCCCGGTTCCTTGCTGGCTGTCAGCTGGGGGTCACTCTGCTCCCAAAAGTTGCCCACATGCCCTTGCCATGTGGCCCTTTCATCTTTAAAGAAGACAGTAGAAATTTCTTGACAAAGAAATCTCTGACTTTGTTTGTCTCGGACCTCTAGACCCAGACTTAAAAGGCTCATGTGGTAAGTCAGGTTCATCCCTTCTTAAAGTCGATTATGCTATATTAAACCATGGGAGTGGTTATTCTATAACATTCACAGTTCACATCCACACACAAGGAGCAGAACATTATACAGGGAGTGGTTCACTGCAGGTGATGTAATCATTCTGCCTGCTACACTCTGATGGCATAAATAACTTTCCTAGGCAACACATCTAAAATTTACTGACATTTGAACCCATGGCTGACGCTAGAGCTTTGCCTGTTTTGCCACATGGACCGCGCGTATTGAATTTAAAGCTACAGATTAAGTAGAGAATGTCTGGCCATTAGATTAGTATTAAATGATGTTCCTTGGAATTCTGGAGTGGTCCTCAATAGACCATATCATCTTTTGCCCCATTCTAAACCCATATTTGTTTTGTATCTTTAATGTTATCACCATGATACATGTATTTAGTTTAAAAATCATCACCATGAAGCTTATTTTTACTTTTTATTTTGAAATAAACTTCACTTCCATAAAAACTACAAAACTTAAAAGTCCCATATACCTATCACAAGATTCCTCAGTTATTAACCTTGTGATACATTTAACTTACTATTTTCTCTATATGTGCATATTATTTTTAATAGATTTGTGATATGGTTTACCTTATCATAAAGTTCACCTGTTAAAAGTTCATAATTCAATAATTTTTAGTACATTTGTAGTGCTAAAATCTAATTTTAGTAATTTTAGATTACTTCCATCACCCCCTAAAGAAACGTTACACCCATTATTGGTTATTCTCCTCCTTCCCCCACTTAGCTCCAGCTAACTACAGTCTACTCTCCATGTCTGTAGATTTGCTGATTGTGGCCATTTCATATAGATAGATTATACAATATGTCGTTCTTTGTGCCTGGCTTCAATCACTTATCATAATGTTTTCAGGTTCATCCATGTTGTAGCACCTATCCATACTTCATTCCTTTTAATGGGGACATGATTTTCCATTGTATAGATACACTACATTTTGCGTATCCTTTTATCTGTTGATGGACATTTGAGTTGTGTGTACTTTTTGTCTATTTTGAATATTCTATACAAGTTTTGTGTGAATATAAGTTTTCATGTCTTTTGGGCATATATGAAATTTCTGGGGCATCTAGTAATTCTATGTTTAACCGTTTGGGGAACTCACAATCTGTTTTCTAAAGGAGCTGCACTATTTTACATTCTCACCAAGCACTGTTTGAGTGTTCTAATTTCTTTACATCCTCACCAGTACTGGTTATTATTTGTCTTTTTTATTGTAGCCTTCCTAGCATGTGTGAAGGGGTATCTCATTGTGACTTTGAATTGCATTCCCTTAATGATTAATGACGTTGAGCGTCTTTTCATGTTCTTATTGACAATTTGAATATCTTCTATTCAAATTGTTTGCCCATTTTAAAATTCTGTTATTTCTAGGTAAGTTATGAGATTTTTATATATGCAACAGTTCTTCTTAACAATTTAAAAATATACATATTTTTAATTGACTCACAATCATTTAGATTTATGAAGCATATTTTGATGTTTTGATATTTGCATAAAATAAATAATGGTTGAATCAGGGTAATTAGAGGATCTACCACCTCAAACATTTATCATTTATTTGTGTAGGTAACATTCAAAATTCTCTCTTCTATTTGAAAAAATACAATGAATTATTGTTTATTATAGCCACCCTACATTGCTATAGAATACTAGAACTTCTTCCTCCTATCTACCTATAATTTTGTATTCATTATCCAAACTCTTCCATCCTCTCTTTCTCCTATCCTTCCTGGACTCTAGTAGCCGCTATTGTACTTTCTACTTCTATAAGATCAACCTTTTTTTAGTTTTCACATGTGAGTGAGACCATACAGTATTTATCTTCCTGTGCCTGACTTATTTCACTTAATATAATGCCCTCCATGCTCTTCCAGAGTTCAGCAAATGATGGGATTTCATTCATTTTTAAGGCTGTATAGTATTCCATATGTCTATCACAATTTCTTTATTCATCTGTGGATGGACACATAGGTTGATTCCATATCTTAGCTATTGTGAATAGTGCTGCAATAAACAAGAGAGTGCAGATATCTCTTTAGCATACTTCTTTCTTTTCCTTTGGATATGTACCCAGTTGAGGGATTGCTGGATTATATGGTTCTAGTTTTAGCTTTTAGAGGAATCTCAACACTGTTTTCATTAATGGCTGTACTAATTTACATTCCCACTTTCAGTGTATGAGTTCCCTTTTCTCTACATCCTCAACAGCATTTGTCTTTTGTCTTCTTGCTAATAGCCATTCTAACTGGGGTGATATAATGTCTCATTATGGTTTCCATTTGCATTTCCGTGGTGATTAGTGATTTTAAGCATTTTTGTATGAATCTGTTGGCTATTTGTAAGTCTTCATTTGAAAAATGTCTACTTAGATCTTTTGCCCAATTTTAAAAAGGATCATTTGGTTTTGTGCTATTGAGTTCCAGTACCTGGCCTGAATATTAATCCCTTATCCAATGAATGTTTTGCAAATGTTTTTCTCCCGTTCTTCAGGTTGTCTCTTGACTCTGTTGATTGTTTCCTTTACTGTGTACAAGCTTTTTAGTTAGAAATAATCTCACTTGTCTATTTTTGCTTTTGTTGCCTGTGTTTTTGAGGTCTTCACCATAAAATGTTTGCCTAGACATATGTCTTGGAGGATTTCTCCTATGTTTTCTTCAAGCACTTTAATAGATTAAGGTCTTGCATTTTAATCTTGAATTTTTTGAGTTGATTTTGTGTATGGTGATAGGGGTCTAGTTTCATTTTTTCTGCATATGGATATTCTGATTTCCCAGCACCATTTATTGAAAAGGTCGGCCTTTTCCCAATAAGAGTTCTTGGCACCATTGGTTGGCTGTAGATTTATGGATTAATTTCCGGGTTCTCTATTCTGTTTCATTGGTCTACGTGCCTGTTTTTATGCCAGTACTATGCTGTTTTGGTTACTACAGCTTTATAGTACATTTTGAAATTAGTTAGTGTGATGCTTCTAGCTTTGTTCTTTTTGCTCAAGAATTTTTGGCTATTTAAGGTATCTTGTGGTTCCATACAAATTTTAGAAATTTGTTTCTATTTCTGTGAAAAATGTCGTTGGTATTTTTATAGGACTTGCATTAAATCTGTAAAATGCTTTGGGTAGTATGGTCATTTAACAATATTAACATTTCTGATCCATGAGCATGGGATATGTGTTTCCATTTGTTTGTATCTTCTTCAATTTCTTTCATTAGTGTTTTGTAGTTTTTCTAGTAGATGTCTTTCACCTCCTTGGTTAAATTTATTCCTGGGTATTTTTTTTTTTATTGCTATTGTCCATGGGATTGCCTTCTTGATTTCTTTTTCAGCTAGTTTCTTGTTCACGTCTATTGAAACATTACTTATTTTTGTATGTTTATTTGTGTCCTGCAACTTTTCTGAATTCTTTTATAATTCTGAGAGGTTTTTTTCGTAGAGTGTTTAGGTTTTTCTGTATATAAGATCATATCATCTTCAAACAGGCACAATTTGACTTTCTCCTTTCCAATTTGAATGTCCTTTGTTTTTTCCTCTTTCATAATTGTTCTGGCTAGGACTTCCAGTTCTATGTTGAATAAGAGCGGTGAAAGTGGATATCCTTGTCTTTTTCCAGTTTTTTTTTTTTTTTTTTTTTTTTTAGACAAGGTCTTGCTCTGTTGCCCAGCTTGGAGTCACAGCTCACTGGAGCCTCGACCTCCCAGCCTCATGCGATCCTCTGTCAGCCTCTTGAGTAGCTGGGACTACAGGTGTGCACCACAATAGATAGTTATTTTTTTTTTTTTCATAGAGACAGGATCTCATCATGTTGCACAGGCTGATCTTGAATTCCTGGGCTCAAGCCATCCTCTCTCCTCAGCCTCCAAGGTGTTGAGATTACACGGATGAGCCACTGCACCTGGCCCTCATTTCAGTTCTCAAAGGGAGAACATTCAGCTTTTTCTTGTGTAGTGTAATATTGGCTGTCGTTTTGTCATATACGGCCTTTATTTATTGTGTTTGGGTATGTTTATTTTATCCCTAATTCATTGAGAGTTTTTATAAAGAACGGATGTTGAATTTTATCAAATAGTTTTTCTGTATCTATTGAAACAATCATGTGATTTTTGTCCTTTATTTTGTCGATGTGATATACCACATTTACTGATTGGCATATGTTTAAGTGTCCTTGTATCCTTGGGATAAATCTCACTTGATTATGGTGTATAATCTTTTTCATGTGCTGTTGGATTCAGTTTTATGCAATAGTTCTTTGTGTATTGATAGTGCCCTTTGAAGCACATTTTAAAATTTTGAGGAAGTCCACCTACTTTTTCCCTGTTTGTTTTTTTTTGTTTGTTTTCTGTTTTGTTTGTGTGTGTGTGTGTGTGTGTGTGTGTGTGTATTAGGTGTCATGCCTAAGAAAACATTACCTAACTTAAGGTCTTAAAAATTTACACCTTCACAGTGTATTATAGTTTAGCTCTTAAATTTAGGTCTTTGGTCCATTGTGAGTTAATTTCATTGACTGTGTGAGGTAAAAGTCCAACTTCATTCTTTGGCAAGCAAATATTTAGTTGTCTTAGTACTATATGTTGAAAAGACTGTTCCCCCACCACCTCCATTAAATTACTTGGCCCCGTTGTTGTTAGCCCATTACCTATAAATGCAAATATTTATTTCTGGACCCTAAGTTCTACCATTCACTTATATGTCTGCTATTATGGTAGAACCACATGTTCTTAATTACATACATAGTTTTATAATAAGTTTTAAATGCGGACGTGCGTATCTTCCGACTTTGTTCTTTATCAAGATTGTTTTGGTCATTCTAAGTCTCTTGTATTTCCAAAAGAATTTTAAGATTAGCTTGTTAATTGCTGCAAAAACAAAAAGGAATAAAAAAAGCAGTCAGCTAAGATTTTGATTGGAATTGATTCTGTAGACTAGTTTAGAGAGGTTTGCCATCTTAATATTAAGCATTTTGATTCATAAACATAGTATGTCTTTTCACTTATTTAGATGTCCTTTAATTCCTTTCAACAATGTTTTATAGTTTTCAGTGTACAAGTGTGGTGTTTCTTTTGTTGCTTTTGTCCCTGAAAATTTTTTTCTTTTTGATGCTATTGCAAATGAAATTGTTTTCTTAATTTAATTTTCAAATTGTTAATTACTAATACATATAAATATCACTGATTTTTGTATGTTGATCTTGTATGCCATAACTTTGTTGAATTCATTTATTAGCTTGAGTAATTTTTAGTATATTCATTAGAATTTTCTATACAGAAAATTATATATTGTTCTATATTTCTGTACAGAATATTATCTGCAAATAGAAATAACTTTACTTCTTACTTTTTATCTAGAAAAACCTAATTGACCTCGCTAGAATCCTCCAATAATGCTTTTATATCAAACTTTTTTCTTCTGGTCCAAATTCAATCCAAGATAATGTGCTGTGTTTACTTATAATTGCTTTTTAGTCACCGCCAATAGATAATTCTCCTCAGTATTGGTTAATTTTTTTTTTTGGTCTTTTATGACTTTGATATTTTTGAATAGTACAGGCTGGTTGTTTGGTAAAATGTTCCTCAATATGGCCTTCTCTGTTGTTTTCTCACGATTAGATTCAGGTAATATTTTGTGGTAAAAATTTTATAAAAATGATTTTGTGTTCTCAGTGAGGTACATGATATTGTTTTGCTTGATTACTTGTGGTATGAATTCTTTTAGTTATCATTCCTTCCAGTTATACTAGTTGGCCTTCTATTTTAATGTTCAGATCTCTCTTCTTCTCCACTTAAAAAATCATGCAGGAAATGGAACACAGTATTGGAGGAATACTGGACTTGTGAGTTGGGGTGCAGCTGTGGAGGTTAAATGTACTTTTGTCTCAGACCACACACATTTTAAAGTGAACCTGCCTGGGACTGTTCTTCACCACTTCCTGGGAAGTCTTTATTGCGTGATTTACTGTTTCGTGGTATATATGAGATATTTTCTGTTTGTCCCCTTGGGTCTATGTTCAAACTTTTCTCACTCTTGCTTTTGCCCAGGGTACTGACCTCTATGGTTTCTTGTTGGGTTCTGTCAATGATGGATGCTGGCTGGAGCTGGCAGCTTGGAAAAGAGTAAGTTTGAGGCACTTGCTCTTCTAGCTTGTGCCCTGAGAGGTGACTACAGGTTGGCTGTGTCCTGTGCTAAGGCCACATCTCTTGCCAGGTAGACTTTCCTGGAAAACTCACATCTTTGGTAATTGCTCCTGTTCCTGTTTTTTTAGGACTAATGATTGTAATAGCTTCACACAGTTGCCAGCCTCAGGCTACCCTATCATCCTTTTATCAAACTTATCTTTTCACCCAGTTTGTAAGATCTCCGTGAGTGTAAGATCTCAGTTTGACAAATATGCCATTTATCCTTTTTCTTTATTTACATCCTTATTTTATTTTGGTGGGGATCATTATTAAATTCACCAATAGCTTTCTGTGAAAAGATACATGGATGGTACAATTTTTGATACCTCAAATCTGAAAATTTCTTTGTTTAACCCTCATTTCTGATTAATTTGGGCTGGGCGAAGAATTCTAAGTTGAATATATTTTTCCTCTTAAATTTTTGAAGATGTGTTTTACATTTTCCTCTACCTTGTGTTGTTATTAATAAGACCAATACCAGGCTGATTTCTGATCTTTTTAATAAAATAATGATTTTTTTCTGTAGGGCTTTTATGTTTACTTCTTTGCTCCCGGTGTTGTGGAATTTCTTAAGTCTCTACTTCGTGTGGATCTTTTCTCATTTGCTATATTGGAAACTCAGGAGATGCATTCTATCTGGAAATTTTGTGTTACATTTTCTATTTCTGAGTATTGCTGTTTTGAACATTAGACTTCTTATACCCATATTCTAATTTTCAATTTTCTCCCTAGTTTTATTTTTTTTTTAAAAGCTAGATCCTAAGAAATGTCCTTAATTCTATCTTCCAGAATTTGTATTAAAATTTTTATTTTTGGTATATCTATACATACATACATATATATATTGTGTATATATATATGTATGTATGTATATGTATTTGGTTAATTATATATGTCAAATTGACTGAGCCATTGGTTGGCCAGATATTTAGTTAAACATTATTTCTGGGTTATCCATAAGGTATTTCTTGATGAGATTAATTTTCAAATTAATATACTGAGTAAAGCAGATTGTCCTCCCCAGTGTAAGTGGGTCTTGTCCAATGTGTGGAAGGCCTGAATAGAGTAAAATGCTAAGCAAGAAAGAATTTGCTCTCTCTGCCTAACTGTGTCTGAGCTGGGACATTGGTCTTCTGCCTTCGAACTTGGACTTGAGCTAAAACTTACACCATCAGCTCTCCTGGTTCTCAGGCCTTTGATTTGAACTGGAACTATACTATTGGCTTTCCTAGGTCTCCAGCTTGCCAACTGCAGATCCTGAAAATTCTCAGCCTTCCAACCTTTGTATTTGTGTGTGCCAATTTCTTATAGTAAATATCTTCGTGTGTGTGTGTGTATGTGTGTGTGTGTGTGTGTGAAAGTGTGTGTGTATCTCCTATTGGTTTCTTTGAAGAACCCAAACCAATACAGATTTTTATATGCGTATATTTTTTATTTCTAAAGCTCTTTTATTATTTTCTCAATATCTCTTTGTGGTAGCTTGTTGCTCTTATTTTATAAACACTTATTTTATATCTACGTGGGAGTTAATTATACATTTTTTCCTTTTATATTTTATTCTATTCCCTGAATTGTCTCTTTCTCCTAGAATTTCATTGTTTGTTTTGGCTTTTTTATTTTGCATCAGAGGCATAAATACCTGATGAGCCTTTAATGTCTGCTCATATTTAAGAAAGAATCACTAGAATATTGATTAGAAGTTCTGCATGTATAGGTGGGACTTATCTACAGGTGAGCTTACTATAAGGTGCATCAGAAGCCTTCCAAAAGTGAGTATTTATAGGTCTCTTTTGTTAGGCTACTGAGTTTCCCCAGAAGGGAATCTTTCTTGCTCTGCTCTTGGGGATGAGGCTTATTTCTGGTATTTTGAGAGCCATGCAAATGAAACGGGTTAGAGGGTGTCATGGACTGAATGTTTGTGTCTCCTCTATATTCATAGGCTCACCGGAAACCAACCATTCTGGACTTTGATCTTGGACTTCTGGCCTCCAAAACTGTAAGAAAATTAATTTCTGTTATTTAAGCTACCTACTCTGTGGTGTTTTTTTATGGCAGCCTGAACAGACGAATACAGTGTGTTATCTATGTCTTCCTCTTAGTACCACTCTTTTTAATATAATGTTTTCATGCCTCTTATGTTGCCTTGGTTGTACACAATGTCCTTGGATCTGTTGTCTTATCTCTACAAGGCTGAACCTTGAATTTTCTGCCAAGGAAAGGAAGGGAGTATATGCCTGGTTATGCAGTATATAGGTTTGGTGCGAAGGTCTAAGTGCCACATCTAAATGCTTTCCACAGATCCACCTGCTTTTAGCCCCACTCTGAACACTTCCCATCAGGCAGATGACTCCAATTCATGCATGTCTTGGGTTTTACAGATTGAGTTACCTTGTTTCTTGGAAAATTTATTGCCATCTTTTTCTTATTATTGTCTCCTCTCCTGTCTCTTTCTCTTGGAAACGTATGTCTTTGAAATGTTCTAGTTGTTGTTTTCCTGATTGTCATTTTATAATAGTCATTTTAATGAGGTCCTTTGTAGGAACTGGACACCGAAATATCATGGACTTGATTAATTCCATTAGTTCTCCCATCCTAGAGAGCCATTTTTTTCAGACCACGTCTGCAATAGATTGCAGAATGAACAGCAGGGACAGAGGACGAGATCAAACTGGCTGGAACACCTAGAGCAGGGGAGGGAAGTAGGAAGCCTGTGTCCCATGATAAAGCCAATATTTAGAAACCAGACTCTTATGGAAATCAGTTGGCCAGACAGTGTTAAGAAGCAGTGATAAAGAACAAACGAAGGCTTCCAGCTGTCTCTGAGCCATCATAAATGACCTCCCCCAACCTTCCTCCTGCCTAATAGCAGAGAGGGCAGGGGAAACCACAAAGAAGCTGGAGGAAACCACAGAGAAGCTGGATGTAAGCAGATGATGCCTCTTTTCCAAGTCACATGAGAACTAGACAGCCTACAAAGGGGAAAAGGGAAAGAGGAACATTATATTAGATAAAGAGGCAGAATTTTAGGAATAATTGATACTGACTCTTTAAATGCCAAAATGAGACTGCTTAAAGAATAAAAATGGATTAAAGGGCTATGCACTCTGTACAAAATGTATTTAAGAGGATCACTAAGAAGATGAACCAACTGAAGTAACAGTATCAGCAAGTTGAACACAGGAAACTGGGTGGAGGCCGGTTTTAAAAACATTTTTTCCAAAGCATTAACTAAACCGCAACATTTCACTCTTTCTTTCTGACTGCAGTTGTGCTGTAATGGCATCATCGATTATTGCATTAAGTATTACGGACATACGGGGACTATGAGATATTTAGCAAAAACTTTTTTAAACCTCAATTTATAGCCTCTGGTTGGGTGACCTTGGGAAAGTGAGTAAAGTTATTATTTAGCTACATTTCTTTCAATCAAGACAATAGCATCTGCCTTGCAAGTTGTTATGCTGTTATGCAGATCAGAGAAATTGTCTTAGAACCATGCCTAGCTCTCATTAATGACAATTGTTGATAATTCAGTACAAAGACAAAACACAATAAAACTGAACATGTAAGCACAAAATAACTAGGAGAGATTAACTCATTAGCAAGAAAAGAATTTGAGAAATTTGTTACAAATCTGGAAGTGCTAAGTTAACTTATCACAAGTGGAGCATCTACAACCAAAAAGCAGCAGGGACAATTTCAGCAGTTTGCTCAAGCCAGAAAGGAGACTGAAATGTCACACTTCTTTTGCATCATGCATTAGGAGATTCTGTGCTATGAGCTTTGCAAGTCAGATTTTGTGTGATGGGCAGAAAGGGAGATACCAAGTTTGAAACTTTTCTCTTTGTTGCGGCCTTTAAATACTGCCGGGGTAGTATGGCTCATTAAAAGAAGATGAAGCAAAGTCTAGAAATATACGTTTTACATTTCAGTCACATAGGAAGCTTGATGCAGAGATTTTCAGAGGACATTTTTCAAATCATGAACTTCTCAGAATTAAAGGCCTCTAAAGAAACCAACTTTTCAGATCCTTTATGACTCACAAGATGGAATTTTCTGCTCATATGTCAAGACACTGAACACATTTGTCTTAAAACCTCAGGGAGAGAAAACAAGTTTATTATTGATTTGTTCAAGGAGATGGTAGTGCAGATTCAAGCGGGTTATGTGTGTAGTGGGGGTGCCAGTGTAGTCTGCAGCTGAGTGCCCTGCTGGAGCTAAAACAGGACCAGGCATGTCTGGAGGACAAGTGAGACTGGTTCACCAGAAATCTATTTATATTAGGAATGAAGCACCTCCTAGGACGTAAATCATCCTGAAGGGAAGAGGAATCAGTTATATGGGGCTGGTTCAATGGCAAAGACTATGTCCCCTGACAGGTAATTTTGAAGATAGTATGGTTTATGTTACTTAGATTCTCAGCCTCCCAACCTTCCTCCAATTTTCTAGCATTCGTATACATTTTAGGAATTGTGATAGTTTTAGGTGTCAACTTGACAGGGTTAAGCAATACTCAGATATCTGGTAAAGTATTATTTCTGGGTATGTCTGTGAGAGTGTTTCTAGAAGAGATTGGCATTTGAATCAGTGGGCTGAGTAAGGAAGAGCCACCCTTACCCAATGTGGGTGGGCACCATCCATTCAGCTGAAGACACAGATAGAACAAAAAAGCAGAAAAAAAAAGGCAGATTATTTCTCTCTCCTTTCTAGAGCTGCAGTTCTCTTCTTCTGCCCCCAGAACTCCAGATTCTCTAGCCTTCAGCCTGGAACTGAGAGTTACACCAGCAGCCCCTTAGGCTCTTACATCTTCAGACTCAGAGTAAGCTATGCCACTGGCTTCCCTGGCTCTCCAACTTGCAGATAGCATATTGTGAGAATTCTCAGCTTCCACAATTGCATGTGCCAATTCTCATAATAAATCCCCTCTCATCTATCTGTCTGTCTATCTATCTATCTATCTATCATCTATCTATCTATCATCTATCTATCTATCTATCTATCTATCTATCTATCTATCATCTATCTATCATCTATCTATCTATCATCTATATCTATCCCATTAGTTCTGTTTCTCTGGAGAAGATTAATTCAGGTATTATAAATAATTTTTGTCATAAACCTGTAAAAACAGCTCTTTAAATTATTTGGAAAGAATCAGCCCTTTCTATTTACTTGTGTTTCATAGCATAACATCAAAGAGTGAGAGTTGGGGGGTGTGCACTCAAACCCCATCTATCCATCTCCACTTCTGCATGAAATATAGAATGTCTTTCCTAATCTGAGGACTCTAGGGAACAAAGATCCCTTTGGCCTTTCAAGGATCTTAGAGGATGGCAGCAGTGACCATGAAGAGCTGGGTCAGCATTGAGCCTTGGATGTTCACAGATGTAAGACACATTCATGTGACTACATAGATACAACACAGGCCTCAGAAATGAGAAAAGAAGAACAAGGCTAACATTCATTCATTCAGCAAGTAATTGTTGACTAAATGACTAAATTGCTCAAATGCTTGGATGCTTTCCAGTGAGACAACTTTGCAGCAGCCTAGAGATTCTTCAATAGACCATTTGAAGGAAGGTCATTGCCTATGAAATATGAACTAGATTTCTTTTTTTTTTTTTGAGACGGAGTCTTGCTCTGTCGCCCAGGCTGGAGTGCAGTGGCGCAATCTCGGCTCACTGCAAGCTCCACCTCCCGGGTTCACGCCATTCTCCTGCCTCAGCCTCTCCGAGTAGCTGGGACTACAGGCGCCCGCCACCATGCCCGGCTAATTTTTTTTTTTGTATTTTTAGTAGAGACGGGGTTTCACTGTGTTAGCCAGGATGGTCTTGATCTCCTGACCTCGTGATCCACCCGCCTCTGCCTCCTAAAGTGCTGGGATTACAGGCGTGAGCCACTACATTTCTTAATGTCACCTCCATGAGGACAGGAGTTTTACCCATTTTAATCACTACTCTAAACCCAGAGCCTACACTGGGAACACATCCATAATAAGATCTACTAAATACTTATCAAATTTGTTGAATGACTATGATTTCATTTACTATTCTGGGCAGATTGTTCAATAAAACATGGTTTAATGATTAATTTTGTGTTTCAACTTGGCTGAGCCATGGAGGTGCCCAGATACTTGGGTGAACATTGTTCTGAGTGCGTTTGTGAGGGTATTTCTGAAAAGACTAACATTTGAATTGGTAGACCAAGTACAGCAGATTGCCTTGCCCATTGTGTGTAGGCTTCATCCAATGTGTTGGAGGACTGAGTATAACAAAAATGCTGAGTAAGGGAGAATTCACTCTGCCTGACTGTCTTGGAGCTGAAACATCAGTCTTCTCCTGCCTTTGAATTCAGACTAGCACTATAACATTGGCTCTCCTGGGTCTCCAGCTTGCTGACTGCAGATCATGAGACCTCTCAGCCTCCATAACCTGTGAGACAATTCTTTATTTTATATATATATATAAAAAATATATAGTGGTAATAATGGCAGTGTTGATGGACCAAAAAGGAAAAAGAAAGAAATGGATACATAATTGTAGTAAATATTTATTGAATAAACATTAACTATTTACTTAATAAATAACAGCGAAGAAAAAGAATTAAGTCATGAAACTTCCTTCTATTGTGTAATTACTTCCTTGCAGCTGGACATTGTCCAAGAAAAATACTTTTTGCAGTATCTTCACAACCCAGCAGCCACAATGACCTTTTAAAACATAAGTCAAATCCTGTCACTCTTCTGTGCAAAACCCTCCAATCGCTTCTACCTTACTCAGAGTGAAAGCCAGAATCATTACAATGGCTTAAAAGACCCTGGATAATCTGGCCTTCCATTGCCTGTGGGGTTTCATCTTCAGTTATTCTTTCCTTATTCACTGTGCTCCCCACAGTAACCGCTTTGCATTTCCTCCAACATTGCGGAAATCTCCCCAAACATGGACTATTACACTTGCTGTTCTCTGTGCCTGGGTCACTTTCCCTCCAGATATTCATATTGCTTGCTTCCTTACCTCCTTCAAGGCTTGGCTCAAAAGTCTTCTTCTAATGGACTCCTCCCTGATCACCCACTTGAAATTGAAAGGTGTAGACAACCCAGATTCCACTTTAGTGCTTTATTTTTTTCTTTAGGACTTATTCTCTAATATGCTATGAGCTGCGCTTCCTTAGTTTATTATTTCTCTCTCTCTCCACTAAAATAGAAATTTCATGGAGGCAGTGGCTGTTGTCTATTTTGTTCCCTGCTGTATCCACAGCATCTAGAACAATTCCTAGTACATAGAAGGAATTCAATATACTTTTGGTGAACGAGCAAATAATTGAATGAATACTATAAAGATTTGTCTAGAAGCTGGGTGTGTTGAAATTGCTTGTCACAAAGCCAATAGCATCAAAAACCTTTTATAAATCACCTGAATGTGAAACGTTTTTACCAGCTGTTATTCTTTAGAAATTTGAGTGTGTGGTGAGTGTTACTTGCAAATTCTATAGCTCTTTATTTCTCTAAGTCATATTTTTTCATGGAGTCCCTATTTGGTCCACAAAATGGGAGATAACTCAATATTATTAATCACTGGCTGCTTTGTCCTTTGTCAGAGTTGCGTACAGGTCCTGGGAAGCTAATGAGGCCCAGAAAATTTGGCAAGGGCCCTCTGTTTCTTTCCCCTGGCATGATCACTGATACACTTGCATGTTGCCTTGGAGGCAATCTGCTCTTCTGCACCTCTGCCAAGGTTTGACAAGCTGTGTCCTTGCCAAGGCTTAGAGCCTTGTCGTCTTGAGTCTAGGCTTCCTAGGTTCATCGTGGCACTGTGCTTCCTGCAGTCTTGCTACCCTCCATGGTTTTAGCAAGGGAATGGGGTATAAATTCCGAATTCTCACAAAATCCGCAATTACCTTCCCATTTGTAATCCAGGGACTCTCTTTCTCCCAAGGGCTGCTACCAACTTCTCTTCTCTGAAAGAATCCTTTGTAATCTCTGCTTGAAAGCCTTTAAAAAGGTAATGTTGGTCTCTCTCATGCAGGATGGGAAAAAGATGCTGAAACAGTCAGATTTTCTCTTTGAAAAAACATTTTAAAGAAAATATTTTTAAAATATATGTTTAAAAACATATTCAAAACCTAAGAAATAATTTTCTTAGTGAGTTTTGCTACAGAATAGTTGTGAGGTGAGTTTAGGGACTTTGCTAAGGGATAAATGAAAAGCCTACCAGGGTACACTTCTTGAAATAAAAAAGAACATTAGGGTTTTTTGTTGTTGTTGTTGTTGGTTGGTTGGTTGGTTTTAAGAGACAGGGTCTCCCTGTGTCACCTCAACCTGACTACAATGGCCTGTTGATGACTCCCTGCAGCCTCAAACTTGGGCTCAAGCAATCCTCCTGCCTTAGCCTCCCACATATAGAGGACTACAGGCACATGCTATCACAACTAGATAATTTTTTTAAATTATCTTTTATAGAGACTGAGTCTCACTTTGTTGCCCAGGCTGGTCTTGAAAACCTGGCTTCAAGCAGTCCTTCTGCCTAAGCCTACCAATATTCTGTGGATACAGGTATTACCCTCTGTGACCAGCCAATATTAGGTTTTAAATAATAATAATGGCTTAACAATTCTAATTTATACAAAGTTTTTTTGGAAAACATAAAATGAGAGATAATAATGCAGACAAAAGTTACATTGTAGCAGAAGAACAGATATTTGTAGCATGAAAGTAAATGTATTTTAATGGGAAAAATATTGGTAAAGTGTTTTAAGGTTAATAATTTGCTAGATCATGTGCAAATGGGAAATATTTTTTTACAATTTTATCCACAAGTGTGTTTTTTAGAATACTCTAAAATATGAAATATAATGGAGAAAGCTGATACTCTATGTGGACTTTCTTGTTTTAATATCTGTGTATTCAGCTGTTTCCCAATTCATTACGAATTCTCAGTCTTTGCTTTAGTTTTGTTCCAGTCATTGAGCTGAGCTTGAATGAAGTAGCAGAACAGAGATTCCATCACAGACTCTTACTCCGGAGGTTCCTGGCTTGACTACTAGAAATAGAGCTCCCACATACTTGTTTCAAGATGGTTCTTTGACTCAGTGTGATGGATAATTTTATGTGCCGACTTGGCTAGACTATAGTGACCAGTTGTTTGGTAAACACTAGTCTAGATGTTTCTATAAAGGTATTTTTTTAGACAAAATTAACATCTACAGTGAGTAGAGCAGATGACTCTCCATAATGTGGGAGGGCCTCATCCAATCATTTGAAGGACTTAAGAGCAAAGACTGAGGTTTCTCAGAGAGGAAGGAATCCTGCCTCCAGGCTACAACATAAAAATTCTGCCTGAGTTTCCAGAACTTTGGACTCAAGACTGCAACATCAACCCTTACTTGAATCTCCAGCCTCCTGACTTGCCCTGCACATTTCAGACTTTCTGTCCCCTACAATAATCATTTGAGAGAGCCAATTTCTTAATGCAATTTTTATCTCAATCTTAGATAGATAGATGATAGATAGATAGATAGATAGATAGATAGATAGATAGATAGATGATAGATAGATAGATAGATCGATCGATCCTCTTGGTTCCATTTCTCTGGAGAACCCAACTCATACATTCGATGTGGTACATTTGAAATGATAGTATGATTAAGTGTCAAAGTGGGCTTTCCATTTGATGCCAGTGTGCAAACTGTTGATTACCAGCTTACAGCAAAACAATGCCAAAAAAGTATAGAAAATGGGAGTAAGCATTTAGAAACCATTATCACAATTGACATACCATGGTATCCAAGCTCATGATCAGTGAACTTATCATGTTTGGTAGGACATAGATCAGTATGGATACTGTTGAACTTGCATTTATGAGGGAGATTTGTGTGTGGTTCACCTGTGTACTATTCATGTGTGATATTTTAAAGTTATTCTGTTAATTAGAACCCACAATTATTTTAAAATCTGAGAATAAATAAGCATTAAATATTTATAACTTGTTATTTTACTTTTTAATTCAAAATTTAAAGTTTTACAATGTAACATTGTTAGCTATGATTCAGAAGTAAAATTCATATTATTTGTATTTAATTCCAATATGCATATGGCCTTTTTCTAAATGTAGTTAATTTGATTTTTTTTTAATCAAGAGAAAAAACTTCTTTCTGAATGTGGCAATTAAGTGTGTGATTCCAAGAATGGAAGATCAAAAGAATCCATACTAGTTTTAGCTGGAAATCTGATGCCTCAGGTAGAGAGTTTAGTTTTGTGGTTGCCACTGATGGAGAAATGTGTTAATACCACAGTGTGATACTTTTGGAGATACGCTGGCTAATGAAGTAATAACATGAAAACTTAAGCAGAACTTGCATTCATAGCATAAAGAAATGTTCAAATCTAAAATAATTCTTCCAAAGAAAAAATATTGAAATAAAAAGCCAGCAGAAGTAGATGTTCACTATTTCACATATAAACATTAGTGCTTTATAGATTACCTGTAATGTAACAATACATACAAATGCTGAATCTTAAACAAAAGAATGTATAAGAGATTTTTGCTTGGAAACTTTGGGATATTTTGCAGCAGAGAAGGTAGCTTAAGTACCTTACAATGATATCACAGCTTAATGTATTCTGGAACTGGTGAATGATAACGGAAAACAAAGTCCGAATAAAGAAAGCTAGCAAAGTATTTTTCAACACAATGTGATAAATGCACAGATATTGCTAACATGACAGTTCTTTCATAGGTATGTGATTTAAATATGATGGCGATTATTCTGTCAATGAGTGTGGTCCAGAGTTTGTTTAGTATGGGAAAAAATTCTGATGGTATAGTTATAATGGCAGGAAAATAATCCAGAGTAGCTACCTAGATCAAGGAGCTTGTCCCAACATGTAGATTAACTCACTGTTTCCAACACTGATAAAGTCTTGCCTTTAGGAAAAAAAGGGGATAAAAAGTAAGCTAAACTGAATAGCAAGATAAGTAGTAAAAATTATGAATTATATAAAGGCAAATACTATAAATTTAGGAATGTTTCCTTTTTATATAATAAAGAAACTGGTTGTAAACAACAACTAGGTATGCTGACATAGACGGTTATCAAGAGGAAAAACTCTATCAAGAACAAACTCTTCATATTTCTACAACATGCTTTTTTTTTTTTTTCCTGAGACAAGGTCTCTCTTTGTCACCCAGGCTGGAGTGCAGTGGTGTGATCACAGCTTATTGCAACCTCGAGCTCCCAGGCAGAAGCCATCCTCCCACTTCAGCCCCACAAGTAGCTGGGACTACAGGTGCATGCCGTCATGCCTGGCTAATTTTTTTTTTTTTTTGTATTTTTTGTATTTTTTGTATTTTTTGTAGAGACAGGAGTTTCTTCCTGTTGCCCAGGCTGACCTTGAACACCTGGGCTCAAGCAATCCTCCTGTCTCAGCCTCCCAAAGTGCTGTTGTGAGCCACCAGGCCCAGCCTCTACAATATTGGAACAGTTTGTTCTGAACTTTTTAAAGATCTTCCACAAAATGCTAGACTTGTTTATTTTTCTTATATCTGTGGCATTTTTAATGATCTTTAATTTTTTTCATGCAAGAAAAGAATGTAACGCATTTCCCAATGGAAGACAAGAAGAAGGGATAAAATGAAAGTCAGAAGCTTGGAAGAACAGTTTGTATTGACTGTTATTGCATGTCTCACAATTGAGCAATTATCTATGAAGCAGGTGATCTTGATGAAGCACATCAGCTAGATAAAATTCCCATAGGATATTTTTGGAGAGAGAAAGTGAGGCATGGGGTGAGTTTGCTTTAGGATATGGATATGCATCTATTACATAGGCAATTATTACCATTCTTTTGTTCTTCCTTACTTGGTTCCCCTGTTTAATTTCTCAAAAGACTAAAGATAGCATGAATAAAGCATATGTAACTGAGTATTAATTATTTTTCTCTACTAAAAGCATTCCTTTTTTGGCATTCTTCTTTTTTGGTAAATCCAATTTTCTTTTTCTTTTTTTTTTTTTTGAGATGGAGTCTCACTCTGTTACCCAGGCTGGAGTGCAGTGGCGCAATATCGTCTCACTGCAACCTCTGCCTCCCAGGTTCAAGCAATTCTCCTGCCTCGGCCCCCCAAGTAGCTGGAATTACAGGTGCCCACCACCATGCCTGGCTAATTTTTTTGTATTTTTAGTAGAGATGGGGTTTCACCATGTTGGCCAAGCTGGTCTCAAACTCCTGACCTCAGGTGATCCATCTGCCTCGGCCTCCCAAAGTGCTGGGATTATGGGCATGAGCTACCACGTCCAGCCTGTAAACACATTCTGCCATATGTGCCTAGAATCCTTGATGATCATGATGGTGATGATAATGATGATGGTGATGTTTATGTTGCTGATGTAGATCACTCTAATTTAAAAATCTACAATATGTGTCTCTTTTGTCCTCTTCCTGGAACAGCAAACTTTACATTCAAGGGCACCATTTGATTCTGTCACTGGAAGTGAGGCATTTAATCTTTTGAGATATCTTGGTATAATGCCACAAAAGCTTTTAAAATGGCATTTTAGTGGAGAAAGATGTTCTGGCTCATCAACAACTACAGTTATGTACAAATTATTGTCCCAAATTACCCCTTTTTTCTTTGCTTGTTCTCCAATCTGAGACCTGCAGGAAAAAAAAAAAAACTGATTCATTTACTCATTTAGCAAACCTGTACAAACCTTTGAAGGATTATACTGCCAATAAATGTGGTTCTCTCTAGTCCTTACTTTTTGGAACAAAGAAGAAATAGTCACCTGCTCTCTTGATCAGTTGAGATATATGGGGTCAGATCCTAGCTTAGTAATATGTACCTGACATGTCAGAAATACTGATATTTAGTGAATCTGAAACAAGTAATAGTTGTAAATTTTTGTTGAGTTCTGTAGGTTAGAGAATGACAAGGTCTATCTCCACATTTTATCTTGAGTCAGCACGACACACAGTTGTCTCTTTCTCTCCTGCCTCCCTCTAGTTGCCCTAGTATGTAATGCATCTCTCCAGGTATTTGCACTGTTGTAGGCTTAAAAGACTTTTACTATTGAGATGATTCAAGCAGGAAACGGCAGTGTCAGGGCTTTATGTATCTGTGATGACATTGATGACTTTGTCTAAGGCCCCAGGTACAGTCAAAGAGACTATTTTGGGCAACACTCTTGCCTTACCAGCAACATGTGACCAGCTACCTACTGGGTCTATTGTATCCACCCTGCCTGATCAAAATGCAGTTTGGGCTTCTGGAGAATGACTTTAATAGGGTCACAGTAGAGTCATACTGAAAGTTGTGAAAACTAGAAGTGTGTAGCTAGATCTCTGGTTTTGTAGTCATAAGACCTGAGATTGAGCTAGCTCCAACACTTACTAGCTGGATGATACCAGGGAAGTCACTCTAACCTCGCTGAGTCTGTTTCCCAAACCATATAAGGGAAATAATATCACTTCATGGACATATTTTGATGAGTACATGCAGTAATACAAGAAGAAATTTTTACACAGTGTATTCAAATACATAACGGCACAGTAATAGGTCCTCTACATTTTACTCACACTTTTATCTTGCAGTTTATTCCTAAGGCTGCTGGATCAATTAGTAGCTCTCAATAAGAAATGGCCTTATTTGAACTTCTTATGATTTTCTAGACATTTCCTGACATTTCTAAAATTTTCTTGAATCTCTTTGTCACGTTCTCCAAGGAGACTCATTTCACATTTAATTTGAATGCTTTCCAGTGCATCTGCCTTTTCTCTGCTCAGGAGTCTGCTCTTGCTGTGAGCTGGTTGCTTATGTACACAGCTTCAGGCTGCCCAGGCTCAGGCTTCACTCACACTTTTCAACATGGCCCTGATCCCCCTGAGGAATCTGCTGTCTTCCCTGTCTCCCCGACCTGTCTCTGGGTCTAATTTACCTCTTTCTCGCCAGCTGGTTAGAAAATACTACACTCTATAGAAAGAGGGACAGGATCTCCTACTGGAGGAGTTTAGGTGTCTCCTGAGCAAGTTTTCACAGACTTACTACACAATCCTCTCCAGCTTTCCAGACGTGCCCCTCACACACCAGCAGTTTTATCCCCACTTCCATCTACTGCAGTTTTGTTTGGCACAGACTATATTGCTGAACCTGATCTATCGTACCAGGCTTTTTTTTCTCAAGTATGTGGATTGTTCTCTCAGCGTACCCACTGGGACTTTCTCTAGTCTATTGTTTCTTGTCACTCCATACACACTAGATTCAGATTGTCTTCTTTGAGTCTCCTGGACTGTGTGTAAATCAGAGATTGTGTCTAGACACTGGTGAATATGCCAATAAACTGCTTATACCAAAGTACCACAACCTTACTTAAGCCGTCCCATTCACTATAAATAATTTGGGTAAGAATAACTGAATTGCTTTAAAAACAAGTGTTACATATAACTGGATAAGCAGCATCAGAACATGTAACTCCTCAAAAAAAAAAAAACAAACCTCTTTTTAATATTAATACCCGTCCTGATGGATTGGCCGCTTATCATTATAAAATACCATTATTTGTTTCTAGTAACAATTTGTCGTTAAATTTGTCTATTTTTCATATACTCAGGATAGTCATTCCAGCTCTTTTTTGGTCATTGCCTGCATATCACATCTTTTTCTATGGTTTTACAGACATACCTCAGAGATATTGCAGGCTGGGTTCCAGGACACTACAATAAAGTGAATATCACTGTAAAACAAATCACATGAACTTTTTGTTTCCCAGTGCATGTAAGTTATGTTTACACCACACTGTAGTCTATTAAGTATGCAGTAGCATTATGTCTAAAAAATGCATGCTTTAATTTAAAAATACTTTATTGCTAAAAAATGCCAACAATTATCTGAGCCTCAGTGAGTCATAATGTTTTTGCTGGTGAAAGATCTTGTCTTCATATAAATCTTTTTAGATATGTACCATATCTTAAATAGAATGAAAGTAAAACATTGTTTTTAAATACTAGCTAAATACCATTGCCTGCTTGAGCCTATTAGTCTGAAATTTTACTCTCTCTTAAAATACATTAGTTTTAACAATGTAATGAAGATATCTCAACACTAAAGACTATTCTTGACTCACCAAAAGAAATCAATTAAAAAGGAGAAAGTTCTACCCACTTAATTCAGTGTTATCTAATGCACTACTTGAAATTCCCTGTACGCGGTCCACATTTTTCAAAATGCTCTACTAGTGAGAGCTGGCCAACTTTTCTACTCTTTTTAGAGACACATATTTTCAACATAGAAAATACTTGGGGCTCATCTCATTGAGCATAGCCAAGCAGCTAAGGATGTGGAACTACATATGGTGGTGGTTCTAAATTGATGCCTAAACAGTCCAACAGTGTGAAACAAGGAACGACCATCACATTAAAAGGAGCACTGGGTTCTTTTAGTCACCATATATTTCTTTAGAGCAAAGTAGAAATCTTATTTGTACGTCTAGACTAATTCTTTTTTTGATATTCGAATCAGTCACTGAACAAAGTCACTATTTTAGTTGTCACAATGGTTGATTTACAGAACGTTAGTGTTACGAAGTTTATTGGAAGTCATTGAAACTGAACTTTACATTTTCTATATGAGAAAACTGAATACAGATAGGTGAAATCAATGCCTTGGGCTCTCCCTGCTACTTCATGGCAAAACCAGGCTCTAGAGCCCTGCCCAGTGACTTTTTCTCTACACCAGTGGTTCCCCCACCGGGTTGCACATTAGAATCACCTGAAGAGGCCAGGCCCAGTGGCCCACACCTGTAATCCCAGCACTTTGGGAGGCCGAGGTGGGCAGATCATGAGGTCAGGAGTTCGAGACCAGCCTGGCCAATATGGTGAAACCCCATCTCTACTAAAAATACAAAAATTAGCCAGGCATAATGGGACATGCCTGTAGTCCCAGCCACTTGGGAGGCCAAGGCAGAAGAATCGCTTGAACCCAGGAGGTGGAGGTTGCAGTCAGCCAAGATTGTGCCACTGCACTCCAGCTTGGGCAACAGAGTGAGAATCCATTTCAAAAAAAAAAAAAAAAAATCACCTGAAGCAAAAAAAAATAGTGACACTTGAACCTCATTCTAGACCAATTAAATAAATCAGAATCTCTGGGGTGTGGGTATAGGGCATTGTACTTTTAAAAGCTCCTCAGATGATTCTAATATGAAGCCAAGGCTGAGAGTCACATTTTATGCCAGTCTCTTGCAGAGTAAAAATATTTACAAATATTAGCTGATGGATTCAATTTTTTTGCCTTTGCTCTCTAAGTGTTGATGCTGAAGCATCTATTGCCTTAAGGTGTGATAGAGAAAAAGCCAAGGGCAAAAAAGTCATTGTTCACCTTTGATTTTCGAAATAGACTTTAAAAAGTGTTTAGCAAAAAGAATTTGAAAGCTAGACTTTCCATGGCAAGGGCAAGGCTCTTGAGAGAGAAAAGGCTTTTCTAAATTCCAAAATCTTTCTTTGTGGTATCAAAAGTCAGAAGCTGTTGGACTCAGACGTGGAGTATAAGTGAGCCACATAAAAGGAAAATATCAGGCTATGTTGAAAGAGGCATCTCCAATTACACAGAAATGAGGGTGAAACATTAATGATGACTACTTTCTTAGAGAAAACTGGAAGTAAACAAAAGATGTGTGTCTTAGGCTGGCTACCTGATGTAAAGAAACAGAAACAATAGGGAAGAGAGAGAGGGGAGAGAGAGAGAGAGGAGAGAGAGAGAGAGAGACAGAGAGACAGAGAGAGAGAAATTTTTAAGGAATTGACTAATGTGATCATAGAGGCTTGCAAATCCAAAATCTACAGGGTCAGTTTATAGGCTGGAGACCCAGGGCAGAGCCAGTGTTGCAGTTCCAGTCCAAAGGCCAACTTCTAGAAAGACTTATTCATGTAGGAGGAAGAGTGTGCCAGGGGAGTCTTATTCCATTCAGGTCTTTAACTGATTGGATGAGGCTTACCTACATTACATAGAGCAATCTGTTTCACTCAAAGTTCACCAATTTAAATGTAACCCTTATCCAAAAAATATCCTCACAGAAACATTCAGAATAATGTTTGATCAAATTTCTGGGTACAGTTACCCTACCAAGTTGATACATAAAATTAGCCATCACACCTAGTATATGCCCAGTTGTGCTTCTGTTACCTGTCACAAATCCATACGGGTCTGCAGCAACCTCAATTCTTGCCTCCTCAGAAGAAAGAATTGAACTGAAGGGCATAAGGCAGAAGAAGAGATGGAGGCAAGTTTTACAGCAGGAGTGGAAGTTTATTAAAAAACTTTAGAGCAACAATGAAAAGAAAGTAAAATACACTGGAAAGAAGGCCAAGTGGGCATCCTGGAAGTCAAGTGCAGAATTTAACCTTTTGACTTGGGGTTTTATATGCCGGCATACTTCTAGTGTCTTGAATCACATTTCCTTTGATTCTTCCCTTAGGGTTAGCTGCCTGCATGCATGGTGGCCTGCTAGTACTTGAGAGGTGAGCATGAGCAGTGTGTTTACTGCAGGTGTACACACATTCACCTGAGGTGTTCTTCCCTCTTCCAGTGAAATGCCCCCGGAAGGTCATATACCAGTTAAACTCCACCATTTTGCCTCTTAATGCACATGCTCAAGCCCACTCACACAATTCCTGAAATCTTATTGGGAAGCTGCTG
The DNA here is from genome assembly GCF_009828535.3 of Hylobates moloch. Classification (NCBI taxonomy): domain Eukaryota; kingdom Metazoa; phylum Chordata; class Mammalia; order Primates; family Hylobatidae; genus Hylobates; species Hylobates moloch. Next base: position 78,539,979 of record NW_026652288.1, on the reverse strand, counting down.
ATCACCAGTTACAGGCATTTTTGTCTATTGGGAAACTGCCTTTGCCCTGGCTCTGGCTAAAACCAATTATTATTTTAGAGAGGTAGTGTGACAATCACCTGACACCTCACTATCACCTGATGGTTGCCTGACATTCCTGGTGGAGTAGGGGGAGGCGTCTCCTGCCCCACTCATACCTGGCTAGCTACGTACTGTAACACTTCTGCCAAAACTATCTCTTACTCTCTCCTTTCTGTTGTGCCCCAGCCAAAATTCAAGGAGGAAGAATATCTGCTCGTAGAATGATTTTAGGGTCAAAATGCAAAATGATTTATAGGAGACAACTTTATATACCAGAGGGACAACATGAGGATCCACACATCCTAAAGCTTTATTTCCTACTAGAATTTTTTTAAGTGGGGAGAGAAGCTACATGTAGAATAGCACAGGACCGAAAAAGGTTACCCAGCATCTTGAATATTGCAGCTGCTAAATAAATGTTAGTTGCCCTGGAAAAAATATTTATCTATCAAAATATAGATCTCTGTAAAAAATAAAGTTTCTGATTCGTATCTAATGGTTCGCCTGCTATTATAGCTTTTAAATCAGAGCTAGATTACGTAATGTATTTTGTGTAGTTGGAAGAGCTGGGGAGAGTTAAGTATGGGGAAGAACATGGGCAGAGATGTGCAGATACTATCCGTCAAAGTTTTGAGTACTAGAACAATAACGCATAATAAAATTAATTTTCTCTACAAATTTATGTTCTTTCACCAGTGAGTTATTTTCTGCATTTATGCATAGTAATTTACTGAGAAAAAATGACATCAAGATTTCTTAAAATGTGTTACGGGTAGATAATGATTTTAAAAGCGGAGAAAATATATGTAATCATTGAACAGGTGTCTGCTTGCAAAAAGAAGTAAATAAACATTTAAAAACAATTCTTCATCAGAATGAGTTTTACTTCTAAAATATGGTGGACAATGTACTCTGTGGATACTTGGTACAAATTCATTTGAAAGGCATCTTAGATCTTTTACTCAGTGATCAATTTCTTGTCTTTATTTTTATTTTAGAAAACCAAAAACAGAGAGACTATAATTACTCTGGATAATACAGACCAATATTCAGCTATTCATTTGTATTTTATAGCTCTGTGTGACAATAAATATACATTTGTATTTGTTCCTTATTTTAATCCTTCATTTGGGCAACAAGTGATTGCTATATTATTAGCTTTTTGTGTAATGTGATATGCATAGGGAACATCTTTTACCTATCTAAGACCATATTGGCAATAGATTGAGAATCCAGATGACTGGAATCTATGAGACTTATTCAAGGTATTGCTTTGATGGTTTATAGTAGGTTTTGACTTAGGTCAAAGAAGATACAATATTCAATTTGAAACTATCAGCATATTTGTGTTTCATATGTAACCAAATACTCTAATATTGAGAGTAAGTTGAGATTAGCATGACATTTTAGCCACAGGACTCTGGAATACCAAAATCTTTCTCTAGAAAAATACCTCTCACAATTTTCTGGAAAGAGATAAGTGACGATGACAGTGACCAGCTAAACAAAATAACACTTTATTAAAAATCGAGCCTTTGCTACTTCAAAAGCCACTGACAAAGTCTGGTAAATTGTGCTGGGATTCAATAGAACTCATGCCTAAGTGATATACAAGAGTGACCATCATCCTGTTGAGCTGACATTTAGAAAGAATCACTCCCATAGAACAAAAGCTGTATCTGCTAGCTCCGAAAGACATGGAGGCAAGGAAGCAGAAAAGAGTTTTTGCTCCATTTGCCCAGCACTGAGTTAGCCTAGACCACTTGCTGTAGACCTTCAAAGATCAAGGCAAGGTCTCCTGCTGTGCAGGAGGGTGGAAGAAAAAAAAAGTGTGTGTGTGTGTGTGTGTGTGTGTGTGTGTGTGTGTGTGTGTGTGAGAGTGTGTGTGTGTGTGTGTGTGTGAGAGAGAGAGAGAGAGAGAGTCAGAGATAGACAGAAAGCTGGTACCCTTACCACTTTTCAAGTGTGGAAGAAGGAAAACTGGGGAAAGCAAAATCAAAGCCCTCTTGAAAACTCCAGCTGTAGAAAACTCAGCATGTCAGCAACCAGTGGCCAAGCAGTTCAGCTCTAGCTCCTTAGATGGAAGGAGAAGGAGAGGAAGGATAGAACTGCTGACTATTGAGCTGATTTGGTCATGGAAAGGAGGTAGAAAAGAAGCCCAGAACAACCTTAAGGCTAACATCTGTCCCATAGATAAGTTCATGATTCTGTGAGATTTTTGGTTTTCACAAAATATTTTTTCAGCCATATAACGTTTATTTCTTTAGACTCATAACATACATTTTTTAAAAGTTTTCCAGCTCCAGAAATATAATTTCAAGGAGTATACACTCAAAGTTCACTCACCTACTCAATACTCATTGAGAGTAACACTGAGTTTTTTGAGGGGTATAAAGAAGAACTAAGATGAATCTGCCCTTGAAGAAACTTGCATTTTAGTAGTCATTGTCAAAAATAACTAGCATACAAACTATTAAGTAAAAATTGCCATAAAATATATATATCTCAAGGATACTGAGAGCTTAGAGAAAAATGAAGATTTTTTTAAGCAACAAATTTCACTATGATTTGTATAAACTCGTATAATCGGTTTTGAAATGACCATTTAGAAATTATAAACAGAGCACATATAATACTTCTTTAGAAGAGACAAAAAAAGCAGATAAGCAAATATACACCTGAATGATTCAAATACTGATGCATCTGCTCCAAAGCTCTAAAACTAATTAGATATTTGGTTTCATGATTGCAATTAGTCTTAAAAAAAATAGGCATCTATTAACATAGTTTGGCATTATAATGACAAACAATTAGTGATAATTGCTCTATTCTGGAAAGAAAGAATTAACGAAAGTAGTTGGCTTCTAAATAAATTAAAAAGTAAGCTTGCTAACTTAATTTTTAAAATTTGGTATGGGGAATTTATTTTAGGAATCTTCCACTTTGGATGTATAAAGAACTTGAAGAAAATAAAATTCTTTTTCTTGCTTTGGCTATTTCTCATTAGCTTTCCGTTACCTTTCCGCCACCCTCCTAACCCCACAGACTCTTACATTATCCATTTACATTTCCACTGGAATATTAGAGAAAATATCAGGGTATTTTCGAGAGCCTGGAAGCTGAGAAAAATTCCTTATAAGATGGAATTAATTATAATCACTTGAGAGATTTGAATAATTAGTTGAAAGTTACAGAAGGCAGATATCAGCTCAGTATAAGGAAGAACTCCCTGAAGATTAGGAAGAATTAAAAACCATTTGCTTAGATGTTTCCAATACCTCAGTTTATTCAAAGGGGAATTGGAAAGTCCTTTACTGGATATTGTAGAGTTGATTGATGTAAGCATTCACTGTGACCGGTGAGGAGCTAGGCTTGTTGATATGTAAATTTTCTTTATGAACAGAAAGGCTTTCTGTCACTGAAATTATTTTCTAACAAAGAAGTTATTTGCGTTATGTTTCTGTCTCAGAAAATTGTATCCCCTACACAGTTTATTCCCTGAAATTGTTTTGAATTGATCCATCCAGATAATCCTGCACCTGGTAGACATGGGACTTCCAGGGGAAGAATGAACTTGGGACATAAAATTAGATATGAGATGCTAAGTTGCACATGCACATTCTTTTTATATCTATTACCTCCAGTGTATTGGAGAATAATTAAATATTTCAGAAGAGTGGATGTAACTATAAGTTTTAGGATGAGAGCTTGGTGTCATTCAGTTGAGTTAAATAGAATGTGGTCAGATGTCAGCCATCTTTGGCACTTATGCACAAAATTTCCACAAATATAGTTTGATTGCTGATAAAAATCCCTGCATTCTCCAACACTGTACATCTTCTGATATGCTAAAACCATGGAGAGAGTGGCTCAGATCTCTGCGCATTATAGAAGATGAAAGAAAGTACTACAAAGGTCAAGCGAGCAGATATACTAGAAACTGCAGCAATGCAATTATTGGATATGTCATTATGGGTCACCATTGATGACTGGTGGAACTACCACCGCTACAGTGAGTAGACAGACTCAACTTTGTGGTTTGATGTTATTCAGTTTATAGGTCTCCTAATCAGTCCCACTCTGGCATAGACAGATATCACCAACTTCGGCCACACTGCTCATAGAACCTGTACAGGACATCAGATTGCAACATCAACACATATCTTCAGATTAGCATGATCTACATTTTGAGACCCTTACCAGTGAGCCTAGCCTTCTTCATAGCTAAGCAACCCAGCACTTGTTATCCTTGCCTAAAACCCATGATTTTCTTGTCAGTTAGCATGTTTTTGCCTGCAAGAAACAGATAACCCAACATAAAGTAGCTTAAACAATAAAATAATTTGTTGGCTGTCGTAACTCTCCAATTTCCTATGCCCTTATAATGTCGATTTCCAACACTGTTGCCCTAAAGTTTTCAATATATTTCACCTAAGCTTTTTTTTTTCAACTTTTATTTTAGATTCAGGCAGTACATATGGAGGTTTGTTACCTGGGTATACTGCATGATGCTGAGGTTTGAATTATTCGGTCACCCAGGTGCTGAGTATAGTACCCAATAGTTAGTTTTTGAGTCCTTTTCCCCTTCTCTTCCTGCCACCTTTAGTAGTCCTCAGTGTCTGTTGTTGCCATCCTTATGTCCATGAGACCCAATGTTTAGCCCCCACTTAAAAGTACGAACATGTGGTATCCATTTCACCTAAACTTTTGAAGTTGTATCCTACCTGGTAATTCTGCCACTCATTAATAATTTCCTACAATAGCCGTTTATTCATTCATTCCACATTTCAAGTGCCCGCAATCCTGTTTTGGGGGAAAAATACATCCTTGAATGAGTTATGTTGCAGTCTCTAAATTTAAGGAGGTGTGTTAGTAGGGAGAGGGTAGGCTATGGTGCAACATCAAATGATAACAGAGGTTTACTCTCTAACTATCCATCTTTTATAGAATGACTGTGGCTCTGCTCCATGCCAGGTTTACCTCAGGACCTAGGCAGATAGGCCTTGATCTGGAAATGTGCACGCTGGTATGGCACAAGGAAAGAAAGTGTGACAAAGCACAAACTGTTTCTCAAAATTTCTGCCTGCAAGTGACCGATATCATTTATATTTCACTGCTCAAAGCAAGTTGCTTGACATAACTGACTTCAATAGTGAGGGAATCATACACCTCTTCCAAGGAAGGCACATGGATATTGGTGAAGAGTAGTGCAATCAACCATGTGACATTAAAATTTAGAGCAGAGATCAGTAAACTACAGCCTGCCGCATCATTTTGTAAATAAAGTTTTATTGAGACATAGACACACCCATACATTTACATATTATCAATGGCTGCTTTTGCACTACAATGGCAGGGTTGAGTAGTTGTGACACAGATCATATGGCCCAGGAAGCCTGAAATATTTACCATCTGGTCCTTTACAGAAAATATTTTCCTACCTTGATTTAGAAAAGCAAAAAGATATAAAATAAACTGCAATATTTAATCATGCATTTCCTGTGTTTATTAGCTTTTAGCAACAATGATATTACTTTCTTTCTATACAGACTGCATTAGGATACAAGGCATATTTTTGAAAAAATATTGGTTTCTGGTGATGCACAATCTTCTGGTAGCTTCAAGATTCCATCCAGCATTTTTAAGTTTGGCAAACAGGAGAATACTCTAAAGCAAAAGTTAAAAAAAAAAACAAAACTATATTGACAAAAGCATTTTATTTCACTTATTCTCTTTATAAGTGAATGGACTTTGCCTATTGTTATAAGGAAGATGAATGGCTATCACTTCATTCTGTGTTCCTTATCTTTGCAGTGGAGCTAAAATAAAATATTATTCTTATTAATTGCTCTGATGACCTTGCCATAGCTTGCCCTTTCAGGGATCTAACAGATCTTTCAGCAGGTGGTAAATATTGATCAGAGAAGTGGGACTGTCTACAATCTGTTTTTGTAAGAGAATTTCATTCCAGTTTTTACAGTCTTATAAGGGAAAAAAAAAATCAATGAGTGGATATAGCCAACTAACCATGAGAGAAAGAATGAGATCATGATATATGTGCTCATTAAAAGTTAAAAGTTCAGAAAGAGAGAGAAAGTAAAGCAAGCCCACAATATTCAGTGATAGTTAAAGAAGAATTCTGGCTGATAAAGATAAAAGAGGGAGTGGGAAATAATATTGTGCTGTTATTTTTTCCTGAAAGAGCACTTCTAAAGCTCATATTTCAAATTCAGGGAGTCATTTCTATGTTCAGAAACAGATCCTTCAGTTCAATCCAGTTAACAGTGGTCATATACATAGTGGCATTAAAAAGCAGCATTTTCTTTAGAATGACAGCTTTTCTAGATCTGGGAATTCTGAGGGCTCTGGCTGGGAGAAATCTATGGCATTTGAATTTGCCTGCATGAAAGATACTGAAACCTCTTAGCAGATATGCTAAATCAGCTAATGATGGTACTGACCTCCTGGAACGCCCCCATTGGCTGCATGATTTTCTTAACATGAATTGCTTCCTGTGCATCTCTTTAAATCCTCACAACAACTCTGTCAGATTGGTTTTTATCCCTCATTTTCAGTAACTTATTCAAAATCGTAAGGCCTGTAGGTGACAAGGCAAATATTAAAATCTATGTCTTCTGGCTTCAAAATTCATACTTAGCTGGCAAGAATTTCTAGCCACTGATTTTTTTTAAGTCATGCAATAATGAACTGATATCATGTTTGACTCCAAGAGAATGATAGAGAAGTTTGCCTGTAGGTGTCCCAGAAATGGGGCCACCTTCTAACCTACTGGGACTTACACTATTAGCTCTATCATTAAGTCCTTTCTCTTTTGAATTGTGCTGTCTTCTTATTGGAGGATCTGAAACAAAGGAGGAAGGGAAAGCAATCACAATTCTAGGTGATAATGGTCAAGAAAAGCTTGTACCTTAAATAATTCTGAGCATGGTGTATAAAAAGAGTCATCTGAAGCTCTGGCCCAAATCCTCAACACAGATACCCAGTGACAAAATGAAAGCTGTTATAATCTTCAAGGTGTGGATTTTTGGCTGGGTAACTGAACCCATATTTGAATGAACTTCTGACTCCAACTTAGTTCCTTAGCATGAGTGGATGCTTAAACCTTTTCCTCATACTCTAAAATGACCCCATCATTCCGTTCAGTGTAACCCTGCACTACCTAAGTTAATATAACCTGGCTTTTTCTAACTTGAAAGTCAGCGTATATACACCTTGGACTCAATCCAATAGAGTTAATACTGGAAAAACAGAAAAACCTCATTATATCCCTCATTCCTACATAACTCTATACCACATCATGAATTTTGCAGACGGAATTATAGTAAGACCTCAGGGCATATCCAATTTCAGACAATTCATCTTAATACTATTATTGTAAGGCATTCTTTGAAGAGAGGTAAGTGGCTGAGTTGGGACCAAAATGCTTTATAAAACCCCACATATGAATTAACAAAACTGAAATACAATACTATTACCTTATCCCTATGACTAGAAATGTGCTTTCTTATGAATGATTTTGAAATGTCCAGCTAAACCTCCTCTGATTATAGGAAATATAATTTTAAACCTCCAAATATTATTATGGTTAAATATTAGCTCAATATTATAGCAAGTGTGCTGCTAGTTTTCACTGTTATTTGAAAGCAATTTAAGAATTTATTATCACAGACGTGAAATTTTGCTTCCAGACTCCAGTCATAGGGGAGACAACTGCAGTAATGAGATTTATGTAACAACAGAGATTAGAATTTCTATTTTGACAAATTTTCATTGTACATCAGGTGTTGAAGAGTCTAACATCATATAGGCTTCTGGAATACAGTTGCTGTTCATGGGAAAAGAGCAGTGTGAGAAAAGAAGATGGTGAAAATTATGTCTTTAACTGAAATTGAAGTAAACAAAAGATTGTAATCATAGAATAGAAATGGACCCTGCAGATAATCTCTTTGTTTGACAGATTCGCCTGGGAGGAGAGATGACCTCAGTCATGGGTGCAAATACAGGTTGTAGAATTCAGTTTCTTGTTTTTATCCTTTTAATTCCCGTAAGTACACTAATTAGTGGTACTGGGAATTAGCTGGAGATAAATAGGTGGGCATATTACTGGGTGCACACTTGAAGGTTTAGATTCCATTATTATCATTAGGAATGTTCCCAGTTGTGACAAAGTAATAAAAATGGTTTCTTCTTGGCAGGTTTTTGAGCTCTTTCAAGCACTGGAGTAAATTGAATTCTTCGTATTCACTTAATGTTGCCCTTGGGGCCCAAAGAGTGAAAGTAAAACCAGAGAATAAACAATTTATAAAATTGTCACATAGAACTTAATAAAATATATATATGTATGTATGATTTTTTAAAAGACATAATATCTATTAAGCATGTGGGAGAAAATGTGTGGAATTTGAAAGTCTAAAACTAAACAACTTTGTATAGGTAAGAGGAGCCTGTAATAGGTATACAGGAGCCTAAAAATCTGCACAGCAACTATAAATTAACCAAGAGAAAAGAGTGTATTAAGAAAAAATCTTAAAAAGATGAAGAAAGATTAGTTCAAAAGTCTTTAGATGAGATCAGAAGCATGAAATGTTCAACACAGAGCAGATTCTATAACTATTTGCTGGGTAAATTTGAGCAAGAGACGAACGATATTTTAAAATATAGTTAAAAGTATAATATTCAACGAAGTGCAAAAGATGACTTAGGGTGTCTGGGGCCTTACTGCTTCCTGTAATTTTGGTGGAACTCACAAGGATTCCTCTTGAGAATAAGGGATTCCAGTGGAGTGCACCATAAACTGGAGAGTCCAGTAAGAGTCTCAATGTGGTTTTCGGCCAAAGATAAATGCTGTATCTGAGGTATCTTTGGTAATTGTTTGAAAGACGTAAAATGGTTTTTGCTCATATTTAAAATTCTGCAGCTGGATATAAAAGATAAACATCTTGTTACTTGTCTCCTAAAAAGAATGGTTAACTACCAAATCTAACATAGGACTAGCATGCCTTATGTAGATAATAACCCCTCAACAGAGTAACAGTGATGTTACTGTCATGATGGTCACATGCAAACTATGTGACAAATACGGTTTGCAAAAAAAAGAAGGAATATTTATATTAGAACATTAAGAGAAAATAAGCAAGATATATGAGACCATAAGTTTGTGGAGCACAGGAATCTGTTTTCTTTTCCAATTAATGTGCTTGGTACCTGACTTGGCCCATGGTGGATTCTTGATATGTCCTGAATAAAAGGATGAACAGCTGCATATCATCTCAGCAATATAAAAGTGGACACACACAAAAATAACAACTTGTGAAAAATACTGCCTCTAAGTAGTGAAATTATAGTTATTTTTCTTACTACCTTTCTGTAATTTAAAAACTTCTATATTGAGAAAATAGCACTTTAAATCAGAAAAGAGGCATTTTTAATATAAGAGAAAACTAAAAATACCCTTAGAAACAGTAAAATGTGTTAGGCATTTAAATTTAATACATTTTCCTGATAGATAATGCTTCTCAATGTGTTTGCCTTAAAACTGTAACTGTACAAGACTGTGCAAATAGAGAAAATAATTCAAAATCTATCACTGACATCTTGCCTTAAGGAAAAATTCCTTTATGTGTAAGTTAGGATTTAATATCATGAGATAAATACAGGGTACATATTTATGGGCCTTGGGCCCCACAAAGACACTTGGTAAATGGTCATTGCTAATGGGAAAGAGGGTGCTGTAAAGAGAGAACTGCAACAGAGAAGCATTAGGGAAAAAAAAAATCCCTTTGAACCACCCAGATTTCATTGTAATTTTTTTGAATCTATTATTTTTATTTTTCTTGTTTCCTTCCAGTCCCTCTCCATATGTATATTTTATATAGATCTCATCTTATCTTTGATGACTTTTGGCTTCTGCTTATTTCCAGAATTCATACAGACTTCAGGAGCACTTCAGTACTATGACAATTTCTCACTGAAAAACCAGCCCAAGGAGTTCCTGCCCCCTGCCTCTCTCCCCGTTCTCCTCTGAAATCTGTTATTTTCTTGTTTACCAGTCATGCTCTCACTTTTTCATGGGTATCCTTTTATCCTTTCAGTATCTCAGATTCACCACATCACAGATTGCCCCAGTCGGTAGGAAATGTTAGGGGAGAGAAGAGGGGCAAAACAAGTGGGTGGTGACACAACTTTCTCTGTCCTGGCACTTCCTGCCTGCTGGACTGTTTCTCTCTTGTGTACAGCTATAATGGCCTCTTTCTGAGACCTTCTCTCAGCCAGTGCTCAGAATTATATCTTAACCTGCTCTATAAATTACCCTTCCTTTTTGTGGATGCTCAATTTCCTTCATCTAATTCACTCCTGAGGACCTCTGTTGGCCCCTCTCATTGCCACCAAAGCTCACTCCACCTACCCATTCTGCCTGCTGAAGCAAATAGCAGCTCTCTGTAAAAAGGGTTCTCTAGCAATCCCTGAGTAGAAAGAGATTATTTTTAACAATATGAGTTTGGAATCCTTGAGAGACCAAAGAGTCTATATATATATTTTATTTTTAGTTTATTTCTGTCCTTAATCTGATAACCAGCCTCCACTCCAATAACAGAACGTTACCCTAAAGGCTACTATTGACAACTACCTTGTAAAGTCTTTCCCTATAGGTGTTCAATAAATATGACTAACAAAATTAATTTCTTAAACCATAATGTATATGTCATGTAATTGCATTTTCTAGTTTATAACACAAGGAAAATGGCAAACTTTTCTGCTCATACAAATAACTTTCCTAAAAATTGGTAATAAAATATTAATTTGAAAAAAATAGATGTTTCCCTCTAAAGTATGACATTCTGATATACAAATTTCTCTTCTGGCCTTGCCGTATGTGCCACTTTAGTGCAAAGTGTCACCTTCAAGACCTGACCACATGGGGCCAGGTGCAGTGTGTACAGCCAATGATCACATGTATCCAAATAGAAAAGACTTAACTTTAACCTGTTAACTAGACATGCTACAGAGCAGATACCTTGGCAATCTTATGGCACTTAAGTCCACCAGAGAATTATCCACTAACCAGAGGGTTTCAACTCGAATTAGTCTTCTAAGAATTCTGTTAAAATTTTCAACTTGGTAGGGATCCCCCAAATCCTGAAATGAAATGTTCAAATTCTGAGGAAAAACAAATAAAAAGAAAAAAGTAAGGTTTTTGTCAACTTTAGTTATTCATTTAAAATGTATTATATATATTAATTATACATCCAAACACAATTATGTTGTAGCAGTTTTCAAGATAGGGAGGGTGAAGATCTTGATCAGAATTAGTGAGCAGCATACAGGGTTTGGGAGGGTTCCACGGGTGTATGGAGGAAGAAGGACAGGATTCTCAAGCAGATTCTGAGATTTTCTAGGTGTGTAGAATGGAAGGGATAAACTTCTGACTGCTTTACATGATCAGTAATCATTAGCCTCACTTGAAAATTCTCAGAAATCACATTTATAAAATTTTCAGAGTAAGATAACATCATTTGGAAGATGAAAACTATGATTTTGTTTAAAGTAACTAGAGATACATACCTAAAAATGATTTGGTGTGCTTCAAAGATAGTGAATATTTTATTTTCACTTTTATTATCAGTCCACTTTGGTGTAAAATACATTGCTACCACTCTCAGTGGTCGCATTGCTCTTGTAAACTGCATTCCTAAAAGTCAACTTAATTTTTTATTTCCATATTTTGCCATCAATTTCTGTCAATAAAGGTATTGAATAGAATGACAATCCCTTTTTTAAAAATTTGAGGCCAAATAATTTGCTGTTTTTAAGGCAATGTAGACATTATCTTTAGAAAGATTATTAACATATTGATATTTTTAGATATTATACTTTATAAAATTTGATACTTGAAATTTTATTTTCCAAAAGCATATAAGGTCTTTATTTTAAAATAAAACTTGAGAAATGATAAAAGTTTATCTGTATCACCTGTGCATTAAAATCATCTCCCCAGAAAAGATTTTTTAAAAATTTACCACTATTTCCCAACTAAGTTTTCTATGATAGTTTAATTTAGCCATTCTCTTACAGTATAGTTATTGAAAGGACAATCAATTTTTCTATGACAGTTTATTAGCAAGGCTCCATTGACCTTAAAGTATACCCAAGGTTAAAATTGCAAGTATAAAGAAGGAATGAATATAGACACCAAAATGACTACCCCTAAAGAGAGTCTGGGAATGGATGTCAAAGCCTTAGATGTATTGTTTAAATTTTTTAAATAAATAAGTGGATGTGTTGTTTATATTTGTACTAGATTGTATCCATTCTTTATATATGAATAACTTAAAATTAATTTGAAAAGAGAGAACCATATTGGGACAAGGTCTTCTATTTTCTTATCTTCGGGCAAGTCAGTTCTCTTCCTGGATTTCCTTTTCCTTTCTGAAAATAAGACATTTAAACCAGACCCTATGTGAAGCTCCTTCTCATCCCCTAATTTTGTAATTCTGTGGTATGTAAGTCTGTGAAGCAAAGGAGGCGTCAGGAGTCCTCAACAAGGAGTTTTAGGCTCTGTTTCATTTCTGGAAGACTTCTTAAACTTTTCAAGTATAATTTTATCCCCTGAAAATACAAAAATATTAGCCTCTCACTCTGTTGTGAGGAAGTTGACTTATTCTTTTGTTGCCAGAAACACTTGTCCCAGTTAAATCTTCAATCCTCTGCCTAAGCATGACTTGATCCAATTGGAGTTAGGAGCTTGAGTAGTCACAGCCCCACAGCTTTGTAGTGGTCAGGTTGACTAACTGCGGGGGATGTTTCAATGCTAGTGGCTCAGTCAGCAGGGTGATTTTCTGCACCAAGAAATGAAAATCCAGCTCCCTCACTGGTTAAAAATTTGATTTATTCCAGGATAGCTTTGTTTGAGCTGGCTGCTCAAAAGTTTCATCCTGATGCATCGTTCAAAGGATTCCAGATTGCATCGTAAACTCATTGATACGGATTATTGTCCAACATTTGACATTTTTATTATTAACAATTTTGTTCTTCTCAAATATTTTAAACTTATTCTCAAAGTTCAGCAACATCAGGTTAAAATGAAGGTTAGAAAATATGTAACATATTATGATGAAAAGAAGGGGGAAAAAGAAACAGAGAAGCCCAAACACCGAGAGTTTTACAGAAAGCTCTGAAGAGATGTTAAAAAGTTGTGTTATTTATGCCCTTTAAAAAAAACAGATGTCACAATTTAATCAATGGAAAAATAGACTTTAAAAAAAAAAAAAAAAAAAGATCTCACCTTGCAGTCTTCCCAGTTTTCTTGTAGTCATGTTTCCAATTTGTTTTTTCAAGAACTCTTTTCCTTGGGGGCAAGGCACACTCTACTTGTCTGAAAAGTTGCTCTTCTTCAGAGGGTCCTAGATAAGAACCAGAAGTTGAGATTTTGGAAGTATGTTGAGGGGGCAGGACTGGCATCTTCACTTGCTATTTGGTCAGTTGTTTGAAACTCCCACTAGATATCACAACTGGGGGAAGCATGATTTGACCCACATAGTGTGAGCAGTAATAAAATGATTTAACCCACTCCTGTCTTCCTAACCTGTTTGGGGGAAAGGTTGAAGACAGGGAAAGATCCAGGACTTCACCACATTTTTCATTTTCTAATAGTTGAAAATCATTTTTTTCAAATTTTGCCAACTGACTTTCCTCTCATATCTTCTAAGGAAAATTGAGCTAAACCTCTTATTTGACAACACTAAATCAGATTCACAGTTATGACAATAATAAATTAATCAAAATATGACAATTAAATATCTGAACCACTCAGTTTTCTCATTATCCTTCTGCTATAGGAGCCTGTGGCTGTGTGAGAGGCTTACTACTGAGCCCTCTCAAAACAAGATGAGTGATACAAAAAAGGGGAAATATGAAACAAATCAGCAACTTTATTTCTTTTTCATCTTCTTTGCTTAAAAAGCAAAGGAAAGTTTTTTTAAAACTATATTAAGGCTATAATATAGGTTATAAGGTTATTAGGTTATTTAAATAGTTTTTTTTTTTTGAGACGGAGTCTTGCCCTGTCACCCAGGCTGGAGTGCAGTGGTGCAATCTCGGCTCACTGCAAGCTCTGCCTCCCAGGTTCATGCCATTCTCCTGCCTCAGCCTCCCAAGTAGCTGGGACTACAGGCGCCCACCACCATGCCCGGCTAATTTTTTGTATTTTTAGTAGAGATGGGATTTCACTGTGTTAGCCAGGATGGTCTTGATCTCCAGACCTTGTGATCTGCCCGCCTCAGCCTCCCAAAGTGCTGGGATTACAGGTGTGAACCACCGCACCTGGCCTAAATTGTTCTTTTTTATACTATCCGTGGTCTAAGTTTCTACAGATGACTGACTTACCTTTAGCTTAAAATTTCACTCATAGATTTATTTTTTATTCAGATTTAGCACATCACTGTGAAAATGTGACAGTTAAAATATAAAATATCTCTATTTTTTATACCTTAAATTCTGGGCATGTATTTCAAGGTTCACAGATAATTTAATTGCTTTCTAGAACTATTAAAAGGAGAAGGGAGTTACTTCTATTAATGGTAGAAAATACTTTTTTTTTTTTTTTTTTTTTGATGGAGTTTTGCTCTGTTGCCCAGGCTGAAGTGCAGTGGCACCATCTCGGCTCACTGCAACCTCTGCCTACTAGATTCAAGCGATTCTCCTGCCTCAGCCTCCTGAGTAGCTGGGATTACAGGCGTGTGCCACCACGCCTGGCTAATGTTTGTATTTTTAGTAGAGACGAGGTTTCACCACGTTGGCCAGGCTGGTCTGAAACTCCTGACCTCAGGTGATCCACCCACCTCGGTCTCCCAAAGTGCTGGGATTACAGGCTTGAGCCACCGCTACTGGCCTAGAATTAACTTTTAACCATACATAAATATTTCTGGCCCAGTCAAGTGAGAACAATCACTAGGATAGTGATTTCATCTTCATATAATTTTCTCTTTGGGGATTGTGAAGTCATTCCTGATTTTCTTTCTCCTTTGTGTCTCAATTCAGTTAGTCACCTTATCCTAGCAGTTTTCCCTTTGAGAATCTGTCCCTTCATTTTCAATGTCCAGGTTCTCATGTCTTCCTACTTAAACTGTAATTACTTTCTCTTGAATCTTCTTGCTTGCAATGTTCTCTCCTCCAATATAAATGATACACATTACCATACAACCTTCCTAAACACAGCTTTTACCCCAGGACTCACTACTCAAAACATTTTGGAAATTTCTTCTTGCCTACAAATCCCAGCTTGTCAGATAAGGCTTTCCACAATCTTATCTCAACTTTCATTTCCGAACTCATTTCTCACTATTTTCCAACATTATCATCCTTCAAATAAGGTTTGCACAAAACTTTCAGGGTTAGGGAAAGAATGTCCTGTTTCGAGTCTGGAGTTGGCTGGTAGGTAAATGTGGGACTCCAGATGACTAATTTTAATATCCTGATCTTCAGTTTTTCATGTCTGCAAAAAATAGGGGGAAGGCCTAAATCAAGGGCTGACCATGAATTGAATTTGGTGAGAAAACATGTTTGTTTGGCGCGTATAGTGCTTTATAAAAATACTGATTTCTAGTACTTTAAGGACAATATAGGCTTTTTTAATTGCCATAGGCCCCTACACTCTCTTGTGCTTCCCCTCTGATATTATGTCAACTTCACTCTGATATTACGTCCACCAGGCCCCTGAAAGCAACCCTACACTAAATTACTTCAATTCCCTACCAGTTCTATCATGGTGTATTTCTATGAGTCACATCTGGTACCATTTGCGTGCACTTTCCCCACTCTGTTTTTCTGGAATGCGTGACTCCCCTCATTTCAAAGGTAAAAGAATAAAGGAAAAGGACACTGAGGACATCAAAAACAAACTTTGCTTTTGTGGCCTGTGGGCTTTTGTGGACTATGATAGAAAGTAATAAGTTCATTTGTGAAGAGTTTATGGAAGGCAATAAGAGGGAGTCCAGTATTTTATTATTTCGGCACAAACATCAGTTCTTACACCAGGGGCAGGTGGAAGCCAGGGTGTAGCCTTCCCTTTCAGTCATTTCTCTGGTAATGAACTCTACTGTTATCACCCAGGAAATCCTTTGACCCAGAATGAGGCAGTATCTTAACCGACTTACACATAAAATATCCTTATGTTAGGAAATGTTCTTCTTCATTGATGAGGATGATTGGATTTAAAAATCATAGAAGTGGAAAACTGGAGCAATCACCTAATTGAACAGGGAGACCCTCAGGCTGTATTGTCTTTCACCCACCCCCACTTCAAATTTGGCAGCTTTCTCTGTGCACCAGATAACCCAGAGTTATTAAACTCTTCCCCGTATTGTTTGTTTGAGTGTTATTGATCTTCTGCTCTTTAATTATTTCTTTTTAAAGTAGCTTTCAAAGCTTTCTTTGAAGTTGGGGGCCAAAGTTCACTTCCACTGTGAGGAGTTGAATTAAATTGGATTTTTCTTTTTTTTCTCAGACTTGGTTGGTAATTGAAGATATATCTTAGCAGCTGAACTACAGTCTGGAATACCTGACAGTTCAGGGATGTTGACTTTCACTTGCTCCCTCTCAGCCTGTTCTTTGTCCCCTCACTGGATTTGTAACACGTAATAGCAGTCACTGAATTAACTTCCTGGGATATTTTCGAATGGAAAGAATCTATTCTTTAAAAGAATTCTGCCAGCAGTTTACTTTTTTGCTTTACTTAATTGTGAAAACTTAAGTCAGTCTTGATCTGGCAATCAAAGCCTTAGGCAATTGCTATTTATCACACACCAGATAACCTTTCCTGTCTTATGAGCTCTTCCTGAATGTACAATTGAGGCAATTGAGATAAACTGAAGTAGCTTTGATGGGTGTTTCCAGATCTAATTTGGAAGGAGGGTAATTCTTCTCAAAGTGCTTTTGAAAAGCATTTGTTCTCCATGTCACAAAACAAACTTAAACCAAATTAAGAGCAATGAAGGAGGGACATCTATTTCTCCCTGGTTTGAGGCGATGGGATTTTTTCGAATGTTTTCCATCCCCTAGATCATGCTCTGGTCCTTTTATGACTAGTCACTTACAAGAGATTGGGTGTTGTTAATGATCTATAGAAGGAAAATATGCTTTTATCTCTGCAGAGCAATGATGTCCTCTGCATGAATGGCCACCATGGTCATTACGTTGGATTGGTTTTGCTGAGTGATGACCTCAGCACATAACCTGGCCACTTAAGTCAGGGAGAGAAGGAGACCTTTGGACATTCTCTGCACAGGCTCATTTTCAGTTTACCCTCACATTTTATTTCCTTGTCATCTCCAATTTCTGTAGTTCTCTCTAAACCCCGACCCAGCACTTGTGCTCAGAATTCGATTTCTTTTTGCCTCATTATGGCTGCCACAATTATCAACCACCTGCCCCTGCACTCACACACTCATGCCAGCATTTTTACTTATCAGTCTATTCACTTCCTATTCAAATTTCTTTCTTCTCTCCCTTTCCTCATACCTCTTAAACCAGTGTTTCTCATAGTATGGCCTTCAAGTCATCTACAACAGAATTCCTTGTGATAATTTTTTACAAATCTGGATTCTGGGAGCCATCCCTTACATCAGATTCTGTGGGAGCAGGGCCCAGGAATCTGACTTTTCACACACCTCAAGGTGATTTGTTCACACACTAAAGCTTAGGGACTAAATTAAATCCTTCCTGCTTTAGCCTGTGATGTAGCTCTCTCTTCCTTTTGCTAGAGGACTCCTGACACATGTGACACACTCAGCCACCACTTCTCTTGGTGTCCTTCCTTACTAATTCTTCACAATTTCTCAGTCTTGGAAAAAAAAAAAAATCTTCCCAAGGTCCTGAAAGGACAACTCTAATTTATCCCTAGTAGTACTATCTACTCACATTTTAAAAATAGGAGTCAGTGCTTGGCTACAAATAGAGCTGACAGAGTTAAACCATAAGAACATATTTTACTCAAAGTATAAGAAAATTACGCTATTTTAGTTCCCCTTCCTTTGCCAACTGAATTTGAGTGAAAGAAGACAAGCATCATGTGGGGATCCACTGAGAGGGAAAATGAGCAGATGAATAGACCTAAAGCCACTTTTCCTAAATCAACAGTAAAATTGTGCAATATACAATATTACTGCAAATCTGCTAATATAGATGGAAGATAGCGAAGATTTGATGTTTCCTAGAGACTAAATACTCACTGAAGCAGGAATTATGTCTAATATTATTTCACTGGCTTTTGTGGATGCAAAAAAAGGCATGAGAAACGCATGGCCTCTGTTCTTACAGAATTTATAATCTATTGAAAGCTGCTTATTGAAATCAAACATTATGTATATGAAGGACTGCAGATGGCGGTTATTCAGATTATTATACTATTACCCTTGTAAAACCTGATAGAATAAAATAATAATAGCAAAACATAGTTATTCCACCAAATTTAACGTGCTGTGTGAAAATGTAAAATGAGACTACCTGGTTTATTTAGTGTGATGGTTAATTTTAGATATCAACTTGATTGAATTAAGGGATACCCAGATAACAGGTGAAACATTACTCCTGGGTATGTCTGTATATTAGTCGGTGTTCTCCTGAGAAATAGAACCAATATGAGATTAGATAGATAGATAGATAGATAGATAGATAGATAGATAGATAGATAGTAGATAGATAGATAGATAGATAGATAGATAGATAGATAGATAGATAGACAGATAGATAAAAGAGGGGTCATTATGGGAATTGGCTTACATAATGATGGAGGCTGAGATGTCCCACCACAGGCTGTCTGCAAGCTGGAGAACCCATGAAGCCGTTGGTGTAACTCAGTCTGAGTCTGAAGGTCTAAGAACCCGGAGAGCTGACGGTGTCACTCAGTCTAAGGATGAAGACCTGAGAACGCCTGAGAATCTGGCAGCCTGCTGATGTAAGTCCTAGAGTCCAAAAGCCAGGGATCTTTGAGTTCTTATGTCCAAGGGCAGGAGAAGATCAGTGTCCCAACTCCAAAAGAGAAAGCAAATTCATTGTTTCTCTGCATTTTTGTTCCCCCTAGGTCCTCAACCACTTAAATAGTGCCCACCCACACTGGCTGAGGGCAGATCTTCCTTACTCAATCCACTGATTCAAATGCCAATCTCTTCCAGAAATGCCCTCACAGACATTCCCAGAAATAATGCTTTACCAGCTTATCTAGTTATTCTTTAATGCAATCAATGTAACACCTAAAATTATCCATCACAGCCTGTGAGGGCATTTCTGGAAGAGATGAACATTTGAATCAGCAGGCTGAGCAATGATTTGCCCTCACGAGTGTGGGCAGGCATCACGCAACCCATTGAGGCCCCAATAGACCCTGATGGAGTGACACTATCATCTCTCCTGATTTTCAGATCTTCAGACACAGACCAAATTATACCACTGGCCTCCCTGTTTCTCCAGCTTACAGACGGTGTATGGTAGGACTTCTCAGTCTCTATAATCATGTGATTCCTATAATAAGTCTCATCTATCTATCTATCTATCTATCTATCTATCTATCTATCTATCTATCATCTATCTATCTATCTATCTATCTATCTATCTATCTGTCTATCATCTATCATCTATCTCTTTAGATATCTCTCTCTCGATGTATAGATGTATATATATATAGAGAGATGTATATATCGAGAGACAGAGGTGTATTTTATTGGTTCCATTTCTCTGGAGAACCCTGATGAACACATTTAGATTCTATTTTGATGTTGTTGGAAAAAACCGATATAGAATTAAGTCAACTTAAAGTCATCAGTTGAAATGACAGTGTTATTCGTTATCATAAAAAATAGTAAATAAACTAAATTTCCAACAAAGATTATTGGTTAAATATATTTAATATATTTAATGATACTAATATGATGGAAAATTATGCAAGCTTTAAAAAGTATGTTTTGGATAATGTTTAATGGCATGGAAGAAATGCTGACAATATTATTCTGTTAAGTGAAAAAACTTAAGAAATAAAAATTACATATATGTATGTGTGTGTAAAAAGTAAATGGAAATAAAAGTCACAGTGGTTATTCTGAATAGTCAGTTACAGGTTCTTCTTTATCTTTCAGTGTTTTCCAGTATTTATTACTGGATGTTAGTTATTTATATAATCAGTTATAAGAATATGCTTTCAAAGGTAGCTTCACTTATCAACAATTCTATGGTCTTGAAAAAGGAAAATTTTACCTCCAAATGATGTCTTTTTTTTTCTTCAAGTAATGTCTTTTAATCTACAAAAAATTCTACTCAGAGGATGTACACGAAAAAGGCACACATTTATTCTTTTACCTTCTCTTACTCTTGGGTAACGCGGTTGACTTCCTTGAATGTCATGTTGTTCTACCTTGTGCCAAGTGAGGTACTTACAAGAATCTGATGGAAGCTTTAAAACAAGAGAGAAGAGAGACACTGTATCATCTGGCAATATGTAGTTCTTTTGCTTCCGTGTGTAAAAGTAATGCGAATCCATGCCAGACACTTAGCCAAATTGAACTCCAAATATCTAATGGTGTGCTCATGGAAATCATCTTATCCAATCTAAATTATGTGTTCTTATTCAACTTCGCATCTCCAACACCTGCAACTGATTTACATTTGATGGTAAATGACAGCATGAATAAATATATGTACCCATTCATGATCCCCTTTAGACCAATTTATATAAATCATCCTTTAATATGTTTTAATATCTCATGAGCAGTCTCATTCCATTTACAACAGTTCTAATTGTTAAAATGTCTTCATTACATGGACCCTGCTTATTACATAATCCCTCTAACTTGCTCCAATTGTACGAGTTATATTTTTTTAAGGCTACACAGACAATAACTCCACGTATGCTTACTGTTTTAAATATTTAATTATAGTTGTCATTCTTTTCCTAAGTTATTCAATTATTACTCATAGATAATGGTCTATAAATTAGTAAATATTTTGGTGGTTATTCTTGGAAAAAGTTTCAACTTATTGACATTGCTCTGAAAATGTGTAGTTCAAACTGAATGAAATATTTCAGGTACAGCCATCTTGTTCTGGACAGCATATTACTGACTAGAACATGTGCCAAGATCACATTTGGGGCAATTTTAATTGTTTACTAACATTGGGATTGTAATCGATCAAAATTCCAGTGTTTTATATAACTTGTTATTATTTCAAGGTTAACACAAACAAAAGGCATATTACTTGAAAAGAATATTATGTTAAATATTTACACCATAGAGTCATTCTTCTGTTAGCCAAAGTTAAACACGTGTACAAACAAACTCAGAATATTTAGTTTAAAAAATGTTAAGTATTTGGAACAAATACTCTGTTCTTTAGAGCAGAATTTGGCACGTGCTGCCCCAAAATAAGTTGAGAAGTGCTGGCTTTTTAATAATAATTTAACTTTGATATTTTAGCTGCATTACTTACTCACTGAATGACCTTGGCCATGCTCCAATAAATATCCAAATATCTTCACTTTAAAAATAGAACTAGTAACAAAAGCTGTCTACCTTGCTATCAGTAACACTAAAAAGTTAACTTATGCTTGAGCCATTCTTGGAGATATTCTGAGGGTTTGCTAACGTGCTTTCAAGGAATGAACTCATCCTTTTGTACTATTCTTTTAGGAAAACAATAAACACAAAACATTTTAGATTACTAAGGAATACAGCCCACAACCTACTCTTAGCTGTTCAGTTTATATAATTATGGAAGCCTCTTTCCCAACACCTTACGTGAGTTTGGAATTTTTCTTTTCTTGCTTCTATTATAGAATAAAAATTTCTTGGAAGTTAAGTTATCTAGGACTGCCACACCCACTGCTTCTGTGCTATTTTATGAGGCTTGTGCTGGGAAAAGAAAAATTGTTTTAAGCTAAAGCTGTGTGTGAGAGGAAAGTTTTCATTTTTCACCAGACATCTACTTTTGTACAAAAACCCATTTTTTTTTTTAAGGAGCTAAGTGGTTGATTTTGGAACTTCTGACATTGTAGGAAAATGAGCTGCTGCATGTTTTTATGTATTTCTATGTAAGGTTGTCAGAGTGGTGCAGCTGTGTGACAGTTGTTTCTTCCTAAAGGAAGAGCGAATATTTGTGTCTTGCCCTGTAATTTTTCCTTTTTTAAATTCTGATGGGCCAATTGATTAATGCATTGTTCAATAAATTTTTTTGATGCTAGCATGCTTCATCACATTTTATTCAAAAATATATATTACCACATTATATGTCAGGCACTCTGTTAAACACTGGGGATACAAAGTTGAATAAAACATGATAATTGTGCCTGAAAAACTAATTTTCTGTAATTTGGTAGGTAGACATTTGAATAACTCACCTTAAGCCAGAGGGATGCCTAGAATAATTATGTATGAAGGGAAGGGCGAAAAGGCGTGTATGATTCCAGTTAGATGGCTTAGAGAGAATGTCTTAGAAGTGGTGGGTTCAGGAGATAAGAAAAATGTATCTTGCAGACAAAGGAAATTCCAGAAAGAAAGGAAAGTAAATCTCAGAATAGAGACAGAATTTGCACTCAGCAGGAGAAAGGAAGGAGTGCCATTTTGGCTTTAATGGTCATTATCTTTTCTACTCATCTTCTCCTCCTTTTTGATCTTCCTTCCTGCAATCCAACTTCCTTCTTTTTTACTCTTTGAATTGTAACTGAGAGTGTCAACTTTTCATTTCTCCTCTCGCAATTACAAGGGTAGGGATAAACAGCTAATACACTTATTTTGAAACTTTGAATATCAAATAAAATATGTTCTATAAACTTATCATCAGGTAAAGAGTTAATTAAAAATATTTACCAAGGATGATATTCCAGAATCCAAACGTGGGTAGAATGTTCTTCTCCTTGATGGAGCTGACCCAGTGTGGGTCTCACTTGGATCAGAGTAGTATGATGAATTAGATGGACAAATCTCTTGACTACTTGTGTTTTGACCTGAGGAGCTGAGTAAAAGAAAACTCTTAAAGTGTTCATATATGTGTTTTAAAGTTTTTTAATGTAAGTATCCTTGTTTAAAACGACAACAGGCATGGCACAGTGGCTCACACCTGTAATCCCAGCACTTTGGGAGGCCGAGGCCAGGGGATCACTGGAGGTCAGAAGTTCGACACCAGCCTGGCCAACATGGTGAAACCCCATCTCTACTAAAAGCATAAAAATGTGCTGGGTGTGGTGGTGTGTGCACCTGTAATCACAGCTACTTGGGAGGCTGAGGCAGGAGAATCCCTTGAACTCGAAAGGTGGAGGTTGCAGTGAGCTGAGATAGTGCCACTGCACTCCAGCCTGGGCAACAGAGACTCCGTCTAAAAGTAAAAAAAAAAAAAAAAAAAAAAAAAAACACAACCAACAACAAATTATAAGCATTAAGTTTTCCCCTAAAAGAAAGATAATACCGTAGATTTTAGAAGGATTTTTACCTCTTTTCACAGTTCTAAGCAAATTTTTATGGCTAATGGTCTGTTAAGACAAATTCCCTTCAAAGGTAAGAGTGTCTACATAGACTGTGTGTCTTAGAAAAAGGCATCTAATAGTATACACGAACACACACACACACACACACACACACACACACACACACACACTCGCTTATAAGATACCAAGGAGTACAGCCCTCATGCTGATATTGGAACATCATTCCTAGTAGAGCTACAGCTGCAGATCTGGCATGTACAGCCATCCTTAAAATCTCTGCATGATTCTGGAACTTAAACTTTCCCGAGATTTTTCCCAAGCCTGTTATATTTCCTCAGATTAGCGGCAAATGACTTAAAAAGTCAGATTCTTTAATCAATTTTACTCACTTTGGAATGCCACTCAACCCTTTCACATAATAACAGTCCAGTTCTCCTTGTATTCCTATATTTATACCACTGAGATGTAAAATATATGTTATACTAATTCTCTGGTTTTTTATTTATTATTATTCTTACGCTTTTCCCTTTCTCCTTAGAAATGGTGGTAAGTTTCTCTTTCTGTAATTGATGTTGTACGTTATGTTAAGCCAATAATTTTAAAATATTTTAATCTAAATATTTTTTGCGTGTGAAGTAAAACTAGAAATCACATCTTTCCATAGTTACGGTCTCTTTTTTTCTCTTGGTAGATTATTTTTCAGTCTCCAAGAATCTTAAGAGAAAGTATTCTATATTTTTAGCACATTTATTATGACTAATAGCAATTTCACTGATAGGAAACTACAAACCTCTTGTTTATTAAGGTTGCCTTCATGAAGTACAATGTAGAAACATCTTTCATTTTTCACTTATAACTGAGCTAGTACAGTAGAAGAGCACAATTATATTCTAAAATAGCATCGTTCTTTAAAAAGTTTCATATTCTAAAAATATCATTACTATGCCATTAAATTTTTTTTAAATGACCTATGATCAAGAAGAAAATTATTTCTCTATCTGCCACTAAATTCAAAAGTCAAGAATTTGGTCTTAATTATGTAAAAAAATCGAAACATATATGCATCTCATTTCTGTCTCACTTGAGCAATTCTTTAACAGTTTGGATATTGTTTCTTGAAATTATCAAAAGGCATCATGTCATAAAAACAAATTAACAAACATTACAGAAACAAACTCAAAATTTCTGAATTTTATTATTCCTAAAGCAGATAAATCCTGCCATCTAAAACTGGAGTTTTAGCCAGTAATTATGAGAAAAAATTGAGGGGAAATAGAATAATATATCAGAGGATTAACAGGAGTGAAAGTTTAACTGACTTTTGGGTTCATTTGTCTTTACTAAAATATGCTAGCCACTTTATGCCAGAATAAAATAAGAAAAATAAGGACAATGAATATGGATAAATCTTTCTTCAGTGACTTGTGTCTTGTGATTACAAACTCCAACGATGGTTACACAATGAGGGGTTGGGTTAATAGAATAACCTGTAAGTCTCCCTCTAAAGTATGAGACATGGTTTTATCTTGCTTATATAATCTCCTTAAAGTAGGAAACAAGGAAAATAAAGTTCATATAATTACAAGATCTGACAAGAAAGATCCAGTTGATTAGGTTTTTATTGTACCTTCTTGTGTAGTTTTGCAAGACTAAGCATAACAACCTCAAGGTGAAATTAAGTTTTAAAGTATAAGTGAAAATTATCTCATCATCTTAGTTTACACTAGGTTTCTTTCTGGTTTAAACTAGAACTCTTTATGGCATTATCCCGGTAATGACCAGGCATTTATTAATAATAGAAGGTAATTAAAACTTTAGTAATACAAGTAAGTAGGCAGCTAAACACCCTTACCATCTTTCTCTCTCTGTCTCTCCCTCTCCTTCCTTCCCTCTCTCTCTCTCTCTCTCTTTCTTCTCTCTCTCAATGCATTTCATTTTTTTCAGAATGGACAGAAAAATGAATCGAAGAATGGTTGTGTTTCATCTAAGAAAATTCCACTCAATAGACGACTAGTCTGATTGTCTTTGAGTGTGAAATCTGCTTGTAGGCCCCAAAGTCTGCATCCTTTTCTCACATTCTTATATTACTCCAGACACCACACCAGGGTACAGTGATAAAGGGCAGTGTGCTGGGAGGAGCTTGTGTTAAAAACCTCTGGGACATTCTCAGAATCTTAGTTCTGTCACTTCTATTATAAATTTCATATGGAATTTTTCTTCAGTCTGCTCCTTTGGAGAAATTTTAGCAAAACAAGATCATTTCTGATCATTTAGTTTTAAAAATAAAATAAAAAATATCATACCTACCAGATTATATAACTCACTCAAATTTCTCCTCCATCTACAACTGCCTTAATGTGTACATCATTGAAGTCAAAATGGCAAGACCTGCAAGTCCTAGGAATTTGAAAAACAGTAACTGCTATACCCTCGTTAAGGCACTTAGCATAATCTCTGATCCTCAGTTCTGTATCTTTAATATTCAGGTGATAATGTGGACTGTGCCTCAGGGATAGGGTGTTTTGTTTTGTAATATTACTGGTATAATGACAAGTGCTGCTATTACTAAAATTATACTTTTACAGTTTACATTTATTGACATTTACTATGTGGTAGGCACTATACTAAGAGATTTACGTGAATTAACTCATTTAATATCATTCCTATCACCTAGTGAAATGAATAACATTATTTCAACTTTAAAGATGAGGAAATTTAGGCACAGAGAGACAGGGTAACTTGCTCAAGTTACATTAGTAAATGACCAGTGATCTTAACTGCTAGAATTCATACAAGATGCAGATAACTACTGTCATTCCTTAAATTACTGAAGAGATCTATCACCATTAGGGTGCAGTTGTTACTAAGAAAAATCACTAATATTGATTTTTCTTATTTTAATTACTTCACTTAAACACATATAAATAATTGTACTAGTTAATAGAACATGTAAATTCAAGCAGTTATTATTTATTGAAAACAAAAGTTAAGCGTTCAGTAGTAGAACCTATGAGAACGCCATTCCAGATAACATCAAACTGTTTTTTAAATGCTCCCACCTCCCCTCCCCAAAAGAAAATAAAACCAGACAAATGCAGTTTAGTTGGTATATTGGTTTACTCATTTTTAATCTTTCTGCCCGCAGTGAACAAATAGTTATCATAAATTACAAATCTAAACCTTTATGAAAGAGGAATTAATTTTATTAATGTTCCAATATAAAGCTGCCGTGGAGAAGATGCCATGGCTAAAACTGTACAGCATTTGTCAGCCATGATTTATAGTGTCTTTAAAATAGCTGGCGTTATCCGAATTGGCCATCTAGTCTTGGTTGAAAAACGGTGTAGAAAGGCTAACAAAAAGGATCAGGTGAGCTGAGACTGCTGGATGAACAACAATAATATAACTTATCAATTCATGAGCCCTTTCATCAGAAGATTGCAATGTTCTTTACAATCACAAATTTATAAGCCTCATAAATTGTCTGCAGCAATGGTTGCTATCTGTTTAATTAAAATGTCAAGTTGGTGATTATGTAACTTTGTAAGGCGAGTGAAGGAGGAAGTGACAGATGGCCCACTTTCTAAGGTGAAGTTGAGCTCTTAAGTTGCATAAAGGTATGTTGAGCACACATTATACACAGGCCATGGGCTCCTTTAAGACATGTAGGGTTGTCAAAATAGTATAGCATGTGACTCAGTTTCTAAATGTTCCATTTATACTCATTGCTTCAACATGAGGGCTTGTATTTAGGAGGAAGGAAGGAAAGCATGTTCAACTTTATTTTTCATTTAGCAAAGGGCACCCTTTCCAATCTCTCAGCCTCCTTTTCCTTCCAAAAAAATATTGAGCTAGAGTCTCAAATTCAGTAGGATCTCGCCAAAGCCAGGTACTTCTGAGGAATGGGCTAGAATAGAACTACTACGAACTCCATAGCATTACATTTGGATGAAAGGAAATGTGAATTCAGCCTCTTTGATTTCTTAGACCATTTTTAAAAATATTTAAAACCCAGAATTTCTGTCCTCTCTATGCTTGTATTTTGTTTGTAAAATGGGTCATGATTGTACTCTTTACATGCCAGACATGGTAATGAGAAAACTGAAAGTATTCTCAATGGAGTTATCATAAAGCCAGGAAGAAATTTGATATTATAAGTTGTTAATTTCTACACTGGCAAATTTGCTAGATTTTTTAATTTGAAGTTTATTACTGTATACTGATAGCTTTAAATTGAGTTTCTGGAAGTAAACATGTAAATTGAGTAAATAATTGTTTATCAGTGAACTATTCTGTAAAGCTAGGTGTTTTAGAGATATTCCAAAAATATTTCACTTATCCCAAAGCCTAGGATTTCAACGGATGTGTCCTAAATGATTTACATTGTTGATTCTAAAAGCATACAAGAATAAATTTCAATTTTGAAAAATACACAATTGCAATTGCTTTTTCTCTGCCTCAGTCTGAATGAGTCAGATTTTATGTGACCCAATTTTTGTTCTTATAAATTTTGCAGGTCCCTATTATTTTAGCCCCATAAACATTCTTATAAACATTTATAGGCCACCAAACTAAGGTGCAACAAAAGTAAAAGAACAAACACCTATAATACTTCTCTAGAGGTAAAACTTGTAAACTTCAATAGCTACTAGTTGGTTCACTAACATTTATAGAAGCAAAAGATATATTCAAATAACAAAACCAATGAAGATAGACTGAACAATCTCTATGTTCCCACTATGAAATTATATTTAGAAATGTTTAGAGCTTTATTGTAACAACATTTATAGCTGCAGCTTGAGTGGTTTTCAATACTTGAGGAATATCTACTACTCCCTATATTGTTACAGCTTTGAAAATTTAACCACGTACAACACTCTGAGCTAGAAGAATATAGATACTAAAAGAAAATATGTGACTGAGGTAGATCTCGCTAGCAGAAACAAAACTATAAAATGCCAAATGAAATTGACAGTGTTTTAGGAAGGTGGGATGAATAAGATTCTTGTTTCATGATGTGCAGAAATGTGATTGAAGAAATACTGGCATCGAGGAAACTTTTATCCTTCCCTCTCTCTTACTCTCCCCTTTCCTTCCTTCCTTCCTTCCTTCCTTCCTTCCTTCCTTCCTCCCTCCCTCCTTCCCTCCCTCTCTCCCCTCCCTCTCTCTTTCCCTCCTTCCCTCCTTCCTTTCCTTCCTTCCTTCCCTCCCTCCTCCACTCCTTCCTTCCTTCCTTCCCTCCCTCCCTCCTCCCATGCCTCCCTCCCCTCCTCCCTTCCTTCCTTCCTTTCTTCCTTCCTTCCCTCCCTCCTCCACTCCTCCCCTCCTTCCTTCCTTCCTTCTTTTCTTCCTTCCTTCCCTCCATCCCTCCTCCACTCCTCCCCTCCTTCCTCCCCTCCTTCCTTCCTTCCTTCCTTCCTTCCTTCCTTCCTTCCTTCCTTCCCTCCATCCCTCCTCCACTCCTCCCCTCCTTCCTCCACTCCTTCCTTCCCTCCCTCCCTTCCTTCCTTCCTTGCTTCCTTCCTTCTATCCCTCCCCCATCCCCTCCCCTCCCCTCCCTCCCTCCCTTCCCCTTCCTTCCTTCCTTCCTTCCTTCCTTCTTTTGCTTTTCACAATTTGAAGATTAAAGTTTAAATTGTATCCTGGGTGTAGGCTGGGTGTGGTGGCTCACCCCTGTAATCCCAGCACTTTGGGAGGCTGAGGTGGGTGGATTGTCTGAACTCACGAGGTCAAGAACTGCCTGACAACATGGTGAAACCCCATCTCTACTAAAAATACAAAAATTATCCAGGTGCAGTGGCACAGGCCTGTAGTCCCAGTTACTTGGGAGGCTGAGGCACGAGAATCTCTTGAACCTGGGAGACAGAGGTTGCAGTGAGGCGAGATTGCACCACTGCACTCCAGCCTGGGAGATAGAGTGAGACTGTGTATCCAAAAATAAAAAATAAAATTAAATAAATAAATAAAAATAAGTCGTATCCTGGGTATCACTCTTTAGGCTGTCTCTAAAATCATTTTATAAAGATTTACTAGTTGAAAAATAACAATGCTGAAAGTAAAGATTATTTTATATGGAACAAATAAACCTTTTGTTATAGTGTACTAAAAGAGTTTTAGCAAGTAGAGAAAAAATGAAGTTTACAATTCTGCATAGAACTACTATCCACTTTAAACTATTGTTTTGTATGCTAATTTCTCCAAATTAATACACATTTAATTTTTAATATTAAAATCAAGTATCTTGACGCTGTTTGAGATATACAGAGTTGGCTAAACAAATAGAGCTTCTATCGCTCCTTTGATATTCTAATCCCTTACCTAAACACAATTCATTTCTTAATTATAGGTAGTAGTAAATGGAAGCTATAAATAAGTTTTGTACACGTTTATGAAACCACAATGTACTTAATCTTGAAAATTTAAGATGCAAATATCAGTTTTTAAAAAGTGAGAGCCAAGTTATATACTAATATTAAAAAAAAATTTCAAGAAACCTGCAAATCCCCAATTGTATATTGTTTAATTATCAGCATGTTTGAGAAACAGTTACAAGACAGCTATGAAATTTAGGAGCGAGGAAACAAATGTTGGGTTTGGGCCTCTATTTAATCTAATTTGTGGCTTTAATGAGCTGGTATAAGTCATGTTTTTATGATAGTAATTTCATTTAAACTGAAACACTAATAGATATTACCTTTCAGCTATCTTGCGTATTTTTCTCATGAAAATCACAAATGCTTTCTTGAAGAGTCCTATGTCTTTTAGACATACCATTACTAAAGGAGTAAGCCCACCTCTCTCCATCACAACAATGATCACAGAAACTGCATTGCATTTGTAACCAAGTATTAGGGGAGACGGTGGCAGCTGAGTTTGCTTCTCTCTCAAGGCAACCATAATCAGTAATGCAGGCTGCATGACTTTATGTCTCTAAAGGAAATTTAATCTGGTAACACTATCTACGTTTGTTTGGCTTTTTTCTCTCACTCAACTAATGATGAAGGTTGCTTTTAATTTTCCTACCTTTCAGACATGTCTTGCAGGTGCAAAAAGTCCTCTTGCCTTCATAAAGCTATTTTTCTGAAGACATTTTTCATCATGTTCCCTGGAGGGGATATGAGAGCTGTCCACCAAGAATCTGCAGCCTCTTTTGGGGGTCTTCCATGGATTCACTGTGACCAAGGAAACAAGCTGTTACCTAGCAACAGGGCCCTTCAGGAGGTATTGTTACCAATCTCTCAGAGCTCGTCAGAGGAATTCCTGTGCTCCTGGAGCAGCTTTAACAGGGATCATTGTTTCTAGGGAGTTGTCTAAACTGTGATATAACTGAACCTCAACTACAGAAACATAAATGTTAGCAGAGGGGATAAATGTCCATAGCATCCCTGGAAGGTTCGCTGTCTTTGGTTCCATTATTTTTTGAATAGTTTGCACTGGCTTGGGTTTCTTGAAGTTATACTTGTGCAATATATCCCCCAGTATTTGGTTTCTTGCTTCTCTTCTGTAGAAAAAGAAGCAAAATGGAAGATACCTAATTCATGCTTGAAGTTTGCTCAAATAAAACTCCTATGATTTGAAGACCAGGAATTCTGCCTTGTTCATAACAAGAAATAAATAATACATATTTATTTCAAAGCAAATTTTTTACTTTTCAGAAAAAAAAGGAGTATATGTATACTCACTTATTGATCCAACTATCCTGCTCTGAGTGTCTGCTATGTACATAGATAGCATTGTGAATTTTTAACTTCATGAGCTGATAAAATGAATGTCCTCTAAACTTGAAAGTTGTATGTCTCCTTTCCCAAAAATAGAAGAATGAGCTGTGTTTCTGTGTACTAAGAAATTGCTGTCTGCCCAAATCATAGTAAACTCTCCCATAGTCTTTACTGCTTCAGAGAAAAAGATATTTAGGAAACCATTTTATTCAAAATCTAGTTTCAAAACAAGATAATTTGCATATCTTGGAAAAAGCATCCTGTTTCTTTTTATTATTTTTTTCTGTTCAGTAGTAATCTATCTATGGACTAAAAATGTTTCAGTAACCTTACTAATGTGTTCATATCAAAAATTGAAAATACATTCTCCTCTACTTTGTTTCTGTCAGGAATTAAATTTTACATACAAACTGCTTCAGGTGATAGCTTTAAACCTTCCCAATCCCCATCAATAGCTTCCTGAAACTCTCCTCTCTTGTTTACTTCTGCAAAGGGTAGCTTCTTTAAAACGTGATCATGTATGAGTATGTATTCGTTCACTTACCCTTTTTTACTTTTAATCAATGTCAGATACCAAGAGTTGTGTTAAGAAGTTGAGTGTAGCCTGCAACTAACTACACTTGGATCTTACTGATCCAGAAATAGTCCCCATAGTTAGAGTAGTTACTTATAAAATGGTCATTAAAGTGAACACAGCACATATACATCATCTATACTGCTTTTTGTTATGATTAATATTGGGTATGTTCTGATAAATCCATCATTATTATAGAGAAAAAAAATTACTTTTTTACCAGTTTTTCCAAAGACAGATCACAAAGCTCAAGGAATTTAATATTCTTGTAATGGACTAGATAATTCAAACTAGCCCATTCCAGAAGAAAAACAGCTGGGAATTAAGTTAATCCACTTGAAATTGTTTTACAATAATCAGAACATTCAAAACCTCAAGGCTCAGGATCCCATAGATCAGAGCCCACCTTTTTGATAAACTCTTAGTAAAGTCGTGGAGACTAGAAGCGAGATAGTTTGTGACACATATGCTTCCCAAAAACTAGAATAGATTTTTACTGAATAGTGGTATATCTGATGGTATATGTTTCTCAAAGGTCCAAATGTAATAACAAAAATGAAAAAAACTGCTTCAGGGTGAAACTTAGCAGAAAAATCTTCTATGTCAAAAAATATAATTTAACATATTTGCTAAAGATTCATACATTGATTTGTTTCTATCCACATTAGCATAATTTTTGTAAATGGAGTTTCACTGTTGTTGCCCAGGCTGGAGTGCAATGGCACGATCTCCACTCACTGCAACCTCCGCCTCGCGGGTTCAAGCAATTCTCCTGCCTCAGCCTCCCGAGTAGCTGGGATTACAGGTGCACGCCACCATGCCTGGCTAATTTTTTTGTATTTTTAGTAGAGACAGCGTTTCACCATGTTGGCCATGCTGGTCTCAAACTCCTGACCTCACGTAATCCACCTGCCTCGACCTCCCAAAGTACTGGGATTATAAGCGTGAGCCACCATGCCTGGCCCAAGTTAGTGTAACTTTTAAAAATTTTCAAATGCCTAAAATATTACATCTAAACTTTCTGGATACTTTTCCCATGATAAGGACAGAGATGACAAATGTTAGACATTTTCCTTTCTTTTCCTCTCTCTCTCTCTCTCTCGCTCTCTCTCTGTCGTGTGTGTGTGTGTGTGTGTGTGTGTGTGTGTGCCTATAAACCACAGAACCAATGTCATACATTTTCTTTACTCTTATCTTTTTTAAGCATCCTGGGAACTTTCCCAAGTCCAAAAATTCTAGACCAAGATTATCCAAAAATGAATAAAACACAACTAAACTTACCTTTTTAGCTTTATAACTCACAACAATTGATCCATACTCCTAACTGCTTTAGGCAAAAGCTATGTAATACTCCAGTTACTCAACTCTGACTTTGCTTAGAATTATCTCGGGTGCTTTTAAAAAAATCCAGTGTCCAGGCCCTTCCTCAACTAAACAAATAATATCTGAAGGTGGGTGGGGCCCAGGCATTTATAATATTTTAAAGTGTTCCTATTATACACTCTCAACTCCTCACTTACCTGTACCTACTTCTGTGGAGCAAAATGTGGTTGAAGAAAAACACACCATTAGGCTGGGCGTGGTGACTCATGCTTGTAATCCTAGCATTTTGGGAGACCGAGGCAGGCGCATCACTTGAGGTCAGGAGATCGAGACCATCCTGGCCAACATGGTGAAACCCCGTCTCTACTAAAAATACAAAAATTAGCTGGGCATGGTGGCAGGTGCCTGTAGTCCCAGCTACTGGGGAGGCTGAGGCAGGAGAATTGCTTGAACCAGGGAGTCAGTGATTGCAGTGAGCCGAGATAGCGCTACTGCACTCCAGCCTGGTGACAGAGCAAGACTCTGTCTCAAAAAAAGAAAGAAAGAAAAAGAAAAAAAGAAAAACGCACCATTATGCTGACTGGTCTCACTCCAAAATATATAACCACTCACCTCAAGGTATTGTCTGGCAGTCACACTAAATTCCCAGAACCATTCTCCAACCTGCCCCCGTCCCACCCAGTCTAGTAGATGATTTTCAGTTGTTCTTCCTTTTTTTTCTAATTTCCCTTATTTCTGCCTCTATCCTACTCTTGCCTAAACAATCAGAAAAGGATTTGCACAGGGTACTATCATGCATGTATCCACCTACTCACATCTACCTGCTCACTTACTCTACTTTCCCCTCTAACAAGTAGGCCTTATCAGCGCTTCCATCTTCATTTGTGGACTGGAGTCTGTCACTTCATCTGTACTCGAAGTCGTTAAACAAGAAAGTCTCTTCCTTCTCCATCATTAATAACTCTTCTTTACTGCATCATTCCCACAGCATATAAGCCTGCTGTAACTTTCCCATTGAAAACAAAAACAAAAGGTACCCTCTCTTGTCCCACTTCTCCTTTCAGCTTTCATCCCAATAGATTGCTTTAATGTCTTCCAGCATATGAGAAAAGCATTAAAAGTGCTGTCTATGCTTGCTGCCTCCAGTTGTTCTCTTCTGAGTCTCTTTTGAACTCACTCAAGTATCTTCAGTTCATTGCTCCACTGAAATTACAGTTGGCAAGGTCATTAATGATTTTCAGGTAACTAAATTCAATGGTCAATTCTTAGTCCTTATTTCCTTTACTTGAAAAGTACAGTTACTCTCTCCTTTCAGCACTCTCTTCGTTTGGCTTCTAGGACTCTACACCTCACCAGCTGTCTTTTTACTTCGTAGTCCCTTTTGCTGTTCCCTACTCATCCCCCACCAGCTCCTAACCTCAGTATGCCCAGAGCTCAGCCTCTAAACCTCTTTCTCTCTCAACTCAGTCTTATTTGGATAATGATCTTATGCAGTCTCATGGCCTTAAAAACCATCTATATGCTAATGACTCCAAAATTTATAACTCCATCCTAGATTTCTCTCCCTTGAATCTCAGACTCATATTCACCTGCCTACTTGAAATTCCTCTTATATGTCTTAGATGCATCTCAATCTTAATCTTCCAGAAATATACCTTTAAGCCTCCTGTCCAAATCAGCTGCTTTCATATCTTCTGTCTATTCAAGCCAAAAATCTTGGAATTATCCTCAACTACTCTCTTTCTTTCAAATCCCACGTCCAATCCCTCATGAAATCCTATGAGCTCTACCTTCAAAATGTATTCAGAATCTGATCACCTCCCTTCCCTTCATGGCTAGCCTGTTATGAGACCCCTACATTTATTAGTATCATTACAGCAGCTGCTTTACTGGTCGTCTGCTTCAGGCCATACCTCCCTACAGTCTATACTCCATAGCACTCACAGGGATTCTGTTAAATGCAAGTCACTCTTCTGATTAAAATACTTCAATGGTACCCCATCACACAAAGAAAGAACAGTATCCGTACAATGGACTACAAAGCACCAATGTGTCTGATTTTTTTTTAAATAATATCTATCTCAAAATTGTAAGCTACTTTTGAAACAACCACAAAACAATCAAGGTTTAAATTGACTAAAGTTCTTGCACAACTTCCAAGTTGACTAATATCAGTTAAGAAATGCTAAGCATTTGGTACGTGTTGTTAGACAATTAAAAATACTTTTTTTTTCTCTTAGGTCTTAGGATCTGTTAAAATAAGGAATTTGGAACATGAGCTGTTAAAAAATAAAGGCTGCCATTTACAAATACCTCTTGCAGAGTATGTTCTTAATATTGTGAAATCAAATCAAAATATAGAACTTGGGGACGTGGCCTACCTAGCAGTCTCCTAATACTATACTTCCTTCAAAAATGATACAAAACGAAAAAGAAAGGAAAAGTATATCTACAGAAAAACCAAGCACTCAGTAGATCTTGAGAACAGAGACTAGTAAAACTTCAAAATAACCATGAATTTAAACGTTTGGTATGTCTCGCATGCACCAGCTTCAGCCTTATCCCACAGGAAGACTAGGGCAAACCAAGGAAAACTATGGGGAGGACAAGAAAGGAAAGAGGCCTAAACTCAATCTAAAACTATCAGAAAGTACCATGAAAGTGTTCAGGCAAATCAGAGCACGAGCTACAGGGAAGAGACTTCAAAGTATGCAAGATGTGAAAGCACAGGCTTGATATAAAGGGGCCTTTTTTGAAACACAGCTTTTGGGAGAGAATAAAGGCAAAAAAAATAGTGAGACATACTCTTTGGCAACTGGGAGGTTTTGATGGTTAATTTTAGGTGTCCACTTGACTGGATTAAGGAATATTTTGAGAACTGGTAATGCCTTACTTCTGGGTGTGTCTGTATGGGTGTTTCCTGAGAAGATTGTCATGTGGGTTGGTAGACTAAGTGGGGAAGATCCACCCTCAATATGGTGGGCACCATCTAATCAGCTGGGGTCCCAGAGAGAATACAAATGCTGAGTCTGGCTTTAAGTGGGTACACTCTTCTCCTGCCCTTGGACTTCAGAACTCCACTTTGGATTCCAGGACTTACACCAGTGATTTCCTGGGTTTTCAGGTCTTGGGCCTGGACAGTTACACTATTGGCCTCCCTGATTCTGAGGCTTTTAGACTTGAACTGAGCCAGGCTACCTCCATCCCAGTGTCTCCAGTTTGCTGGTGGCTAGTTGTGGGACTTCTTAGCTTCCATACTTTCTTAAGCCAATTCCCCTAACACATCACCTCTTAGGTATCTATATCTGCTTATGTATCTATATCTGCTTATGTATATGTACATATCCTAATGATTCTGTCTCCGGAGAACCCTGCCTAATGCAGAGGTGAAGAGGAAAAGAAGAGAAAGGAAAATCTTGAGGTCTTGTAAGGCAAAATAGAAAAAACTATATTAGAAGACTCACAAACCCTCCTGTGTTAGGCAGGATAATGGCTCCCCAAAGATGTCCCCATCTGAATACCTGGAAACTGTGACTGTGTTACCTTACACAGCAAATGAGAAGTAAGGTAGCCAACGGAATTAGAGTTGCTAGCCAGCTGACTTTAAAATAGGAAGATTTTCCTGAATTTTCCAGGTGGGCCCAGTGTAATCACAAGTGTCCTTAAATGTGTAAAAGGGAGAAAGAAGAGTCAGTGTCAGAGTGATGTAATGGAGGAAGACACAATTGGTCATTGCTAACTTTAAGAGGGAAGGATGCCATGAGCCAAGGAATGCAGGAAACCTCTAGAAGCTGGAAAAGGCAAGAAAATACCTTTCTTCTGAGCCCCCAGACCCTCTCAACACTTTAGACAGAGTTATGCTTTTATGAGCTTTGTAAATGGGCTTCTGCATAAGAGTTAGATTGACAACAGCCAGTTAGTCATTAGTAATTCCCATGGAAATGAAAACCAACAGTTGAGGGTGGGGGAAGGGAAGATTCAGAACATGGTATCAAAAAAGGGCAGATTGATTTGTAGAATAGGGTAGTGAGAAGCAAGGGGCACTGGGAAAGTGAAGCATGCATAAAGAGGCCATGTGATGGTGCTCAATAATGAGTACCTACAAAGCAAGGCTACAGGGATGGCCTTAAATACCTCTACCAAAGTCTTAAACACATATGATACATAATTTTCTAAACTTCCCAATTTTTCTGTGATCACTACCTGCTGCTTTTGTAATCTGTTTGAAATGAAGCAGTTTTACAGAGCAGTGCAAATCTAGTTTTATGTCAACCAGACTAATTAGACAATAGCTTTGGTTTGGGGGGCAGGTGCCAGGTGCTCTGAAATGTTCAACTTCATGTTTCTCCCAATTCCAAGTCTCAGTCTGTTTTGAGACCCTGACAGTAGTAAAATGATTCTTACTTATCCTGACTGGACAGATGGTAGTGAAGGTGCTATATAAGAAACCAAATATTATTGTTCCTGGGACTAAGATTTTACCATCAACTTAATATACATTTACTGAGTAACTACAAGGCACCAGACATCGTGTTGGGTCCTGAGAACAGAGTGGAGAACACACAGAAGCAACCTGTATCTTCCTGACAATATGTACAAATCAGGCATCTAATGCTAACTTACATCAAATGCACAACTAATTGATTAAAGCTGTTAT
Source organism: Hylobates moloch (assembly GCF_009828535.3). NCBI lineage: Eukaryota > Metazoa > Chordata > Mammalia > Primates > Hylobatidae > Hylobates > Hylobates moloch. The sequence goes on along the minus strand of NW_026652288.1, from coordinate 78,502,165 downwards.
GTCTATTATGATAGAGGTATACTGGGTGTTTATTTAAGAGCTTATTGTAGGAAAAGGGCCTAATCTAATTTAGAAGTTTAAAAAATGACTTCTCCAAACAAATGGCTAGTTAATTCGTTTTCTTCTACTCTTTCTTCACATTGGTCATTACCTACTACCAAGTGACTGACAACCATAGTAGGTTCCCTGTCTGTTTGTTCACCACTTGGTATCTCTCATGTCAAACACAGAGTCTGGTGTATCATAAGTATGAATGAAGTATTAGTTAAATAAGTGCGTAAAAGTACAAATATCTAAACTCATCCTGCTCACGTGGAAGACGGAAACAGTTCACAGCTGAGAAATGATTCTTTTTTTTTTTTTTTCTTTTTTTGAGATGGAGTTTCACTCTTGTTGCCCAGGCTGGAGTGCAATGGCACAATATTGGCTCACAGCAACCTTCGCCTCCCAGGTTCAAATGATTCTTCTGCCTCAGCCTCCCGAGTAGCTGGGATTACAGGCATGAGTCACCACGCCTTGCTAATTTTGTATTTTTTAATAGAGACGGGGTTTCTCCATGTTGGTTAGGCTGGTCTCGGACTCCCCACCTCAGGTGATCCGCCCGCCTTGGCCTCCCAAAGTGCTGGGATTGCAGGCTTGAGCCACCGCGCCTGGCAGGAGAAATTATTCTTAAGCTGGAGAACACTTCAGAGTTAACTACTGGGAAATGTTTGTGCATTTACATATGAGTTACTTATAGAAAACATTTCAAGAGGCTTCTTTCAGTGGAAATTTATTTCAGTTCCTCCTTGACCTGGCAGCTTCAGAAGAAGAAGTGAGATTTTTCCTGTAACAGTATGAAGAATAACTGATTGGGAAACAAGACACAAACTGAGAAAAATTCCATGGTACATTCGTAACATAGATGTATGGATCCTGCCTTATAGTCCAATCTTCGGGGAGAAAATAATCAAGGAAAAAGCATTTATTTTCTTCTTGGAAGATTAAATTGGAGATAAATTAAAGTTTTTCCCTTTTTTCCCCCAGGGTATGAATAGTTATGTTCTTAGTTATGTTCTTGGTCTAACAGAGTTTTGAGTACCTGGCCCAAGGCCTGGCACATAATAGCCATTCAGTGGTAGAGTGAAACCAATGAAGCAGAAATGCTTGGGGAGATTGACTTTTCTAATCAGAGGAGAAGATCTTAGCTCCAAGGGTAAACAGGCAGGCTAAGGGCTTTAGTAGCACTCATTAAAAAGCAGGCTAAGGAAGGACTACACCTACTAGAAAAAAAAAGAAATTTCTATTAGTTAGAGGTTTCAAATCCCCCCAAACCAAGACCGGTATCATGGTAAAGGCTAGGTTGGGGCCCTGGACAGAGTATGAGAATGTGCAGGTGGCATCCCTCTGGATTCAGAGATTCAATGGACCATGAGCGCTCCAGCTGCATAACTCATTGAATTGTCTTGCCAGTTTCTACACTGGCTCGACTGGGCATAATTCAAAAAGGAAAAGCTCATATTCATTCCATTCTTCTGGAGCTCTGTGATAGCATTTAAAAACACCCAAATGGGAAGTCTTCCACGTATAGTATTATGATATTTCTTCATGTAATTACTAAAAGATATAGATCTAATTGTTCTGTAATACTCATACCCATTTTATCCAGATGTTCAATGGATCTATAAATCTCCCCCTGGTATTCATCATAGTAACTATAGCAGAACCTTCAACTCATTAAAAAATGCTTTATAGTTTAGGCAGTAGAAGGAAGGCTGGCATCAAAACATTTTGATCAAAAAAGATGACAATGTAAAGGTTCAGTTGCGGCAGACAGTTTTTGGAAAGTAACTGGTAAAGCATTTACCATATCCTAAATTTGCACTCTTTGCAAACTTATGCACATATATTCCGCTTTCAGAGTAGTTTTCAAACTGTACACAAACAAAAAAGGTGGAAGATTTTTAATAAAGAAATTGCATTTACAGATGATCTGTATTAGAATATAATAGATCTCCAGTTACAGTCAATTACTACCTGTGTTGTACAAGAGATACCTTCTATTTTAGTTGCTAATAAAGGGCTACACAACTCAAAAAAAAAAAGCAGGCTAAGAGAAATCAAAACTTGAACTGGAAGAAATTGTTAGGTAATCATAAATTGTTATTCAGTAAATATTGTTACTAGGTAATTGATACCAGGTTATAACAACTGATGGAAAGTATGAGGTGGACCAAGTGCTTGTCATTTTACATTTTTTAAATATCCTTTCTTTATATGAAATTTTATAACATAAATAATTATATATACATATATTTGCATGTGCATGTTTATATATGTATGTATAAAATCTAGTCACAGATTTTTCAAGATTTAACTCAATTAACTTATTACAAATTCACTGTAGAAAAGCAGTAGTTTCCAATTTTATAAATATGCAAAATTTTAGAAAATTAATTGACATCAAATTTACAGTTTCTTATTTTCCAAATAAGGTAACTAAAACAATAGAAATATTATATATTTCATCATCCACTTCTAAAATGAAAAGATATATTAGTTAATCCAAATATAAAAAAAACCACTATCTTAAAATAAAGGCTGATTGTTTAAAGTAACATAATGTCTCATCATGAAACTCGACTATGTTTTCTTTGTGTTCCTTGTTTTCCCTTGGTTTTGCCATTGCTAACTGTGGACCAGCCTTTGGGACTTCGGCAGCCACAGCTCTGGAGTCCATTCTAGAAAAGAAACAGGCCGCTGAAGTAGGAACATTCTATTTATTTAGCAGATTTATCATCCTTGAAACCCACAGAGGGCAAAAAGGCACATCATACTAATGTAACTCACGTGTTGTGGTATGATAACATCATGCCTATGCAAAGGATTTATGTGAGATAGGAAAAACAGTTTTCTTGCTTTCAGATAAGTAATGGCATAAATTAACAACAGGTCTACTGTGAAGACTTAAAATGTGAATGCAGAATGGTTTTGTTAAAAGGTGCTGGAGAATAAACTAAAGCATTTTTAGGGTTGCCCAAATCTGATGTTACAGCACTGCCGATTCTTGGAATATTAAAATTTTTCTTATACAGATATAATCTTGTTGAGACTAACACAAGCTAATTGATAAATTCTAAAGATTTTGCTGTCTACAGTGGAAATGGCAACTAGCCAAATGCCAAGAAAACTCACTTTTTAAAATTTTTATTTGCGAAAACTATGATGCAATATTTGCTAAGCGTTTCATTTTGTTTTGCCAAAGGCTATTTAAATCTCTGGCTTCCCAGCCTTCTTTACAGGAAGGGAGCTTAATAAATGTTCAACATGTAATGAAGTTGCTCTCTACTTTATACTTCCCTGTTTTTTTTGTTTTTTTTTTGTTTTTGTTTTTGTTTTTGTTTTTTCTTTTTGAGACAGACTCTCTCTGTTGCCAGGCTGGAGTGCAGTGGCACGATCTTGGCTCACTGCAACCTCCGCCTCCCGGGTTCAAGTGATTCTCCTGCCTCCATCTCCTGAGTAGCTGGTACTACAGGCGCATGCCACCATGCCCAGCTAATTTTTTTTGTATTTTTAGTAGAGATGGGGTTTCACCATGTTGGCCAGGCTGGTCTCAATCTGTTGACCTTGTGATCCGCCTGCCTCAGCCTCCCAAAGTGCTGGGATTACAGGTGTGAGCCACCGTGCCCGGCCTACTTTAGACTTCTTTTATTGCACCCTAGTTTGAATCTCCAAATTCTAGTCAATAATACCGATGTTCGCCTATATCACATCAACCTTCAAAAAACATTTATTCCTAGAAACTTATCATGTTTTTGTTACTTTCCTGTTTAAAGTCAGTTAACCTGTCATAACCAGAAAAATCACTGCTAAGTGCTTATTTATAATCCCTAACAACGAGACTCCATTTGTGACTTTGTTGTGTTGGATGTTTTTCAGATTACCACCTGCTTTATATTTTAATGTGAGCTATCTGGGCTGATAGAAATCAATCTAAAGGCAAACAAGTAATTTCACTGAATCTGAAATCATTTTAATTACCTGAAACTAACTGGCAGCTCTGAGAGAAATGAATAAAAAAGATTATTATGATAAATTCTAAACAAAACCCCAAAATTGTATTTTAAATAATTTATTATTATTTTATTCAGTGAATTACAAGGTTCACTGTTCACTCTATTTTCCATTGGCAAAATTTGATAACATAAATAAGATAAATGAGGCCAAAATACCAAATGGTCATTGCTTATTAAATTATAAGATAAATCAATTTTTATAAAGAGTTTTCATCTCAGTCTAAACAAAACTATGTTCAGGTTGGTTAAAAATTCTATCACCATTCACAGGCCTTTTAGCACTTTAGCTTCTACTGTGTGTGCTAGGCACTGTGCTAAGTGGTAGAAATACAGTAGTGAACAGGTCAGATTTATTCAAGGAAGAAATATGGTGAAGGTGAAAGAAAGAGTAGGAAATTATTAATTAGCATGAAAAGTGTTACAATAAAAGTAACTAGAACAGTATGGAATCCCTTAGAAGGGACACTTGATCAGCTGAGGTGGAAGAGAATCAGAGAAGGCTTTCTAGAAGAACTATTATCCAATCTGACACCTGGAGGTTAAGTAGGAGAGAGGCAAAGAAAGGGAAACAGGAGAAAGGACAATACAGGCAAAAGGCAAAGGCTGGAGGTGAGAGAGAGCGTTGCAGTTTGAGTACCTTTGGTAGTTCAGGGTGGCTAGGACTTAGAATGAAAAAGAGAGTAACAGAGATGAGGCTGAAGACACAAGCAGAAATTTGTGAAGATTTTATACGTAGGGTGACAATGTAAGTTATCATCTGAACAAAGACCCTTTTGAGAGTTGAGGGGGTGCTAGCAGAAGATCCTGGAGCTAAAATCATAAACTTAATTGTCTCAGGCAAATGGAGATACGTGCCACTTTATGAATAAGTTTAACTTGATTTTTATAGAAATGAGAATTATTAGGGGGGTTTAATAATGAGAATGAATTATATGATCAAAGTTGTGCTTTACCAAGATCACCTGACTGCATTGCAGAAAATGGATTGAAGGGAGGAGAACTGGAGGCTGGAGGCAACTTAGGAGAGTCTTGCAAAAGTCTAATAATTATACCAAGAGGATACAGCATGGGGGAATTTGAGAGACTCTTTAGGAGTTGTTACTGGCATAACTAATTGGACATGGAGAATTAAGGGGGAGGAAAAATCAAAAATGTCATTTCAGATTTCTGACATTGACAACTAGGAAAATGGTAGTACCATGCACTGCGATGGGGCAGGAAAACCTTTACTTTAGAACATGTTGGGCTTGAGGACCCTCAAGAACACCCAGATAGAACTATCAGGCAAATGTACTGTATTATGTGTTTGGAACCCAGAAGAGAGAGAGAGAGAGAAGTTAGGGACAGATGTTTTAGCGGTTTCAAAATTTTTGAAAATGGAAACCGTGGGACTGGATCAGATTGCTTGTAGAAAATGTGAAGAGTAAGGAAAGAAGAGAGGTCAGGACCAAATTGTGAGGAACACTAACCTTTAACGGATAAAGAGGAGAGTAAAAAGAGAGCCATAAACAAGACTGCGAATGCCTTGAGAGATAGAAACAAACCAAGTAGGATGCCTCAGATACCAGAGGAAGAGTGTTACAGGAAAGCATCAAAAGCTGCGGGAGGCATTAATACGAGGTGACTGCCTCCAGTGATCTTGTAAGAGCAAATGTAATGACATTAATGCAGAAGCCAGAAGGCAATTTCCAAAATGTGTGTGTCTTGTCTCATTCCGTTTCCCCTTTCTGTAACTCTTTCCACACTTTTAACTCTTTACCTCACTCAGTCCTTTTGGTCCTTCAAGATAATTAGACCACATTGCTCCCTTATCGTTTTGTGCTTATCCTCATTGTATCCCTGTATTGTACGTTTGTTGAAATAATAATTTATTTGTTAGTTTTCCCAATAGGCTGTAGGCCTCAGAAGACAAAAAATGTTCATGATTATATCCCCAAGTCTTAGCATAGGACTTGCCATAGATGTGAGCTATTTAGTAAATGTTTATTGAATTAATCCAAAAGGAGGCAACTATTCCTGAAGGTCTATAATTCAATATGAAGTGGTAGTTCAGGAAGAGATTGCTCTAACACAAAAAAACAAGTAAAAACAAATTTTATTATAACTACACCCATTTAACTATATCTACAAACTAACTCATCTACATTTAATTCTTGTATTTCCTTTCCAGCTCTTTGAGTTTATTTGTAATAAGAGAGCTATTTCATTAAATCTGTATATTCAGAATTATAAGTTAAAAAGGCTTGCAAATTCAAATTTACTCACTATTTATTTCCTGGGCATCTGTTAGTACAGGGTAAGGTTTGTTGAGATGTAATATTGTTTTATTGCACTTAAAGAGATCTACTAAATGCTTATTTTTCAAAAGTTGTAATAATTAGATTTTATGAATTTTCATGCATCACAGACAAAAGTATGATGTCATATTTAACAAAAAAGGCAATGAAATGTCATCGAGATATTTATAGGGCGATCAGTTACCTGTCAACAAAGTATAATTCAAATCTCATTTTGAATTTTGTCTGAGAAATTATTATGACTAAATATAGAATTAAATATATTTTGTCTGTTTTCTTTTTTAGTAAGTTAAATCAAAGGTAGAAGTAAAAGAGCAAGAAGAAAAAAATCTTACAATTTAAGTCCTAATCCTATTCACCTCCAATAAAACTAATTTCCAACCACATTAGAAGAATAACAAGATATATTTTTAAAAATTTAAATACAAGGATGTTAGCAAAAGTCATCTAACTTTAAAATAATAATTTAGATGCCAATCACATGGAAGTAAACTAATAAAGTAAATAAACGAATTACTGAGAAATGGAGATTCTTCCATCCAATCCTCTTTCTTCCTTTCTTCTTTCCTTCCACGGTATTTACTGTATCAAGAAGTGAAATAAAATAGTTGAGTTAGTTTTGGGCAATATTTCAACTCTTCTGGGAGGAATGAAGTACATATGCAAGTATGAACTACAAAATATTTATCATGTAATTCACATAAGTTATGTGTACCTTAAGGACATTTTTTTCTGATTTTTTGCACAAGGGAGCCCCACATTCTCATCCTGTACCCGGCCGGCCCCACAAACTATGACCTACAAGAAGGGTATGGTGTCCTGAAAGTGAAGAAAGTGCTTTCCAGATGGGGGAAAAGGTCTGTCAACTGTGTCAAATGCTGGTGAGACTTGAGAGAGATGAAGACTCATAATTGATCATTGTTTTTGGCATGGAGACTATCTAATTAAGCTAATTCTATCAGCTTAGATGGTAAAGTATATGTGCATAATAGTTTAACTCTTGTAAAAATAAGGGAGGAGGTACTATACACTCACTTTTGCCTGTGACATTTTCACTTAAAGATATCGGTTTTATTTATTCTAACTATATCTGAAGTACAAATAAATTAACTTTTGTTTAATGACAAAATAGAATCACCCTAGAACTGAAATAATTTAAGAACTATAATTATACTTTGTTTATGTCTTCTGTTGTGGCAGGTAAACATACTATTTTATTTTTCTTTCTCTTTTTCTTCTTTCCTTTCTTTTTATTTTTCTCCTTTACTTTGAAGATGCCCACACTAAAAGGACTGAATTATTAGATCAAATCTGGTGCTAAAAATAATAGTTCATCAAAGAAAAATCTACATTTTCCTACTTTGTCTGCAACATGAAACGAGAGAGAGAGATGAAGTACAATGATTTGCCCACCTCCGTGTTATTGTTTACATAAAAATAAAAATTTCTAGTTTAATCATATAGTAGCTCAAGTCAGCCACTAGATGGCAGATGTTACCATAGTCAAGAAACCCTTTCCTCACAGAAAACTGTTTATAAGCTCGTTTAGAATAACAAGTGGCAGAGAAAAAAAATTCGATTGATTCATCCTCTCCATCCTTCCTGCTCTTGAAGAATTCATTTTGGGGTCGGATTTCTATGACAGTTTTCCTTGCTTAGAGATGGAAGGATTAAAACTTTCCCCTATATATAAGATGGAGGATTCTGAAAGTAATTCTGGAGACTTACCAACTCCATAAAATATAAAGTAGAATCACAAAACTGGTTAACAAATTGCATTTAAATGACTATGAAGATGAATGGCAATGTTGCACTGCAATGTTTTCAACCAACACCAAATGGATAACCCCACTGATGCTGCATCTTATATCTTACAAGGAAGGAAATGACATATAGATCAAAAAGCAAAACTATGTATTTACTTCTGTGTTGTACTAGTTATATTACATTTTTAAAACGTTGACATATCGTTTGTTCATTTGATCACAATGTTGGTTACTTATTCCTTATATAGCAATATGAAAGCAACATCAGCTTGTAAAATGGGAATCTTTTTAAGTTTATAAATACCCTAAAGCACAAGAAACATTGATCTTTCTCCTTTTTTTTAGAGACAGGGTCTCACTCTGTCACCCAGGCTGCAGTGCAGTGGCAAAAGCACAACTCACTGCAGCCTCCAACTCTTGAGTTCAAGCAATCTTCCCTCCTCAGCCTCCCAAGTATTTGGGATTACAAGCATGCTGATCTTTCCTAATAATAATTAAGGGCATTCTTGCTGTTTGATAATTTTGTGAAATTTTTTTATTAAAGTAGCTGTTGATATCTTGCAATATTTCATACCCAATAACTTTTTGTGGGGGAAGATGGGTAAAAATTAAAAGAATGGGAATTGATTAGCAAAAGGAAATTTTGGAACTTAAAAATAAAGAGTCAGGATCAGAAGATAAACCAAATTTCCTCCCCGAACTCTCCATCACTCCTGAGACACATGCCATGACATGCTCTCTCTTTGGTTTTCCTTTCATCTCTCTACCTGCTCCTTCTCAGTCTGTTCCTTGAGGTCCTCTTCTGCCTGTTTCTTAAATTCTTTTGCTCTCAGCTCTTTTGCTTCTCACACTTTACTATTGCTGTATGCACTCTTGAAGGATAATTTAATTCTTTCATCAACAGTGAATACACTGGTCTCTCTTCAAATCCTAGGAGTTCATATGGCTATAGTTGGGTTCTGGCATTAGACTGCCTGGGTTTGAACGCTAGTTCCACCATTTAATCATAGGTGATCTTGATAAATTACTTAACTTCATTGTCTTAGTTTACTGTCCTGTAATTTGAGAATGTTAATAGTCCTGCTATCTTGTTAGGTTAGAATAAAGCAATTTTCATAATGCATTTACCACGGTATCTGGCAAAAAGTGAAAACCTAATACATTATTCCATGTAGGGCTCTTTCTTAGAAAATAGAGCCAGGCCTACTGGATGCCTCCACTCAGATGTCTTATAAAAACCTGAAGACAATATATCCAAATCTTTTGAATCAATACCTCACTTACCTATCCCCAGATCAGGTCTCTTTCCTAAATTCCCTGCTCAAGTTAGTGGCAACAATAGTATGTAATTTTGTCTCTCTAATCTCTCATATTTATTTAGTCCCTACATCCTGTGGACTCTACCTGGTAAGTATCACCTAGGCTTATCTTCTTCAGTTAATTCCTATTCCTTAAGATTGTTTAAATCCATTCATTAATTGAGTGAATATATCGTCAACAGTAATGGGATCTGCAGACATGCTAATGAAGAAGGCAGTGAGGCCCTGTTCTCCCTGGATTTATAGACTACTGAAAAGAAGGCTGACATAAAACAGAGAAATTGCAAATAACTCTTACCTTAATTTGTCTCCTCAGCAATGCCTCACCTAGATTGTTAACATTATTTTTCATTCTCTCTTCTTTCTACCATATCGGTCAAAAATTGCCAGAATTTGTATCCTGAGATTTTGCTGAAGTTGCTTATCAGCTTAAGGAGATTTTGGGCTGAGACGATGGGGTTTTCTAGATTACAATCACGTCATCTGCAAACAGGGACAATTTGACTTCCTCTTTTCCTAATTGAATGCCCTTTATTCCCTTCTCCTGCCTGATTGCGCTGGCCAGAACTTCCAGCACTATGTTGAATAGCAGTGGTGAGAGAGGGCATCCCTGTCTTGTGCCAGTTTTCAGAGGGAATGTTTCCAGTTTTTGTCCATTCAGTATGATATTGGCTGTGGGTTTGTCATAGATAGCTCTTATTATTTTGAGATACGTCCCATCAATACCTAATTTATTGAGAGTTTTTAGCACGAAGCATTGTTGAATTTTGTCAAAGGCCTTTTCTGCATCTATTGAGATAATCATGTGGTTTTTGTCTTTGGTTCTGTTTATATGCTGGATTATGTGTATTGATTTTCATATGTTGAACCAGCCTTGCACCCCAGGGATGAAGCCCACTTGATAATGGTGGATAAGCTTTTTGATGTGTTGCTGGATTCGGTTTGCCAGTATTTTATTGAGGATTTTTGCATCAATGTTCGTCAACGATATTGGTCTAAAATTCTCTTTTTTTTGTTGTGTCTTTGCCAGGCTTTGGTATCAGGATGATGCTGGCCTCATAAAATGAGTTAGGGACGATTCCCTCTTTTTCTACTGATTGGAACAGTTTCAGAAGGAATGGTACTAGTTCCTCCTTGTACCTCTGGTAGAATTCGGCTGTGAATCCATCTGGTCCTGGACTTTTTTTGATTGGTAAGCTATTGATTATTGCCACAATTTCAGAGCCTGTTATTGGTCTATTCAGAGATTCAACTTCTTCCTGGTTTAGTCTTGGGAGGGTGTATGTGTCAAGTAATTTATTTCTTCTAGATTTTCTAGTTTATTTGCGTAGAGGTGTTAATAGTATTCTCTGATGGTAGATTGTATTTCTGTGGGATCGGTGGTGATATCCCCTTTGTCATTTTTTATTGTGTCTATTTGATTCTTCTCTCTTTTCTTCTTTATTAGTCTTGCTAGCAGTCTATCAATTTTGTTTATCCTTTCAAAAAACCAGCTCCTGGATTCATTGATTTTTTGAAGGGTTTTTTATGTCTCTATTTCCTTCAGTTTTGCTCTGATCTTAGTTATTTCTTGCCTTCTGCTAGCTTTTGAATGTGTTTGCTCTTGCTTTTCTAGTTCTTTTAATTGTGATGTTAGGATGTCAATTTTAGATCTTTCCTGCTTTCTCTTGTGGGCATTTAGTGCTATAAATTTCCCTCTACACGCTGCTTTAAATGTGTCCCAGAGATTCTGGTATGTTGTATCTTTGTTCTCGTTGGTTTCAAAGAACATCTTTATTTCTGCCTTCATTTCGTTATGTACCCAGTAGTCATTCAGGAGCAGGTTGTTCAGTTTCCATGTAGTTGAGCAGTTTTGAGTGAGTTTCATAATCCTGATTTCTAGTTTGATTGCACTGTGGTCTGAGAGACAGTTTGTTATAATTTCTGTTCTTTTACATTTGCTGAGGAGAGCTTTACTTCCAACTATGTGGTCAATTTTGGAATAGGTGTGGTGTGGTACTGAAAAGAATGTATATTCTGTGGATTTGGGGTGGAGAGTTCTGTAGATGTCTATTAGGTCCACTTGGTGCAGAGTTGAGTTCAATTCCTGGATATCCTTGTTAACTTTCTGTCTCGTTGATCTGTCTAATGTTGACAGTGGGGTGTTAAAATCTCCCATTGTTATTGTGTGGGAGTCTAAGTCTCTCTGTAGGTCACTAAGGACTTGCTTTATGAATCTGGGTGCTTCTGTATTGGGTGCATATATATTTAGGATAGTTAGTTCTTCTTGTTGAATTGATCCCTTTACCATTATGTAATGGCCTTCTTTGTCTCTTTTGATCTTTGTTGGTTTAAAGTCTGTTTTATCAGAGACTAGGATTGCAACCCCTGCCTTTTTTTGTTTTCCATTTGCTTGGTAGATCTTCCTCCATCCCTTTATTTTGAGCCTATGTGTGTCTCTGCACGTGAGATGGGTCTCCTGAATACAGCACACTGATGAGTCTTGACTCTTTATCCAATTTGCTAGTGTGTGTCTTTTAAGTGGGGCATTTAACCCATTTACATTTAAAATTAGTGTTGTTATGTGTGAATTTGATCCTGTCATTATGATGTTAGCTGGTTATTTTGTCCATTAGTTTATGCAGTTTCTTCCTAGCATCAATGGTCTTTGCAATTTGGCATGTTTTTGCAGTGGCTGGTACCGGTTGTTCCTTTCCATGTTTAGTGCTTCCTTCAGGAGCTCTTTTAGGGCAGGCCTGGTGGTGACAAAATCTCTCAGCATTTGCTTGTCTGTAAACTATTTTATTTCTCCTGGCACATATACACCATGGAATACTATGCAGCCATAAAAAATGATGAGTTCATGTCCTTCGTAGGGACATGGATGAAACTGGAAATCATCATTCTCAGCAAACTATCGCAAGGACAAAAAACCAAACACCACATGTTCTCACTCATAGGTGGGAATTGAACAATGAGAACACATGGACACAGGAAGAGGAACATCACATACCGGGGACTGTTGTGGGGTGGGGGGAGGGGGGAGGGGGAAGGGATAGCATTAGGAGATATACCTAATGCTAAATGACGAGTTAGTGGGTGCAGCACACCAACATGGCACATGTATACATATGTAACAAACCTGCATGTTGTGCACATGTACCCTAAAACTTAAAGTATAATTTAAAAAAATTGCCAGAATTTTTTCCTTAAAACTAAATCTAAATCTTGAAATACTATCCAAAATACTCTAAAAGCCCAGTTTTAAAATAATAGACATGATCAAATCATATCTATTTAAGTTATTAAGTTATTCAAAGATAGTCTAATATTAAGAAATCCATTATTATGTCATTAAATTAACGAGCTAAAGAGAAAAATTATTTGATTATCTTCATTAATGTGATAGACACATTAGACAAAATGTAATGCCCATTCATGTTAAAAATAATCAGTAAACTTTCTTAGCATATTACAATATATTTACATCATCCCAAAAGCTTTGGAAACTTTAATGTTTAATATTTAACATTATAATATTTATTCTTGAAAGGCAGGAACAAAGCAAAGATACCTACTATATCCACAACATTTAGCATATTGCAGACACTAACTGTATTAGTATACAAGAGCTGCCATAACAAAATACCTTAAACTGAGTGCTTAAACAATCGAATTTATTTTCTCACAGTTCAGGATACTGGAAGATCAAGGTGCCAGCAGGGTGGGTGCCTGGTAAAGGCTCTCCCCTTGGGTTGCAGGTGGCTATCATCTCACTGTGTGTTCCCATGACCTCATCTTTGTGTGCATGAGGGGACAGAGGGGTGTGTGTGTGTGTGTTTGTTGGGGGAGTGAAGGGGGATGCTAGATAGTATATTTCTCTGGTGTCTCCTCTCATAAAGACACTAATTTTATTGGATTTGGGCTCAACTCTTGTGGCTTCATTTAATCTTAATTGCTTCCTTACTCCAAATAGAGCAACACTGCGGGTTAGGGCTTTAATATATAAATTTTGGAAGGACACAAACATTCAGTGTTTGTGTACCTTGGTACACTAACCAATGTAATTATCAAGCATGAAAAAGCAATTATGGGCATAAGTTTGGGAAACAGAGGTAAAACTGTTTATTAAGAGAACATGTGATTATATATCTGGAAATCTCAAAAGAATCCATGGGGAAATATAATAAGCAATAAGAGAATTCGATAAAATAATGTTATAAAATGGCATGTAAAAATCAATAGCATATGTAAGTATATACGTATACATATATATAAACAAAAACAGTGAGAATATATAAATGAATAATAGATCTCATTTGTGATAGAAAATAGAGAAAAAAGAAGAAAGCACCTTGGCATCAGCTTAATCACAAGTGTCTAATATTTATAAGAGCAAAACTATAATGTGCTTTTGAAAGAACTAGTCACAAATAAATGAAAAGAAATACCATCATCTGGGAGAGAGAGAAGGAAATATCATAAAGACGTTAGTTCCTCTTACTTACTTAATACGTTTAATTTGATCTTAGTTCAATGTCTCTAGGCTTTTTTCTAGAGTTAAACAAGTTGATTATAAAGTTCATTAGGAATTTAAAAACAAGTAAGAAAAAGCAGATAAACTCTAAAAAAGAAAAGCAATGTTCAGGACAAGAGCTGGAAGAAAAAACTGTATCAGATTTCTTTAGAAAGTACTATAAAAACTTTATAATTTAAACAGTTCGATATTAGTACATGAATAGGCAGACTAATGAAAAGGTAGGAATTTCAGAAATAGATACAATCACATGTGAACATTTAGTATGCTTTATAGGTAGCATCTCAAATTGCTGGGTAGAAGATGGACAGTTAAATAAACATTGCTGAGATAACTGGATAGCCATATGGAGAAAGATAAAATTGGATCCATTTCTTACACCATAATCCAGGATAAATTCCCAATGGATCAGATATTTAAATCAAGGCTTTAAAAAGGAACTGTGCATGTATTTTTAAAAAGCAGTTATGAATTCTTCTATAATCTGAAAATGGAGAAACATTCCTTAATATGACTCAAAATCTAGAAACAACAGAAATAACATATTTTGTTATATAATTATTAAAATTTTTCACAGTAGAAATATAACATAAGTGAAGTCATAAATACAAATCATAGCATGGGAACAAATATCTTGCAAACTATACCAGAAAAGTTAGTAATACTGATACTCAATACAAAGATATTCATAAAACATAAAAAGTTTTAAAGATTGAGAAGAAAAATGCCAGGAACTCTATAGTAAAATGGACTGATCTGCAGAAAATTGATGATAATGAAAAAAAAAGGATTTTTCTTTTTTTTTCTTTTTTTTTTTGAGATGGAGTCTTGCTCTGTCACCCAAGCTGGAGGGCAGTGGTGCAGTCTCGGTTCGCTGCAACCTCTGCCTCCTCTCGGGTTCAAGCAATTCTCCTGCCTCAGCCTCCTGAGTAGCTGGGATTACAGGCATCCGCTACCATGTCCAGCTAATTTTTTTTTTTTTGTAGTTTTAGTAGAGACAGGGCTTCCCCATGTTGGCCAGGCTGGTTTCAAACTTCTGACCTCAAATGAACCAACCGCCTCAGCCTCCCAAAGTGTTAGAATTACAGGTGTGAGCCAACGTGTCCGGCCAATTGTTGTCAACCATATGAAAAGTTGCCCAACTTCACCCATGAAGGGATAGTTATTGACTCAGGGTGATGGTTACACGGATGTTCATTACCTACCTGTATACACACATCTGATTGTGTCACTCATCTGGTTGTGAGCTGCAGATGGCTTCTCAAAACCTGTAAGATAAAGTTCTAACAACTTAGCACAGCATTTAAGAATTTTTAGTCAGGATTCTGCCAAGTTGGTTAGCCTAATCCCTCACTGTTACCCAACTCCACATTATGCTGTGATCACATCAAAAGTTCTGTTATTCTACAAATTTGTTGTGTATATTTTTTTTCATACCATGCCTTTGCACCATGCTATTTCCTCTGTCCATGATGTCCTCTCCTTTCTTTTCTGCTTGGAAAAACCTATGATTCTTTGACTCAAATGTCAAACTTTCATGTGAAGCATTTTGCTTACTCCTTTGAGTTTCCACAACACTTTCTTCAGGCTTTGATTAAAGCACTTCTTTAATCAAAAGAAGTTGTGATTAGCAATCAGCTTTTATGTATGCCTTCACCATGGAGAGGTATTTTTCTTGCCCCAATCTCCCTAGCCAATTTCCAGTGCCAAGCAAGCTGCCTGGCCACAAAGAGACATATAAGAAATTTGTTGAATACAATAATTATTATGCAGTTGCCAAAGAGATGTCAGCATTTCCTGTACAAATCTTCTTTCAGGAAGATGTCAAGGGGAATGGAGGCTGGAAAGCAGATTCTTACAGATTATGTTTACTTAACAGCCTGAGTTTTGGCTGTTAGTCAGGAGTCTTTTGGTTACAGGACAAAAATTCAACTTGAATCAGCTCTGAAATTGGCAATTTATTTGCTTCTAAAACCACACCTTGGAAATGGATTTGGTTTCAGAAGCAGTAATTTTTCTCTCTGTCTCTCGTTCTGACACACACACACACACACACACACACACACACACAAGCACTCCTCTGCTTATTGCTGATTGCTGCCTTCATCATCTTAAGCCTATGATCTCCATGAGGCAACAACTGGCAACAGATAACTCTGGGGTCATATGCTTGCAGCATTTGCAACTAACAAGGAACAGAGCTACTTCCTGTCAGCTCTGGTTTAAAAAATTCCATGAAAGTACTCCAACTGCCCTGAGTCATACAAGTATCCCTAGGCTATTTTCCATGACAAAGAAGGTGGAGTATATGATTGACCCCAGTCTGGTACCATGCCTGTTCTGGGAATGGGATAATGTGATTGGCAGCTTCCATCAGAACTATATTTTGGAGGGCAAGAGGAGCAGCTTCCAAAGAGAATAAAGACTTCTTCTTGCCTACAGAGGGTAATTCTCCACTATAGATATGAAGAAAATGACAAGATGAAATATTATGTAATTTTTGTGATTAAAACTTTCATATTCCTGATATATAAATACTGTAATTCAAACACATTTTAAAAGTTTATCAATCAAAATAAAAAACTGCTCAGGAATCTCATTTGTACACTTTCATCTTTTGTTTTCTTTCTTCTTTCTAATTATTCTTTAAATAAGGATCTACCTAAAGAGTACAATTCTCTAACATGAACTTTCTAAATCTGATAAATTTTGTTCTTTGTCTATTATATTCTTTATTCTTTTACAGGGCCTATTTCTGCTAAAATCAAAGAATATTCAAAAAGAAAAGAAAAAACTGAAGAGAAAAAGCTTTTCTTATCTATGAATAAGTTACTGCTCAAGGATATTTTGAGAGTGGAAAAAAATGGAGCAAGCATGTCCATGTTCAGTCTTAACGGAATTTTCTAAGGGTACTTGTGAAGTTGTTAAACGTCTATATCCAGAAACTTGGGCTAGCTGGCAAGTATCACCACCCCACTCTGGGAACAATGTGACTGCAGGTAGAAAGGGTGATTGTGAGGTGTTACCACACTGGCTTGGTAGCCCCAACAAGCAGCTTTTTCTTGGACAAATATGATCCACATGTATTTAAGTGCCCATTATGTGCAAAGAATTGTCCTACAAGCAGTGGATGGATAAAAGAAAGTCCTCATGAGATTAACCCTACATAGGAAGAGAAATACGAAAAACTGCTGGGTAGGATTTTAAAGTAACAACTGTTCTTTCGCAAATTAAATCTTTTAATGTAAAGACACGTTTTATTTTGCCTATCTGTGTTTTCTGCTTTTTTTTTTTACAATAAACATATTTCAAGGGTCATAAAATATAATGAAATAAATAAGTTATTCTAAAATATTAAAGGATACACCTCACCTGGCATCAAATAAGTTCAAATCCCATTTCTGCAAGTCACCAGTTGTGTGAACTTGGGCAAGTTGATTAATCTACCCAATAACATTGTGAATATTATAGAAGATAAAATGTAATAAAGTGGTTGATACTATGCCTGGAATGTAGAAGTTGGACGAATAGATTATATTCATCGTTCTTCTTATTAATGTGAAAGACAATCTTAGTTGAAGTCTAGAAAAAAACAAAACCTAGAAACAGGTGGTAACTGACCCAGTTTATTCTTTCCCAATATTTGCTCAAGTATGAATTCTCTAGGCTGTCAGCTTTATACTGAACTCACTCAGAAAGCACCTTAGAGTTCACTGTCAGGGGGTGTCCAGGGCTTGGGTTGCTGTTGCCTCATGTTTTATCTCTAGTAGCAGGAGCTGGCTAAAACTTCAGCCCTGTTTCTAATTAGAGCTTTAGAACTAAGTGACATTTGCCATCATGTGAGTCCAACCTTGGGATTACTGTGGTCTATATGTTTCCCTCTAATTCAATCTCAAGGAGGGAATAAAATAGTAGTTTTTCTTTTTCTCCTTGTTTTGGCAACTTTATTTTTCAATTAAAGGTTATTCAGGGTAGAAGTGGTGAATAGTGACAGCTTCTTGTTTGCCTCTCCTCTGTTCTTCCCTCCCACACACCTAATTCTGGATGGGCTTTTGGCAGTTTCTTCCACACAATGGGGAAGTTAACTGCTGATTCTCCCCAATGTTCGCTGACTGCTAAACCAGGCTTTCTTTTGAGAGGAACCTCTTTATTTCTTTCTCATGACCAAAATCTATTTATACAAACAAAATACATCTATTTTTATCCAACTTAAATGTTCTCAGCCAGTTTTGTCAAACTCTTTTGACTTAAGTTTGTTTTCCCCAGGCTGACTATTTGAATAGTTTTAGAGACAGAAGTTACATCCTTGTATATAGCAATGCAATTGTTGGGGGGGTGGGGGGGAAACACACAGCACAATTCTCACTAATGGAGCTATTGGAAAACAGAATTGATGGCTCTCTAAATATGGAAGCTACTACTACTGGTTCTTAATACAGTTCTACAACTGGTTCATTTAATAAGGGCTTATTGTGTGCCAGACAGGGCACATGAATAATTTATGCATTCCTCTTAACAACCCTATGAGTTGTTATTATTTTCCATCCCATTTTACAGATGAGGAAACTGTGGTTTAGAGTGGTTAACTAATTGGGCCAATTCTACCCAGCTAGTGAGTGATTACGCCTGGGACATGCTAATTAAATTGTTAAGGTTAATAGATTCTATAATTTCCTCATGTCAGGCAGAAACATAACCATTGAATCAAATATTTTCAATGTGTACCAAAGTTTATTCACAAAAGTGTGAATTGAGCTCTAAAACCTATTTGCATTAAATGAACAACAAAAGGGGTTTATCAATCAATTGAAAGTATGTTGCTTTTTAAGCGTAATAAATGTAAACATAGATTACACTTAAAACTTATAACTGCTGTTACAAGTTTGTGGGCTTCTCAGATCTCTATAGCATTTTAGAACTCAAAGGGATTTAGAATCCATTTACTTCAGTGTCTGTTCCTACAATGCTCAGACGCTGTCTAGTTTCTCAATGAGGGTCTTGGAGGAAGGGATTGGGTTATTTGGCGCACCTGGGGTTGTCTGGCAGAAAAATTAATCCCATTTATAATACAACGTATAGATCATTTTCAGCCGTGACTGTTCTGTAACTAGTTGGTAAGAAACTGGTAGTTCAGTAAACTTAATGAAGCATTGACTAAACTGAGTGTCTGAATGTTTAAATGTTAGACCAGTTTTAGTGATAGCATTGGTTTTATGACTTGACAAGGAAGGAAAATAAGTCAGTCTTCCTGAGATTTATGTCCAGGATGTACAAACAACTTGGATTTTCTCAGATGCTCTTAATTTCCAATTTTCAGTTATTTTCTCTTCATAGTCCATTAAAATGTCCCCTAAATTCTAGTTTATAGAAATTAATACTGAATGAATTAAGTCAGCAAACACTACAATATTAACTAGCTACAAAAGATGATACAACACAAAATGTGGAATCATAAACCTGGGGCTATCTGGCTGCATAAAACTTATAATTACTAATAAAAATGCATGAATGTCTAACATATATGAGGCACAACTCTTTATGAATATGGTACTTTCCAGTCATAAAGTTTTATAAAACCATGACAATAAAAATGCAAGTGTAATTGAGATTGCAAAGAAAACTAATACAGTACAAGGTGTATGATGGGATAATCATTATGTCCATTATAGGCCATTACTTTGTCTATGGTAGGAAGAAGTTTGAATTATATTCAGAAGGATTTAGTGATGCTTTAATATATCATGCACCTAGGCAGAAATAAGTTTCAATTATTTCTGCAAATATATACGTGTATAAATACATACATAGCCACTAGAGGCAGTAGTTGTTGGAGTGTAAATTGACTGCCTGGCTTCAAATCCTGACTCTGCCACTTATTAGTGCATAGCTTGGACAAATTACTTAATTTCTCTGTTCCTCACTTTCCTCGTCTGTAGAATGGAGATAACAATAGAGCCTAAATCCTGTAATTGATATGAGGATTAAGGGACTCAAAATAGTATGAATATTTATTGAGTTCCTGCTGTGTGCCAAGCACTATTCTATATCCTGGGGATATGGAGCTGAATAAGACAGGGCCCATGCCCTCATCTGTTAAGACAACCAGTAAGCACACAGTATGAATAAGATAACTGAAGATTCTGAGCAAGTGCCAAGAAGACAATGGAAGCATCTTTTTAGAATGACTGAACTCATAATATAGCTTGAAGATATGACTGTTTAAAATATAAGTAATATAAGCATGCATATATACAAGTATCTAGGATTTACAGTTGGCTTTTGGCACCTACTCTCTAATGAACTTGTGGAATGGCTTTGCTAGATATATCTAATTAATAGTTTGGTTTCTGTTCAATACAGGCTGCTCATCTCTTCTTTTCTGTGCTCTCCAAGTCTGTTGCACCTTCTTCCCTGTAAGCAGCCCATTGATTTTTAGGGCTGTGACTTTCCTAACCCCTTGCCTTCACTGTGAATTACCCTACATTATCCTACCAAGAAGACATCAGAGTACTGCTAAGGAAGCTTTGCTTCACTCTCAATACGTTCTGTAAAAAACGCCTAGAATTAAGAGCTGTATTAACGGAGAATGTCTTTTCTCAGTATTTGCATCATGCTGCAGCTCTTACAGTCTATCTCTGCCTTTCTCTCCCTGGCCTCCACTGAGATTTTGTACATTGTCTTTTCAGCTGACATGACGGGTTATTTAGCTTAATTTGTCTGGAAGAGTGGCTTTCTTATGGGGGTTTGTATTGAAAGCAGATTTCCCTCATTAAACAGAAATGAGAATGCCATGACACTTCATAGGTGACACCTGTAGTCTTCCCTTGGCTGGCATGAGTCAGGAAGTTTACTGTTCAATCTTTTCATGCCCACTTTTATGTAGGCAACAAGAAAATATAGGATAGTTTCTAGTGTAAATTGGGTATAACAGATTGGACCATAATAGCCAATTACTGAAAAAATAGTTCTTTGTTAGGTCATTTATAATAAATTTTAGGTTGAAAATATCTTCTCATGGGATAGAAGTTTCTGATATTGAAATATTGTTATGCATGTAGCACTTATAAGAGCTTTTTACTGAAATAACTTCTAATTATTTTTCAGAATTGGTGGTGAGTTATAAAGACTGAGTCAGTGAGAATGGAAGTACATTTGCTAGGCCTATTTTAATGTCAATAGAATTGATGCATGGGGCAAGCAGAGGGAACATTCAAGAATTTTCCTTTGCTATACAACCCTTCTCAAGAGAATAAATTATTATAGTTTTCTTTTTAATGTAAGCTGGACCTTCAATGAGGAATATTTCTTCAGGTTTTTGTTTGCTTTGTTGCTTTTTTTTCAACTTTAACACACTTTTATAAAGACCATTCATTGCCTGTGAGTTTGCAGCATAGGAACTATGTATCTCAAAAGGCCGTATTAAGCACCTAGTTACAAATACTTGTCCATATTGAGCCTCAGAAAATGATACCCTGAAGTGAAGGATTCAGATGTCTCTTGCCCCTCATTCTCCCTCAAGGTGAACCATAGAAACTAGAATTCCTCTTCCCTAAGGTGGGTCATACAAACCATATCCACTTTTCCTCAAAGCCAAAAATAAAAGCTAGAATTCTTACTCTAACCTTGTACTGCCTTTCTATCTAGGAGCTGGCCATAAAGACATTCTCTGACCTCCCCTTATTTGATAGTAGGTCATCAAACCCTAATTCCAGAAGGAGTCTTGCCCCATATCCAGGAGGAAGAAATGCCACACAGAGAGGCCAAGAAGAATCAGAATATATAGTTCTTACTGGGTTTCCACACACAGTCCATTACTATTAGATAATTCCTCCTTTGTCCAATCACATTTCTACACAACTGTCCACTCCATTGAATCTAAGCATAAAGATGGATAGTTTTCCCTGGTTCTTTGAGCCTTCTTTCAGAAGTCTTCTCTGTCATGTAAAAGTATGATTAAATACATTTGTCATGCTTTTTTCTCGTTAGCCTATCTTTTGTTATAGGAGTGTTGGCCATGACCCTTATGACGGGTGGGGAAAGGCATCACATCCTTCCTCTCCTACTTGCAGAAATGTGAATACTCAAGGTTAATGTCAAGGCAAGAAAACTATTTATCAATTATTTAAAGTAACACAAATTGTATCTTTAAACCATGATTTAAAAATTTAGCTAGCATTTATTTGGCATGTTCTGTTGTAATCACACTTGTGGTGTTATTTTATTATCACAATTTCTATCAATTAAGTATTATCAATTTTTAACATGGTTAAACTGAGGCATAGAGAGGTTTCAGCAACAAAATTCTTAATCATTATGTTCATCATTAGCGCCATAAGGATTTCTAAGCAGGTGAAATTCAGGAAAAAGGTGCAAATTTGAATTAATAATTATGTAAGTGGGAGATTTTATTGTAATTAGCATTACCTTCAATGTCAAGTAATTCAAGGTTTAAAATAGAGCCTTCTAATTTTGTAAAGATATGATTTAGTAGGAAAGAAATTTGTCATTTGGGTAAAAGACTATTGCAGATGTTCATTGTATTTTGAAGGAATAGTTACTATGAAAACATCTTTATTGACAACCACCACAGTCAGCAGTAACATATCCTTTTTCATTTCGGATTGGTTTTGTTACTAAAGGATGTTTGTTCCACTTCAAAACTGATGATGTATTATACTCTGCATCTGAATTGACAAGGAATGGACTCTTCAGCTCTGACAGGCAAGTGAGAAACCATTGGCTGACAGGATCAACAAAGAGACAAGATAAAAACAAAACAAAACAAAAAAACCCACAGGAGTGGAGCTTAAAAATATATTTGTTTGAAACCCAGTCTCAGTAATGTCTTTATTTTACAATAGGAACTCAACTCTTAAGGGTTGCTACTGTTTTTCTTCCATAGCATATTATATCTATCTTTGCTGAAATAATGGCAAAGGGATGCTGGAATGCATGTCAGAACGGTGAGGGAATGAGGAGTCGTTGACTAGAGTCATTTTCCAACTAAAGTAATAACAAAATGTAGGCTTCAGGGAAAAAAAAGATACTTGAAAAGTTTAGAAGAGCTTTTTAAACCTAGAGCAGATAATTAGCAATGACTTTTTATTGCCTTTATTTCCTGGCAAGGCCTGTAATCCCAGTTACTCGGGAGGCTGAGGCAGGAGAATCCCTTGAATCCGAGATCATGCCACTGCACTCCAGCCTGGGAGACCGAATGAGACTCTGTCTCAAAAAAAAAAAAAAAAGTTTCCTTTGTTTTTATTAATTCAAAATTTCCTAAATTATAAATTTTTAAAACTTCATAATTGGGTGTTATATGTTCTACATGACTGTATTCAAGAATAATTTAGGAAAACATTATTGAGAAGATTGGTTAAAGCTTAATTTGGGTAAGCTGGGAATAGTGACATATACCTGTAATCCCAGCTACTCAGGAGGCTTAGGCAGGAGGATTGCTTGAGGAGTCCAGGAGTTCAAGGCCAGCCTGGGCAACACAGCAAAACTCCATCTCTTTAAAAAAAAAAAAAAGTTTAATATGGGTAGATATATTCAATATCTATCCCCTAAGGGCAACATAAATATTTTGGCTCCTTATGACAAGGAATTCTGCATCAAATCTGCTTTGTCTTCATTGCTAAAATAATACATTAGAATCATTCTATACAATCACCATAGACTTACAACTAAAAACACAGTTTTATCATTTACTAAATATTTACTTTTAGAAACCAGATGAAAGGTGGAAATCTCACTCCTGAAAGCCTGGCTACTACTACACCTCAATTCAAAGGACCAATTGTGTCCTGACCTACAGGGAAGAGGAGGGCATTGTAAGACTCAGGCAGGAATTGTAATATTCATGGAAGAGAAAGAAGACTTTATGTAACGAAGTAGAAAGAAGGAGGCAGACCTTATATTTGAAAAGGTTCAGAGGATGTCACCCCAAAATATGTCACTTTGGCCTAAGGACTATTTTGGGTCAAAGGTAATTAAACAAAACAAAACAAAGCAAAACAAAAAAAAAAAGAAGACACGAGAAAAACTCTCTGTTATCCCCCATCCCATCAGGAAGGGCAGGATGATTCTACATCACCAGAAACAGCTATAAAGTCTACCAGCCCAAGGAAGGCACCAGAGAGGAATCTACATAATATATAAAACAAATCTACTAACTAGACCTCATCCTCCATTAACTTTCTTTTCTTTTTTTTTTTTTTTTTTTTTTCTTTCTTTCTTCTTTTGTTTTCTTCTTCTTCTTCTTCTTCTTCTTTTCTTCTTCTTCCCTTCTCCTCCTTCTTTCTTTCTTTCTTTCTTTCTTTCTTTCTTTCTTTCTTTCTTTCTTTCTTCTTTTTCTTTCTTTCTTTTTCTTTCTTTTTGAGACACAGTCTCACTCTGTCACCCAGGCTGGAGTGTAGTGGCATGATCTTGGCTCACTGCAACCTGCGCCTCCCAGGTTCAAGCAATTCTCCCACCTCATCCTTCGGAGTAGCTGGTATACAGGTGCACCCCACCATGCCCAGCTAATATTTTGTATTTTTAGTAGAGACAGGCTTTCACCATGTTGGCTGGAGTGGTCTTGAACTCCTGACCACAGGTGATCCACCCGCCTCGGCCTCCCGAAGTGCTGGGATTACAGGAGTGAGACATTGTGCCCGACATCTTCCATTAACTTTTCCCAAAAATTTACCTTCCCACAATTTGCTGCCCTTGAAGCCCAAAGTTCCTTTCCTTTGTCCTGACACTTCTCAACATATTTATTATTCCTTGTTCAGATTGTTATATAACCCTAAGGTCTAACCACTCATTTGAGTTATACATTAGTGACAGTTCCCATTCTTATGTATTGTGCCTATGTTAATAAACTTCTGTTTTTCTCTTGTTTAATCCATCTTTTGTCAGTCTAAATTGCAGAGCTCCAGCCAATAGATGTAAGATGGGTGGAGAAACAAAGAATTTTTTCTTCCCCTATATAATCATAAATTCACAAATTTCAAAAATGCGATTTGAAATGCATGCTGAGAACATGCTTAAAAAAGGTTTCATTTTTGGTTTTTGTGCAGCAAAATATTAAGGATCTATCATTTATTAAATGGCTAACAATTTTTCTCTAACCTGTGGGTTTTATGAATCATTTCTCCATCTAATATTGGCTGTCTTCTTTATCATTAACCTATTGTAAAGCTCAAGAGTTTTTGTTTGTCACTAATATTTTAATTTATTAATAATTTAAAAAATAAAACTGTGGCTTAGATGCTAAATGTTAGTTTAATAGAAAGAGATATGTAAAATGAATAGTTTTTATATGAATAAATTGGAACTAATGCAATTACAGAAGTTTTTATTGAATATTACATCCTGCTTATTAATATGTGTTGAATCAATATATGTAGCCAGAAAAATGAAGAAAAGAGATTACATTTAAAATATCAAAATGTCAAAAATATTTGCCTTCTGTTTTTGTGAGCTCTTCCTCTCCTTCCCATTACTGGAAGGAGTTAAATGTTTCTACTGTATTTCTTTCATACTACTGTGAAGAAACACTACCGATAAGGTTTTATACTTTGTCCTTGCAGATATGTTTCCATGTATTCATAGGTGGGTATGTAGACATCTTTATATAGACATAGGGATATTTTTCTATATATTTATGCCTTTTAAATTGATTGTTGACATTATTTGATGTCAATACACCAGAGATTTAAGTGACCATTTTTAATGACTAAACATACGGAGGTAAAATAAATTATTTAACCAAGTCTTTCTTAATAGATGTTTATGGAATTTCATCCTTTTTTTGTATTGAGAACAATTAGTGAACTT
The DNA here is from genome assembly GCF_009828535.3 of Hylobates moloch. Taxonomy (NCBI): domain Eukaryota; kingdom Metazoa; phylum Chordata; class Mammalia; order Primates; family Hylobatidae; genus Hylobates; species Hylobates moloch. The sequence goes on along the minus strand of NW_026652288.1, from coordinate 78,476,392 downwards.
AGTTTACATACATCTTTGCATAATTACCTAAATACTTTCTTGTAATAAATTGTAAATAAATTGGGATTAAAAAGATAGATTTTAAAAAGTGTACTCTTTAGAAACCAAGTGTGTACCTTTAAATTGTCTTCTAGAAAATCCACACCAATTTATACCTTTACTATTAATGAGGAGAATTTGTTTGCACATACCTTCAGCATCACCGAAATTTATACATCTTTTTATTTCTCCTAGCAAATCTCCCTTTAGAAGTCTGGAAAAGCAGAAAGAGAAGAGTGAAGAAATGTCCACAAAACTGCTCCTATCCTTTAGACCACATAGGACCAAACTCTTGCCTTTCATCAGTTTTCGGTTTGTACATTAACGTATCCTGGTGAAGTTCCTCAACCACTTCTGCAACATTCAATTTTAATTTATATTTGCCCACATTCTTTCATCTGTGATTTGGACACATGCAGGCTATTGAATATAATGGATACAAATCTCTGATTCCCTTGAGCTATTTCATAGTTCTGCTTTCACAGGGAGGAGAGAGTCAATAAATAATGATTCAGTTATTTCTTAATGATTTCACAATTCTACATTCAATAAAGAAAATGTGAATTCCTGGAAGTTATGGTATTTGTGAAATATTTAATGTCAGTTCCCATGGAAAGCGTGGACACATCAACAAGCCCAAGTCTCTTAGAATTTCTTTCTGCTAGTTCACTGAATTCCCAAATGGGATTTAAGCATCACCATGGGAGTTGCAGGTAACGTTAGCAGAAAAGGTATAAAAATATTTTAAAATAAAGTTTAACTGCTGACTAAAATGGCAGCTATGTTTTTCAGTTTGGAAGATCAATAAAGAGGAGGCTTGGTGGATACAATCTTGCTTATCTCTCTATCTGGATTATGAATGTGAAAGGATATTACTAAAATCAAAAGCATAAAAAGGCAATATGATGTGACACCTTGAATTTGTTTACTTACTGAATCATAGTGATGGATTTCCTAATGTTGAACCATGAGATGCCATAGATTTTAAGATATAGAGAAAAAAATGAATTAATAAAATGATACGACTGGAATATATTTAAATTTTAAGAACTTATTGCTAAACAGAAGAAATTTTTATCTCAAAAATGTTAGCCAGGATATGAAACGCTGAAAATCTGAAACCATTGCTGTAAACCCAAGTGTTGGCTACTGTGGAGGTGGGGAGTTTGCTCAGGATGGAAGAGCCGGGGCCAGTGGAAATGTCTCCTTTTTAAAGGGGCGGGAGGAATGGCAAATTAAATACTCCAGTGGTTACACTTATTATTAATTTTTATGTGTTAATAAATACACATAAATACACATAAATTATATATGATTTTTAGAATAGTTTATATTGTTAGAATAAGTTTATAGTTAGGGCTATGGGGAATCATAAAATAACATTAATTCAAAAACTAGGATGAGGGGATAAAAGAGAAACAATAGGACTAGCAAAAAGCTTAATATTATTAGCAAGAATAGAAAGAAAGGCAAAAATTGAAAAAAGGAATAAATAGTAAATAGCAAATAAAATGAGAACAACACAAAAATATGAATCTTCACACTGAATTCAAATGAACCAAATTTTCCTGTTATGAAACAAGGAATATCGAATTGGGTTTTTAAAAAATACAGACATGTGCTGTCTATAAGAAACACACTTGAAAAATGAAGGCAAATGTTGAAAAGACTGGGATGTGCAGAATTATAAAGTCAAATCCAAATTTTAAAAAGTAAGGAGGACTGACAATATCAATATATATAAAATGAATAAAAATTTATAACAAATGCATGGTAGAAGCTGTGGTTCAAGGAGTTTATAACTCACCAGGGACACAGCATCAAATATACATATACAAAACAATCCTCCAGAAAGAAAAGTAACTTAACCAAGTGAGGATGCAATGTATTAATAATGGAATCAGCAGACCCCCCTTTTCATATATTTAAAAACGTATATTTTTAAGTATTTGTATTCTACTAACAGAATATGTTATTTTCTTATGTTATCAGAACATATACAATTGTGAGTCATGTGCTGTACCTCAAAGAGGCCCACAGAAATAATTTTCTCCAGTACAGCAAATAAAAGTAGGAATCAACAACAAAATCATGAAGAAAAAAACCAAAACCACTCTTCTTAACAACCACTAGATCGAAGTAGAAATCAGATAACTATTAATGGCAAATTACCTTGCAATTAATTTTATGATCACTTTACTTCAAATATGGAGTTGCGGCCTTGAAAATCTTACACAAACAACAAGAAAAGAAGCCTGAAATTTAGCAATTAAGAATTCAACTTACGGAAGTGGGAGGGGACCAAATTCTGTTATTCGTAGAGCTGAGCTATTTTAGGCTTCTGACTTATCTAGTATATTTAAGGTCATACTACACAGAAATCAGCCTGGCAAGGATTCAGGTCTATTTTTGACAATTTCCATGTCATAGGCAGGAGCATTAATCAGGCAGCTCTTGCTCTGTGGGGCTCATGGGTAGATTCTCAGCCACAAATGCAGAAGAAGGTAGAAACTATTAGGCATCAGCCTACCACATTGGCTGCTCATGAACAACTAGGAGCATCAGCCTCCTTCTTGGTTCTTCTCAAGGCTTCCTGCAAGCCTTGCAGGTGGGTAGGCAGGGATCTGGAAGAAGCACCCTCACCCAAGAGTGGAGCTCCGGGCTCAGTGATTCTCAGCAAGCTGATGGCTCTCATTTTCAGCAGCAACCACCATGGTGCAGATTACACCTTGCCAAAGCCCACGAGGAGCCAGTCCAGTCCCACTTTACTGGCCAGGTCACGGCCTGGTTTGTCCCTGTCCTCCATCCCCACAAAAGGGTCACCTTCTCCCAATTTGCAGCAGAGGTGCAGCAGGGCCATAAATAGAATGGGGATGGTGATAGTCAAAGACTGCAGGTCATAAGCCGTTTCCTTTCTGGGCCCAGGTGGGAGCTTAGGGAAGCCATCCAGATGATGCAATGATGAGCTGAGGCGATGGTCAGGGGTCTGATCTGTCCTTCCACAGGAAGGTGGGAATGGAAGGAACGCATGTCTTCTAGAGAGTTAGACGCTAGGAAACCACAAAAGCAAGGTGTTAGCACTTCCTCCTGTTCTCCCCCTTGCTCTCCCTGAAGCAAGAACACCGTCTTTATAGGTCATGATGCTGTGCCAGGAAGGTGTGAATTCAAGCTCCACCATCTGAGCTGTGCCTCTGAGAACCCTTGGCCTCCAGCCACAGAAGGGGTAGAGCTGCCCTCTTTTTGAGCATGGCTTGTATCAAATGTGGCCCAAGCATGTGCCAGGTACCCAAAAACAGGATGGAGCCCTAATTCGGGCCTGAAGCCTCCTTTCAACTCCCTCCACCTCAAGGGCTGCTCACACCTGTTCATCTGCCATTGATTTAAAAAGTTGACTTTGAAGAAGCACAGGGATTTCCCAATACTTTGAAGCCCTATGCAAGCTCGTCCAACCTGTGGCCTGCGGATCGCAGGGAGACCGGGATGGCTTTTAATGTGGCCCGATACAAACTGGTAAATTTTCTTAAAATATTATGAGATTTTTTTTTGCGATTTGTTTTTAGGTCAGCAGCTATTATTAGTGTTAGTGTATTTTATGTGTGGCCCAAGACAATTCTTCTTCCAGTGTAGCCCAGGGAAGCCAAAAGATTGAACATTCCTGCTACAGATTCAATACACAACGTGGTGCCCCATGGTACTCCTGAAACTTGCTACTCAGTCCTAAAACCAGCAGTGCCAGCATCCCCTGGAAGACAAGACCACCAGGCGATGGGTGTGCACACTCAAATTTGAGAAGCACTGCCCTACCAGACCATTTTCTCTCTGCCCCAGTCAGAATTAGGCCGTGAGGCCAGGCGTGGTGGCTCAGGCCTGTAATCCCAGCACTTTGGGAGGCCGAGGTGGGCGGATCACGAGGTCAGGAGATCAAGACCATCCTGGCTAACACGGTGAAACCCTGTCTCTACTAAAAATAAAAAAAATTAGCCGGGCGTGGTGGCGGGCCGCTGTAGTCCCAGCTACTCGGGAGGCTGAGGCAGGAGAATGGCGTGAACCCGGGAGGCGGAGCTTGCAGTGAGTCGAGGTTGCGCCACTGCACTCCAGCCTGGGTGACAGAGCGAGACTCCGTTTGTAAGAAACAAAACAAAACAAAAACAGAATTAGGCCATGAGAAGGTAGAAAAGTGTCTTAAAGCTGAAATCTTTGAGTGGTGTGTGGTTTTACCAGTGTTTGCCTTTTCCTTAGGTTTAAGTTCCTGGAAAAGTGAAGAGTCTTTTAACATTTCATCTGTATACAGGACTGAGAATTGCTGTGGAGACACTTGGTTTGTTTAATCCATGCCTGGAGCCTGGAATCTGATTGTAACTTCTTCGTTCTCAAGGTTCTTTCGGGGGGGGGCTCTGCTGTTTGAAGAATGTAATGTGAATGCCACTCAGTTGGAAAGCAAGTGAGGACTTGCTCATGATGAATTTATTCTTTTCAGGACCCTGAACTAATTAGCTCTCATCTTACAAAATGTCATGGCATCATATTTTAAATTCATTAGGAAACACCGCCTTACAGTAGCTCTGTTTCCTGCAAGACAGTGACCTGTCAGATAAACAATGTGTTCCTCTCACTTCTTGCAAAGGAAACAATTCTTTGTGAGCAAGCCAAGATTTACCAAAAATGCTGAAATTAACTGCTCAGGAAGGGGCATTTTTGTTTCTTTTCTTACATTTCTGTGTTTTAGACATAGTCTATTATGTTTCTATGGCATGATTTCAACATTAACAGCAAACACTTAATCACCATTTTGTTTACAATGAAGTATAGGTTGACGAGTACTCCATTCATCATGATGAAGATTTCCAAACGCCTATTGTATATACATGCTTTGTTAGACCATTTTTTAAAAGAACTCAAAATGTATCTTTTAAAATACGGTATTTTCAAATTCCCCAGGTTACTCAGCTTTCTGTGTTACCATATAACTGAGGAAGTAAATAGGGCATTTTGCTTAACCAGCTTCAGTCTGATCTCTGTAGGGGTACAAAAAGGAAAAGAAAAGCCTTCTCTTAAAGAGTTTACAGTCTAAAGTAACATCCACAAGCCAGAGAAAATTGTATATTATGTTATGGTTGCTATCGCCTAAATTGAAGGTCAAAGAAAGGAGAAGCTGTTGCTTGGTGTAGGAGGCTGGGAAGCCTGCATGCAGAATGTGTGGCTTAGAAATTTCCACATAAAGAAAGTCAGGCTTTTCAAGGAATGTGGGTGTGGTAATAAAAAAAAATCAGCCAGTACTTGTGTGCAAATAAACTACAAGATGCCTTTCCCAGCAATTCTAATTTCAAATATCCTCTTTCTTTTATAGCTTAAATTTGTCACGAGGATGCCCTGCATGTGACAAATGGGAGCAGAGAGAAACTTGCAGGACATACCAGGACACACACCACATACACACAGCATGAGAAAGGCTAGAATTAGAACTTTAATAGTATAATAGATCTTCTGATTATCAATGTCATGCATATTTATTCCAAAATATTTGAAAACAGTGTGGAGAGTTGGGTAATTTTTGAGGGTGTGGAAGTAGGGTTATTACGTGAAGACTCTTAGAAAAGTCATAAAGAAGCGATTTTATTCTAATATTGCTTATCAGACGTAATTGCTGTAAGCATTTAGGACCACATTTTACCAGAATTTTTGGTGCATTTATTAATTACTAAAAATAGAACCATATGATATACTCTCTGTGTAACCCAGGTTTTTAAAAAATAGCAATGTATTCTAGATATATTTCTATACCAGTACTATAGATTTGTATGATAAAATTTTTAATATTTATACAGATTTTTAGAAGTAGAATTGCTGTTAAGGAAATGTATTTTTAGGGTTATATATAATATTCATGTTGTTCTCTAAAAATACATCAATTTACACCTCTACAAGCTGTATTTAAGAGTGCATATTTTTACATACTTACCAGCACCGAGTATTATCAATATTTTTAAATTACTGCTGTGAACCCTTAAAACTAACTTCGGAGGTGGGAGGAGAGGGATAAAGGAAGCTACAATTCAGTCTGTTTAGTCTCTTGAAATTGCTTTGTCTTGCATCAATTTTCAATGCTATCACTTTGATGTACAGTATGAGAAGTTATCCTCTTTAGCACCATTCAGTATTCACTTGTGTTATCTACACTGTTCTTTGTGAGGTTTGACAAATGCACATGATGAACAAAATGGAAATGATTCCCTTTGAGCTGTTCATGGCCTTTGCTTTAGTAAGCAAATAAAAGTTGAGAGTTTTTCAGCTTTTCCTTAAAAGGTTTCGAATGTCTTTATCTGCTTCAATATGAGAAAAATTTCAGCTCTTGCATGATGTATTTCTGGTGTAATTAGAAGAAACCTTTATGCTTGACTTGTAGGTCTCTTAATCCCGTCACCTGTGTGTTGCAGAATGAGCCTGCTTGACTCAGAGTTTCTAGATCCTGTGCAAGAGAGAAATTTGTATCAAACATGGGCCTCGACTCATAGAACTCACTATCTAGAATGGGAGCTATGAAGTATATGGAATACAGTATACTAATGATGAGCTTCATGATAGGTATGAATTCCAGCAAAAGACAGGGACGATTTGCCTTCACATCGTATCCTCTCTGAGGAATCCCAATTTCTCTTTTGAATTCTCTTGGGCACCATGTTCACCAGGAACCCTCTGAGTTCCCAATCTGGGTTAGAGACCCTTTTAGGATGCTTCTGTTAGACTCTGTGCATGTCTCTATCACAGTAAACAATCCCATTCTTTCTTGTATCTCTCTTCCTTGCTATACTGTGAGTAATATAGAGCAGGCAATAACACTCATTTTTACATTTCTGGGAAATGACACCTAGAACATAATTTTTGTTTTTTGTTTTGGAGACTGAGTCTCCCTCTGTCGCCCAGGCTGGAGTGCAGTGGGGCGATCTTGGCTCACTGCAGTCTCTGCCTCCCAGGTTCAAGTGATTCTCATGCCTCAGCCTCCTGAGTAGCTGGGATTACAGGCACCCGCCAACACTCCCAGCTAATTTTTGTATTTCTAGTAGAGATGGGGTTTTGCCATGTAGGCCAGGCTAGTCTCAAACTCCCAATCTTAAGTGTTGGGATTACAGGCATGAGCCTCCGCACCCAGACACCTGGCACATGAAATTATTTAATAAATGTTATTGAAATGTGTGTAATGAAGAGACAAAGGAAGTTCAGAAAGGGAACTCGTAGGTATCATTTTGATTCTGAGGCACCTGCAGCTTCCTGAAAAAGCCAACATTTAGGAAGCAATTATAAAGGTAGAGTGCAACTGAGAAGATGGTCTAGGGGCTCTGAATGTTGTGGCACGGAGAGTATTCACTTTCATCTGCAAGTGGGCTGCCTTGACTTGCCTCAGTAGACAGCAAATTAGATTGATGATTTAAGAGATAATAGTTTTAATTAATTTTTAAAAAGTATGCAAATTTCAAAGACAAATTAATTCTAGAAGACAGCCTTTATTTAAATGAGGCAGGGAGCTGGAACAATAAAATTTCCTTTAGAATTTTAAAACAAGTAATCTTCTAAATCATGGATGGCTTTTGATTATTTAAGGGATTGTCTTGCCCAGACCCCTTCCTGTCTCCCACATTACCTGCTCTCTTTACCACGCTTTTAGTCAACATTTTAAAAAGTAAATATATTAGTAATAGGCATTCAAGAGACATATGAAGCAATTTAGCTGTGAGGGGCTCCCCGAGGAAAGGAGAAGACCATATTATTTGATGAGGTTAAAATGCTTTTATAATATAGATATATAGAATGTAACTTATAAGAAAACAAGCAGTTACTTTTTAAGCTTACTTTTTGTTTATTTTAATTGACAAAAATTGCATGTATTTATCATGTATATGTTGTTTTGAAATAGGAATACATTGTGGAATGGCTAAATAGAGCTCATTAACATAGGCATTACTTTACATACTTCTCTTTTTTGTGGTAAGAACATTTAAAATCTACTGTCAGCAATTTTCAAAAATGCAATACATTGTTACTAACTATAATCTCCATGCCTATTCTTCCTATCTAACTGAAATTTGTTATCCTTTAAGCAGTTTATCCTCAACACCTGCCCCCAGCCGCTGATAACCACTCTTCTACCCTCAAACAAGCAGCTCTTAATTATCCTGAGAAACACATTTCAGAGCAAGTCTGAAAGAATGGCGGTTAATATATTTGAATATAAAATAGAAGAGTTTCAACTCACCATACAATTTCTGTCGTCTTAATACAATCTATAAGGATATGATTATTCTTTATTTTTATTCTCAAGGTTTTCATAAACCTTCTTTGTAGAACCCTTTAGGAAAGAGTTACATCGTCAGTACTATCTTTAGCCTTATTATCTTCATTTTCAAATTAAGACTCAATTTTCTGGAGGTTATCTTTGGATTAGAACATTTTATTACAAAATCAGAAAAAAGACAGTCTTAGAGCTAGAAGGGATCTTATGGCTTTCCTGAACAAATTGAATTGAAAGACAAATACCAGTCACACTGCTATGAAAAGAACATAAATTTCATAATCAAAAGACCTTGATTGGCGCCATAGTTCCAACATCTACCTTGTGGATTTTCTATCAAACAAAAATGGAATTAAAAGCAATAAATGCCTGAATTAAAGTAAAATATTTGATTAAATTAAATGTTTTAAATATTTTGATTGAGTAACTGTTGAAATAAATACTCTAATAGAATGTAGGCTCCATTAAAGCTAGAATTTTTCAGTTTTCCAGAGCCTAGAACCATGCCTGGAACATAGTAGGTGCTCTGTACTATACTCAATTGCTGTTTAAATGATTGAATCTGATAAATGAATAGTTTTGAAGAAATTAAACCTAGTTAGCACTAAAATAGTATTGAATATAATTCAATTTGAATAATTCAGAGTTAATATTTTAACTATTGTATATTCTGGTATTATTAAAGTTTTTTGAATTTGAGGTGCCAGAAGGTTATTTTAGGGGTTCTACTTTTATGGATTGATGATAATAGGGGCTACTGGACTTTAACCTCTGCTTTAAAACTTCCAGGGACAAAGGGCTACTATGTATTTGTTTAAACTTAGAATTGTTACTAATGTGAGACTATTTTCCTTGGATTCATAGGAGAAGACAAGGAAATATTATTTAATTATAAGTACCAATATTTTGGCAGTGAACTATCAAGTAAATTCACTCATTATTCTATCCAACTACTCATCTATTCATGATGGATCTGCACTGGAAGTTGGTAAAACAGATGAACCAGGAAGTGTATGGTGTTTAGTGGTTCAATAAACTCTTCCTGTTTAATATTTATTGGGCATTCTCAACGTGTTAAGTAACCCATAGAATACAGATTAGATCACAGTTCTCACCTTCAAAAAATAAGACATAAGCGCCTCATAAAGTCTGCGTGGAATGAGGCAACTTGCCAAACCAAAAAAATAAAAAATAAAATTTGAAAAGTAATGACCAGTATTTTACTCTATCTTTTCTACCTTGATTCTTTCTTGCTCAGTCTGAAGGAATAAATCTGAAACAGAGCAGATGGGGCACATCCAGCCTGTGTTCAGTTACCAGGCCATTGAAGTAGACCCATCAGTCTGCAAAGCTCTGTACTGAATTGCCTTTGTGGAAGGAAAGTTTGATTTGTGCTTTAAGAGGAAAAAATTCATCAGTTTTTAAAAGCTGTGATGCAAAGTTCAAAGAAAAGTTACTCTAGAATTTCAGCTGTATTTAATTAAGGCAGTGACCTGAGTCAGGAAAAACTATTCCTTTCAGAGTTTTAAAAACAATTAAGTTTCCTCTTTGTGAGCCAAGATGGCCGAATAGGAACAGCTCCGGTCTCCAGCTCCCAGCCTGAGCGACACAGAAGACGGGTGATTTCTGCATTTCTGCTTGAGGTACCTGTTTCATCCCACTAGGGAGTGCCAAACAGTGGGTGCAGGACAGTTGGTGAAGCGCACTGTGCGCGAGCCGAAGCAGGGCGAGGCATTGCCTCACTCGGGAAGCGCAGGGGGTCAGGGAGTTCCCTTTCCTAGTCAAAGAAAGGGGAAACAGACGGCACCTGGAATATCGGGTCAGCCCCACCCTAATACTGTGCTTTTCCAACGGGCCTGGAAAACGGCACACTAGGAGATTGTGTCCCGCACCTGGCTCGGAGGGTCCTATGCCCACAGAATCTCACTGATTGCTAGCACAGCAGTCTGAGATCAAGCTGCAAGGCGGCAGCGAGGCTGGGGGAGGGGCGCCCGCCATTGCCCAGGCTTGCTTAGGTAAACAAAGCAGCCAGGAAGCTCGAACTGGGTGGAGCCCACCACAGCTCAAGGAGGCCTGCCTGCCTCTGTAGGCTCCACCTCTGGGGGCAGGGCACAGACAAACAAAAAGTCAACGGGAACCTCCTCAGAATTAAATGTCCCTGTCTGACTGACAGCTTTCAAGAGAGTAGTGGTTCTCCCAGCACGCAGCTGCAGATCTGAGAACGGACAGACTGCCTCCTAAAGTGGGTCCCTCACCCCTGAGCAGCCTAACTGGGAGGCACCCCCCCAGTAGGGACAGACTGACACCTCAGTCGGCCGGGTTCTCCTCTGAGACAAAACTTCCAGAGGAACTATCAGACAGCTGAATTTGTGGTCTCACAAAAATCTGCTGTTCTGCAGCCACTGCTGCTGACACCCAGCCAAACAGGGTCTGGAGTGGACCTCTAGTAAACTCCAACAGACCTGCAGCTGAGGGTCCTGTCTGGTAGAAGGAAAACTAACAATCAGAAAGGACATCCACACCAAAAACCCATCTGCACATCACCATCATCAAAGACCAAAAGTAGATAAAACCACAAAGATGGGGAAAAAAAAGAGCAGAAAAACTGGAAACTCTAAAAAGCAGAGCACCTCTCCTCCTCCAAAGGAACGCAGTTCCTCACCAGCAACGGAACAAAGCTGGATGGAGGATGACTTTGATGAGTTGAGAGAAGAAGGCTTCAGACGATCAAACTACTCTGAGCTACGGGAGGAAATTCAAAACAATAGCAAAGAAGTTAAAAACTTTGAAAAAAATTAGAAGAATGGATAACTAGAATAACCAATGGAGAGAAGGGCTTAAAGGAGCTGATGGAGCTGAAAGCCAAGTTTCGAGAACTACGCGAAGATTGCAGAAGCCTCAGTAGCAGATGCGATCAACTGGAAGAAAGGGTATCGCTGATGGAAGATGAAATGAATGAAATGAAGTGAGAAGGGAAGTTTAGAGAAAAAAGAATAAAAAGAAATGAACAAAGCATCCAAGAAACTTGGGACTACGTGAAAAGACCAAACCTACGTCTGATTGGTGTACCTGAAAATGATGGGGAGAATGGAACCAAGTTGGAAAACACTCTGCAAGATATTATTCAGGAGAACTTCCCCAATCTAGCAAGGCAGGCCAACATTCAGATTCAGGAAATACAGAGAACGCCACAAAGATACTCCTCGAGAAGAGCAACTCCAAGACACATAATTGTCAGATTCACCAAAGTTGAAATGAAGGAAAAAATGTTAAGGGCAGCCAGAGAGAAAGGTCAGGTTACCCACAAAGGGAAGCCCATCAGACTAACAGCTGATCTCTCAGAAGAAACTCTACAAGCCAGAAGAGAGTGGGGGCCGATATTCAACATTCTTAAAGAAAAGAATTTTCAACCCAGAATTTCATATCCAGCCAAACTAAGCTTCATAAGTGAAGGAGAAATAAAATACTTTACAGACAAGCAAACGCTGAGTGATTTTGTCACCACCAGGCCTGCCCTAAAAGAGCTCCTGAAGGAAGCACTAAACATGGAAAGGAACAACTGGTACCAGCCACTGCAAAAACATGCCAAATTGTAAAGACCATCGAGGCTAGGAAGAAACTGCATCAACTAATGAGCAAAATAACCAACTATCATCATAATGACAGGATCAGATTCACACATAACAATATTAACGTTAAATGTAAATGGGCTAAGTGCTCCAATGAAAAGACACAGACTGGCAAACTCGATAAGTCAGGATCCATCAGTGTGCTGTATTCAGGACACCCATCTCACGTGCAGAGACACACATAGACTCAAAATAAAGGGATGGAGGAAGATCTATCAAGCAAATGGAAAACAAAAAAAGGCAGCGGTTGCAATCCTAGTCTCTGATAAAATAGACTTTAAACCAACAAAGATCAAAAGAGACAAAGAAGGCCATTACATAATGGTAAAGGGATCAATTCAACAAGAGGAACTAACTATCCTAAATATATATGCACCCAACACAGGAGCACCCAGATTCATAAAGCAAGTCCTTAGTGACCTACAAAGGGACTTAAACTGCCACACAATAATAATGGGAGATTTTAACACCCCACTATCAACATTAGACAGATCAACGAGACAGAAAGTTAACAAGGATATCCAGGATTGAACTCAGCTCTGCACAAAGTGGACCTAATAGACATCTACAGAACTCTCCACCCCAAATCAACAGAATATACATTTTTTTCAGCACCACACCACACCTATTCCAAAATTGACCACATAGTTGGAAGTAAAGCTCTCCTCAGCAAATGTAAAAGAACAGCAATTATAACAAACTGTCTCTCAGACCACAGTGCAATCAAACTAGAAATCAGGATTAACAGACTCACTCAAAACCGCTCAACTACATGGAAACTGAACAACCTGCTCCTGAATGACTATTGAATACATAATGAAATGAAGGTAGAAATAAAGATGTTCTTTGAAACCAACGAGAACAAAGACACAACATACCAGATCTCTGGGACACATTCAAAGCAGTGTGTAGAGGGAAATTTATAGCACTAAATGCCCACAAGAGAAAGCAGGAAAGATCCAAAATTGACACCCTAACATCACAATTAAAAGAACTAGAAAAGCAAGAGCAAACACATTCAAAAGCTAGCAGAAGGCAAGAAATAACTAAGATCAGAGCAGAAGTGAAGGAAATACAGACACAAAAAACTCTTCAAAAAATTAATGAATCCAGGAGCTGGTTTTTTGAAAAGATCAACAAAATTGATAGACCACTAGCAAGACTAATAAAGAAGAAAAGAGAGAAGAATCAAATAGACGCAATAAAAAATGAAAAAGGGGATATTACCACCGATCCCACAGAAATACAATCTACCATCAGAGAATACTACAAACACCTCTATGCAAATAAACTAGAAAATCTAGAAGAAATGGATAAATTCCTTGACAAATACACCCTCCCAAGACTAAATCAGGAAGAAGTTGAATCTCTGAATAGACCAATAACAGGTTCTGAAATTGTGGCAATAATCAATAGCTTACCAACCAAAAAGAGTCCAGGACCTGATGGATTCACAGCCGAATTCTACCAGAGGTACAAGGAGGAACTGGTACCATTCCTTCTGAAACTATTCCAATCGATAGAAAAAGAGGGAATCCTCCCTAACACAGTCTATGAAGCCAGCATCGTCCTGATACCAAAGCCTGGCAGAGACATAACCAAAAAAGAGAATTTCAGACCAATATCCTTGATGAACATTGATGCAAAAATCCTCAATAAAATACTGGCAAACCGAATCCAGCAGCACATCAAAAAGCTTATACACCATGATCAAGTGGGCTTCATCCCTGGGATGCAAGGCTGGTTCAACATACACAAATCAATAAATGTAATCCAGCATATAAACAGAACCAAAGACAAAAACCACATGATTATCTCAATAGATGCAGAAAAGGCCTTTGACAAAATTCAACAACCCTTCATGCTAAAAACTCTCAATAAATTAGGTATTGACGGGACGTATCTCAAAATAATAAGAGCTATCTACGACAAACCCACAGCCAATATCATACTGAATGGGCAAAAACTGGAAGCATTCCCTCTGAAAACTGGCACAAGACAGGGATGCCCCCTCTCACCGCTCCTATTCAACATAGTGCTGGAAGTTCTGGCCAGAGCAATCAGGCAGGAGAAGGAAATAAAGGGTATTCAATTAGGAAAAGAGGAAGTCAAATTGTCCCTGTTTGCAGATGACATGATTGTATATCTAGAGAACCCCATTGTCTCAGACCAAAATCTCCTTAAGCTGATTAGCAACTTCAGCAAAGTCTCAGGATACAAAATCAATGTACAAAAATCACAAGCATTCTTGTACACCAATCACAGACAAACAGAGAGCCAAATCATGAGTGAACTCCCATTCACAATTGCTTCAAAGAGAATAAAATACCTAGGAATCCAACTTACAAGGGATGTGAAGGACCTCTTCAAGGAGAACTACAAACCACTGCTCAATGAAATAAAAGAGGATACAAACAAATGGAAGAACATTCCATGCTCATGGGTTGGAAGAATCAATATCGTGAAAATGGCCATACTGCCCAAGGTCATTTATAGATTCAATGCCATCCCCATCAAGCTACCAATGACTTTCTTCATAGAATTGGAAAAAACTACTTTAAAGTTCATATGGAACCAAAAAAGAGCCCACATGGCCAAGTCAATCCTAAGCCAAAAGAACAAAGCTGGAGGCATCACGCTACCTGACTTCAAACTATACTACAAGGCTACAGTAACCAAAACAGCATGGTACTGGTACCACAACAGAGACATAGATCAATGGAACAGAACAGAGCCCTCAGAAATGATGCCACATATCTACAACTATCTGATCTTTGACAAACCTGACAAAAACAAGCAATGGGGAAAGAATTCCCTATTTAATAAATGGTGCTGGGAAAACTGGCTAGCCATATGTAGAAAGCTGAAACTGGATCCCTTCCTTACACCTTATACAAAAATTAATTCAAGATTGATTAAAGACTTAAATGTTAGACCTAAAACCATTAAAATCCTACAAGAAAACCTAGGCAATACCATTCAGGACATAGGCGTGGCAAGGACTTCATGTCTAAAACACCAAAAGCAATGGCAACAAAAGCCAAAATTGACAAATGGGATCTAATTAAACTAAAGAGCTTCTGCACAGCAAAAGAAACTATCATCAGAGTGAACAGGTAACCTACAGAATGGGAGAAAATTTTTGCAACCTACTCATCTGACAAAGGGCTAATATCCAGAATCTACAATGAACTCAAACAAATTTACAAGAAAAAAAAACCCCATCAAAAAGTGGGCAAAGGACATGAACAGACACTTCTCAAAAGAAGACTATGCAGCCAAAAAACACATGAAGAAATGCTCATCATCACTGGCCATCAGAGAAATGCAAATCAAAACCACAGTGAGATACCATCTCACACCAGTTAGAATGGCCATCATTAAAAAATCAGGAAACAACAGGTGCTGGAGAGGATGTGGAGAAATAGGAACACTTTTACACTGTTGGTGGGACTGTAAACTAGTTCAACCATTATGGAAGTCAGTGTGGCGATTCCTCAGGGATCTAGAACTAGAAATACCATTTGACCCAGCCATCCCATTACTGGGTATATACCCAAAGGACTATAAATCATGCTGCTATAAAGACACATGCACACGTATGTTTATTGCGGCACTATTCACAATAACAAAGTCTTGGAACCAACCCAAATGTCCAACAACGATAGACTGGATTAAGAAAATGTGACACATATACACCATGGAATACTATGCAGCCATAAAAAATGATGAGTTCGTGTCCTTTGTAGGGACATGGATGAAACTGGAAAACATCATTCTCAGTAAACTATCGCAAGGACAAAAAACCAAACACCGCATGTTCTCACTCATAGGTGGGAATTGAACAATGAGAACTCATGGACACAGGAAGGGGAACATCACACTCCGGGGACTGTTGCGGGGTTGGGGGAGGGGGGAGGGACAGCATTAGGAGATATACCTAATGCTAAATGACGAGTTAATGGGTGCAGGAAATCAACATGGCACATGGATACATATGTAACTAACCTGCACATTGTGCACATGTACCCTAAAACCTAAAGTATAATAAAAAAAAATTAAGTTTCTAAATAATCAATTAGAAATCAAGGCCATATTAAATAGGGTGGTCTTCTATGGTAAGAAGAGACCTGCGTCAGGTGACCTCCCCACTACCCTTGAAGACAGCTCCCTAAAAACAAATATATTTGTAATAGGAATTTGAACTTACCCTGTGATCAATAAGGAACCATTGCTAGCTTTGGTCACAAGTTTATCTACATCTGTATTATTCAAAAAAAATCTACTAGGCACTTAAAATGAGGCTAGTCCAAATTGAGATGTGCTGTAAGGACAGAACACACACAAGATTTTGAAGACTTAGTGTCAAAAAAGAATGCAATTATCTTATTATAATGTTTATACTGATCACTACTTATAATTGGCTACATTGGGTTGAAGCATATTTTAAAATTAATTCTACATATTTCATTTTACCTTATTTAATGTGGCTACTAAAGAAATTGTAATTGCATAATGTGGCTCACATTCTATTTCTATTGGAAACCAATATTGAATGTTGAGAGAAATTTTTTCTGTTGCCCTGACTTTGGCTTCTCGGATCTCTAGATGAGGACAAGAAGTGCTCATTGGCTCCACATTCCAAAGCGAGCAGCCAGCGATTTGGTTACCAACTCTCAAAACTAAGAGGTAAGGAGCTATTCCATCTACCATCCCAAATTCAACAAAACAATAACTTTTCTGGACAATGTTTGTGGAGAGAGGCTTTCCTGCTCACCTGTCTGTGTTCACATTCTATCCACCACCATGCCCAGTGATGACGCCTGGAGGTTAGGGATCAGGAACAAGAGCTTGAGGATCCCTGCAAGAGGTGAAGCTATGCATTTTGGTTCCATCCCTAGCTAAATGCTTGATCAGCTGCAAAGTCTGGGGACTGCACTGCATGAAATTGCAGTGGAGAGTGTGATGAGAGAGTCACTGGGAATGCTTGATGTGTGTACCTTGTAGGTGGCTATTGAACTGGAACTTGGAGACAGGTCCTTTCTTCTAGTCTAGGAATATATGAAGGCAGGTGATTTGCTGTAATAGTTTTGCTATAATAGTTCGGTAGTTTTCCTGTGAATAAAAGCCAAAGGGAGGGAGAGATCATCACACCAAGTCCTGTGGCCCTCAGGGAAAAAAGCGGAGGACCACTTTGACTCCCATGGCTCCCTGTGAAGGGGTATTGAGACTAGGGAGCAGAGGCTGCAGGGTTGTTCAGGCACCCTGGCTAAATGAAGGAACATTTCACCTCACCAAGAATGCCATACTTCCACAGGGCTGCGTGCATGTGTGTGTGCGTGTGTATGTGTGTGTGTGTGTTTGTGTGTGTGTGTTTGTGTGTTGGGGGCGGCAGGGGAAGTACAGACGAAGCGAAGGTAAAGCCTGTGATGTGATAATTGAGTGTTTTCTTCGTAATATGAGGTACTTATCATTGGTCCTTACCTATAAACCCTAGTTCCAAGCACTTGGAAAGATCCACTTAACATTTTACTAAATCCTCACCTGGGTCTCTGCCCTACTCAAATGCTATTAATGGCATGCCATTGTCTGCAAGACAAAATCCTAACTTCTCAGAAGGTAATAGTCATGGCATTTGGTCCTTACATACTTTTCTAGCTTTTCTCATCTGTTAATCCCACTCTTTCTGTGTTTCATCAGATAGAATAACCTTGAACCACCCACCTTTGCCTGAAATCATGCTTCCACTCATTCAGCAAATACATATTTATTACATCTTATGTATCAGGCATTCTTCTAGGCATTAAATGCATAGAAGGTCAATCAGACATTCTTCCTCCTATCACCAAGCTTATAGTCTAATGAATAGGATCTCTTGGTAAATTCTGCCCTTGAATCTTGAATATACTTCCTTTCCTCTTTCACCACAGATTAAATGTTACCTCCACCACGAAGCCTTTCTGCAGGTAGAATAAATGCTCTCTGGCTCTGTACTTTGTGTTTACTGTTGTCACTATTATTTGATTATCTCCTCACCTACCTGGAGATCTCAACAACAGGAGCTGTGCCCCATTTATCTTCGTATTCACAACACCTGGTACATTATGGGTTCTTAAAAAATGAACACTGAAATGCCTCAACCTCATTGTCTTTTGTGTAATTCTGTCTTTATTTCTTATTTTTGTATTTTCTCTGAGGTTATATAACATCCAGAGCTTAGCAAGCCAAGTTTAGTTCAGAACAGTTACACAATCCAAATATGTTTTAAAGAAGCCTATTCCAAGCAGCATTGGTTAGATGATTTAACATATTTCTTCCTGTATCTAAACAATGAAGTCATTTCTATTTTTTGGGCAAAAAGTAAAGTACATAACTCCCCAAATTATTCTCAAAATTAAGGATAAACAGCTGCTATCATTTTGAAAATTAAAAAAAACTATTTTGACCATCAGAGGCTCATTTTAATGCATACAAAAATAGTGCTATATATAGTTAACACAGACTTGCATGTTGCTAAGTTATAATCACTGAGTCACTGATTAAGAAGGAGCTTACATCTGGGACTTGTCTTGAAAACAAGATTTTTTTGCCATCGAAATGGTTATTTTCTTTTCTTTAGTATCTGATAAAAACTAAAGTAATACAAGGTTCAAAATGGAAACCCGTGACACTTTCAAAGCTAGTAGTTGAACTTTATTGATCTGCTTTATTCGTAGGGCTAAAATAAATAAGTACTTAATTGATTAGAGTTCCACACAAGCTCAGAATTTACAAGACATGGAAACAGCAGAATAATCCTAAGCATCTGAAAGTGTCAAAGGAATAAGAGTCTCAGCCTCCCATGGTATCTGGCAGCCCACGATAGTATGGGGACAATAGAAGCAGCAGGTGATGAGGATGAAGCAGACAGGATGGGACTGTGAGGAGAAAATCATGCAATGAGGCAGCAGCAGTCTGTATATAAAATCTATCAAGTACCAACCGAATGATGGCCAAGTCAGCAGATGACAGCATTAATGGGTTAAAGGCCAAATACTCTACACACACACATACACACACACATACACACACACACCCACACACACACCCCTCTGCTCTGTATGTGCCTCCTGGTTTTCAGATGCAACTGCAGAAAAAATATCAGGGAATGAATCCTGAAATAAATGAGATTTATTTTTACCACCTGGTGCAATGGGCTTGAAATATAAATCAAGTTGACTTATGGAAAAAAATTATATTTCTTGCATTCTTGAGTTTAGGAGCTGCTATGCAAATATGTTGCACTATATCCCTGTTTATTTGTGTTTATTTCTCAAAAATATAGTTCTAGAAGTGAAATTGCTGGGTCACATTTTGGTGGGTACTACCAAATTGCTCTCCAAAATTATGTATATGTTTATTTTTTCTGCTAACAGTATATAGGCCTTCCCTTTGCCTGATGCCTTTACTAGTGCCAGTCATTAGCTTCAAATGTTCATTTATCCAAAATATTCCCTTTCATTTACTTCCTCAGAAATACTCTTTTGGTTTACTGCCAGAAAAGCTTGTCCAACAATAATTACATTTAGCTTAGTTACATTTAAATCCAATGTCATCAATTTATTTTTGTCATCTATTTCCTTTCCTTTGAGGAGACGTGGAATAGAAGTGGAAAACAGAGGACTAATAGTTATTAGGCGGATACTTGGAATTGGGAACATTGCACATAGTGTTTCTAATCCTAGTAACATTATGCCAGTGATTCTCAATGTGTGGTCTCTAAACAAGCAGCATCTGCCATCACCTGAGACCTTTTTAGAAATGCCAATTATTGGGCCACGTCATAGACCCATTGAATCAGAAATTCTGTGGAGGGCCCAGCAGTCTACTTGTATTTATTTATTTATTTATTGAGACAGAGTCTCACTCTGTCACCCAGGCTGGAGTGCAGTGGTGTGTTCTTGCCTCACTGCAACCACTGCCTCCCAAGTTCAAGTGATTCTCCTGCCTCAGCCTCTCAAGTAGCTGGGATTACAGGAGCCTGCCACCATGCCCAGCTAATTTTTGTATTTTTAGTAGAGATGGGGTTTCACCATATTGTCCAGGCTATTCTCGAACTCCTGACCTTGTGATCTGCCCACCTTGGCCTCCAAAAGTGCTGGGATTACAGGCATGAGCCACTGCACCTGGCCTGCTTTCTCTTTTTACGTGACCTCCAGGTAATAATGCCAATGTACCCTAGAATTTGAGAACTACTGAATTATACCCATTTTATAGATGGTGAACTGAACACAGAAGTAAGCAGCTTGCTCAGGTCATCAGCCATAGAGTTTGGCCTGACTTCAAAGTCAGCACAATGCTTTCTCCTTGTGTGTAAGCAAATTTTATTAGGAAATAATATGTCCAATGTAAGATTTGCTCCTGGGGGACAACAATATAGTAAAGTGTGACTATAGAACTCTGAGAAAACCAAGAAGCAGAAAGATCTGTAGTTATCCAGCAGGTTACTGACTGAGAATGCCAGGTTCCCAAAACTGGGAGAGACAGACGTTGCTGATGTATCAGCCTGAAATTGGGCCTGAAATGAACCTTGGGTCTATTAATCCTTTCATTCTCACAAAGAGGGCAGAAATGTGGAAAACAGACAGTATGCAGGGATAGGCCCATTATTTATGGGTTAGAATTACTGTAGTACTGAAAACGTAGTAAAAGAATCAAATTTGAAAGAAGACAAATGTATTATATGCTAAAATTAGAGCATCTTTGTCAGAGATATTTATTAGTCAGTGAAATTTTTTGTTTATTTTTTCAGAAAGGAGAAAATACTGAAGGTTTTGTGGTAAAACATTTGGATCACAGAAGTATATGAGAAAAAGAGAGCAAAGGGCTCTCATTTTGGCAGAGGAGAGAGTACAGTGTGACTCGTTGTTAAGTATATAAAAATAAATTCTTGAGTTGCAGATTCACCGTATCTCCTTTTGTGTACTCAGGCTGTATATAGGAATAACTGGCCACTGCTCGTTTGATTCAAGAATGTAACCTTGAAAATAGGGCCCAATGCATGGATCCCAAAATTCAAGGGCCCTTTGAATCTGGAAGTAAGGCAAAGACAACTTTGACTTTTTGTGATGTTCCCAAATGGCCAAAAGGGACTCCTGAGTTGAACTTCAGCAAAACGCAATACTTTGCTTTTTCTGCTGAACCATATAACAACTGGAAAAAAAAATGTGATCAATTTAGCAGAAAGGATTGTGGACAGTAGTGTGTAATGCAGCAGTTCTCAAGCTTTAGTGTGCAAAAGAATCACCTAGAGGGCTTGTTAAACACAGGTTACCGGGCAAACTCCCAGAGAGTCTAATTTATTAAGTCTGAGGTGGTGCCTGAGAATTTGCTTTTCTCTAATAAGCTCCCAGGTGATGCCGATACTCTTAAGTACCACTCGTGAAGGGAAAAGAGTTTTGATTTGGAAATCAGAACACATACGTCCTTCTGCAAATCCTATGATTACCAAGTGCCTTTGGACAAAATCACTTAACCTTTCTGATTTGTGATTTCTCCTTTGTCAATTACGGCTGATGATAGTAACACCAACCTAGTGAGGTTGTCAGGATTGTTGGGAAAGCCAAATGAGTTGGTACAGGACTGTTTGTGAATCCTGGTTAATAATGGTTCCTCTCCTTTACTTTTATAGTTAAAAACAAAACTCCTTCATCCACAAGTGTATCTCCAGATGGTTCTGCCTTGCTTTTCTTGGGGCTGAGGTAAGTCCAAGTAGATAAGCAGTCTATCGCAGTGATAAATTGGAAATTCTGGTAGACAATGTTAGTGGCCTACACAATAGCCACGTCTTCCCCGTGTTTCTTGCTAACACAACATTAATTTTGTGGAAGAATGAGGTAGTTTTGTGCTCAAACATAGAGTCCCTTGCCTAGCCCAGGCCCATGACTCATGATTGGTCTATGCCTATCTTGGTAACCTTGGCTTTTTCTCATGTGAATAATGATGAGAGGACCAAATTCATCCATTCAGTAAATATTTATTTAATATCAAACACTGTTCTTTGTGTAGATGAACAAGAGTTACTAACAGTCTGGAATGGTAGGCCCACATTAAATAATTAATAACTCAAATAATTTCTCCTATGAAGAAAAAGCAGTCTGTGCAGTAATACTAAGTAATTGGAATCGTAACCTGCTCTGGGATAGAAGAGTGGAAATGGTTCTCCAGGAAACATTTAAGTGGTACTTAAGCTAAGAATAAGGATGGGTGGGAACAAAAATATTTTAAGCTTGTACAAAAGCTGTGAGATGAGAATAAGCCTTGTGTATTATACAAATTGGAGAGATAAAGTGCAGTCAGGTCACAAAAGGTTATGTACAGGATTTAGCCAAAGAGAAAAGTGAAAAATCACTAAAAGATTTTAGCCGGTAGCCATTAGAGCACATTGGGATTGAAAAAAAATTACTCTAGCTGCCTGGGAAGAATGAATTGAAACTGGACCAGGTGGGGATGTGTGAAACCCATTAACAGACACAACAACAAGAGGTGGTTGCAACTTGGACTAGAGCTGCTCTGTCCAATATTGTAGACACTAGCTACCTGTGGCTACTGAGTCCTTAAAATGTGTCCTGCCAAATAAAGTTGTGCTTTAAGTATAAAATACATACCAGATTCCAAAGATTTAGTAAGAAAAAAGTAAAATATCTAATTACTAACTTTTTTCATTGATGACATGTTAAAATGACAATATTTTGGATATACTGATATCTTAATAAGATGTTAAATTTGATTTTACCTGCTTTTCACTTTTTAAAATGTAATTATTGGAAACTTTAAGATTATATGTGCTACTCTCATGTATGGATTGCATGGTATTTATTGGACAATGTTGATCTAGAGTTTGACAATACAGATGGAAGGACGTAGGCACATTTTAAAAGGGTTAAGGACACTAAGACTAAATTGACTAACTTGATGATTTATTGTGAAATACAGGACCATCAAGGATAATATGTCTAATTCTCTGTAAAAAATTGAATGATAGATCATTTCTTGATATAGTGAAAGCAGAGCTGGGTTGAAGAGAATATGAAAGCTAATGTGTTCTTGTTTCGTCATATTGAGTTTGATATTCCTCAGAAAAGCTATCTGAGCAGTATATGAGAATTTAGGAGTTGGCCAAAGATGGTAGATAAAGCCATGGCAGTGGTTGAGTTCAAGGGGAAAATGACAATTTAAAGACAAGAGAAGGAGCTCATGAAGGAGCAGACAGAGGGTAGTAAGCAAACTAGGAAGAGGAATGTGTTATCAGAAGAACAGGAAAGAGAGACCATCATATCAAAGGCTATTGAGACAAAAGCAATAAAATGCGGATAATTATTGTAAATGAAATTTAGTAATGGACACATGGTAGTTCATTACTACTCTTCTCTCTATGTTTGTGCATATTAAAATTCCTATAATGTGAAGTTGCCGTTGAATTTTCTAGAGACTTAAAAAGATAGGGGCTGAAACATGTTCTTTGGGAAAAATTAAATGAAATCACCCATAAATTTCTATCAGCTTCACATTGTATACATTTACAGCTCAATTAATTAAATAATACAATAGATGCAAATCTTAAGACTCAAGGAGGCTTATCTAATAAAATATACGTTATATATATTCATTCTCCTATGGCAGTAACTGTTTTTTTCATGTAATTTGAGAAGGGGAAATGTAAGAAATGCAAGTACTCATTATACATAGATGAGCAAGAGGATAAGAATAAGTTATGATCATGTTGAATTTTTATTCATTTTCACTGACCCAAGGAGGAATAAGACATGTAGACATAAAACTGACATTTTAATAACTTGGATAATAACACGCAGAAGCTTAAATCAAAAATAATACATTCCAGTCTCATGGTTTCCTATTAAGATTTTAGCCAGCGA
Organism: Hylobates moloch; assembly: GCF_009828535.3. NCBI lineage: Eukaryota > Metazoa > Chordata > Mammalia > Primates > Hylobatidae > Hylobates > Hylobates moloch. The sequence goes on along the minus strand of NW_026652288.1, from coordinate 78,452,525 downwards.
AGGGTAAGAATTGGCTAATTCTTTGTGCATGGTATCATGTAATTATTTTGCTTATAAATTCAAATTCCTGGAATTGTAAGTAAAATAATTTTAAATGACAGGAATGAATATATCATGTCCCAGTATGCTTTTCTTCGCTAGGCTTAAGTAGATTAGGATTTTTAAGAGAGTAAAAATAAGAAAAATCAACAGCTCCTCTTAGATTGCATTGAAATTTCTAATACAATGTAAATGCTAGGAAAACTTATTCTTAAGATCTGTTTAAAATGTACTAGAAATATATTTTTGTGGAAAAATAAATTCTTTTATTTGAGTTTGGAAAGAGAATAGAACATCTATATCCAAAATATATAAGAAACTAAAACTACTGTATAACAACAAAAAACAAATAACCCAATTAAAAAATGAGCAAAAGACCTGAATAGACATTTCTTAAAAGAAGACAAATGGCCAAGAGATATATGAAAAAATGCTCAACATCACTAATCATCAGGAAAATGCAAATCAAAATTACAATGAGATAACACCTCACTCCAATCAGAATGGTTACTATCAAAAACTCAAATGATAACAAGTGTTGATGAGGTTCTGGAAAAAAGAGAACCCTTACACACTGCTGGTGGGAATGTAAATTACTACGTCCATTATAAAAAAACAGTATGGGCCGGGTGCAGTGGCTCACACCTGTGGTCCCAGCACTTTGGGAGGCCGAGACGGGAGGATAACAAGGTCAGGAGATCGAGACCATCCTGGCTAACACGGTGAAACCCCTACTAAAAATACAAAAAAAAATTAGCCAGGTGTAGTGGTGGGAGCCTGCAGTCCCAGCTACTTGGGAGGCTGAGGCAGGAGAATGGCATGGACCCAGGAGGCGGAGATTGCAGTGAGCCAAGATTATGCCACTGCACTCCAGCCTGGGTGACAAAGCGAGACTCTGTCTCACAAAAAAAAAAAAAAAAAGGAAAAAAAACAGTATGATGATTTCCTATAAAAATTAAAAATAGTACATCCATGTGATCTGGCTATCCCAGCATTCCTTTGGGTATGTATACAAAGCATGGGGGGGAAATGTACATTCAAGGGATATCTGCCTCTGTTTATTGCAGCACTATTCACAATAGCCAAGATATGGAATCAACCTAAATATTTATCAACAGATGAAGAAAGAAAATGTGGCATAATACAAAATGGAATACTATTCAGCCACAAAAAAGAATGAAATCCTGTCATTTGTGGCAGCGTGGATAAACCTGGGGGATATTAAGTAGAGTAAAATAAGCCAAGCAAATACCATATGATCACATTCACAAGTGGAATATAAAAAGTTGTTCTGATAAAAGTAGAGGTAGAATAGTGGTTACCAGAGGATGTGGACGGTTAGGAGGCGGGAGATAGTGAAAAACTGGTCGAAGGGTATGAAGCCTCAGTTAGATCGAAATAAGTTCTGTTTTTTATTGAATAGTAGAATGACTTATAGTTAATAATAATGTATATTTCAAAATAGTTATGAGAAGCTTTGTTTTTGTATGTTTGTTTTGCTTGCTTGTTTGTTTTTTGGGAGACAGGATCTTGCTCTGTTGTCCAGGCTGGAGTGCAGTGATGTGATCATAGCTCACTGCAACCTTGAACTTCTGGGCTCAAGCAATCCTCCTGCCTCTGCCTCTGGAGTAGCAGTGACAGGGACTACAGGCATGTGCCACCATGCCCAGCCCAGTCTTTTTTTTTTTTTTTTTTTAGAGACAAGGTCTTACTTTGTTGACTAGACTGGTCTCAAACTCCTTGCCTGGTCTTGAACTTCTGGCCTCAAGTGACTCTGCCTTGACCTCCTAAAGTGCTGGAGTTACAGGCATGAGCCACCGTGCCCAACCTAGAAGAGAGGTTTTATAATGTTCTCGTGACAAAGAACTAATAAATGTTTAAAATGATAGGTATGCTAATTACCCTGTTTTATTACACAATGAATACATGTACAGAAACATGTTATACCTTATAAATATATACAATTATCATGGGTCAGTCTTAAATATTTTTAAAGTTAAATATTGAAAAAAATTTAATGTATTTTAGGCTATCTGGATTATTCAATAAATGCCCTTGAAACAGCTGATCAACTATTTGTAATAATTCATAATAAAAATGGAATTTGATTTCTAGAACCATATGTCCAAATATTCTAAAATAAACTCCATATGGGCTGAATATCCAAATGCAAAATGAAACAGAAATGCTAAAGATTGTATAAGTGATTATACATATTCAGCAGAAAACATAAAGAAAAATATTGATAGATTTAATTTTTTTTAATACAGGACATCAAAAACATCCTAAACTAAATTTAAAGGCAAACCAGAACCCAGAAGAAATTTTCACAATACATAAGAAAAGGCTGATATAATTCATATAAAAATCCTAAAGAACTATAGGGAAAAAAGACAAAGAGCTAGTTAAGATATAGGGGAAGGCATGAAAGAGAAATTTCCAAAAATGAAATTAGTAAAATCTATTTCATATAACTAGCAAAGATTTTTTTAAATAATAGATGCTACTCTGAAGCATGGGGTCTCTCATATTCTGCTGGTAGAATTTAATATAATCTTTTTGGATTATGTTATTTGAAATTTAGCGATTTCAAAACGTACTTTAAACCTAAAAAACTATATAAAGTTTTTGACCCAGAAAGTTTACTTTATAGATTATATTTCAAGAAATTCTAGGAAAGAAGGATTGATTGAATAAAACATGTTACAGATGTACAATGAAATTTCATTTGGGAAATATGTGAAAATAAATGGTTAATATTATGAAAATATTTTTAGAATACAATTTTTAAATATGGTAAGAGGAAGTATCATCTCATTTTCCCCCATATAACTGTAAAATACACAAAAAAATATAAAAGTGGTTATTTCTGAGTAGCAAAATAATGATAATTTTTTTCTCCTTTTGGCTTTTCAGAATTTTGCATTTTTTTCTCATTTCTACTTTTAAAAATTTACTTTTAAAATTGTGAAATAATTCAAAAATACAGAAACTTATAAAATATGAGAAATATCCCAGAATGGAAAACTCAACAGTGTCCAATATCAACAACATTTACTATGTTAATTTCAAGATTTTTTCTTTTTCCTTTTTTATTGGTTATTTTTCAAAATTAAAAGAGTACAGTAAGATTTGCACTTCATAAGGAAGTAAGAGAATAAGTCATTACTTTCTTACCTTAACTTAAAAAATGTTAAATTATAGGAAACAATCATTTTCTGACGTTGGACTAAGATAGTTAGTACTGTGATTCTTTAGAAAAGGCAAACAAAGCAGGTGAATACTAGAATCACCTGTACTTTCTGCCTGGAGATAATTGTTGGACTGCAAGACAGACACATTTGACATATTCTCCCTTGAATACCCTTTCTTGATTCCATTTCTAGTCTTTTTTCTCCACCTTCACTCTCCTGGATTTTTTTTTATTTAATCAATCCACACAGTTTTAAAAATACTTTTACTATCTATACATTTGGGGCTGCCATAACAAAGTACCATAGATTAGGTGGCTTATAAACAGCAAGAATTTATTTCTTACAGTTTGAGAGGCTAGAAGTCCAAGATAAGAATGGTCGCTTCTGGTGAAGGCCCTCTTCCAGGTTGCAGACTTCCATATTCTTGTTGTATCTTCATGTGGTAGAAAGAAAGTAAGCTCTCTGGGGCTCCTTCTATAAGAGCATTTATCCTATTAATGAGGGTTCCCTCTTCATGACCTAATCACCTCCCAAAGTCCCCACCTTTTAATATCATCACACTCAGAGTTAAAATTTAAACATATGAGTGGGCAGAGGAACACAAACAGTCTATAAAAGTACTTCTATAAAAATAGTATCACACCCTCTAGATAGATCAATAGATGATAGATAGATAGATGATGATAGATGATAGATAGATAGATAGATAGATAGATAGATAGATAGATAGATAGATAGATATACACACACCACCTAATCTATGGTACTTTGTTATGGCAGCACCAACGAAGAAATAATGTATAGATAGTAAAAGAATTTTTAAAACCTGTATATATATATATATTTTTTTTTTGCTCAATACTATTTTTGAGATTTTATTCATATTAATCCCTGAAACTTTAGTTGACTCTGTTTAACTAATACAGTGTTCTATTGTGCAAATCTATGATAATTATTCATTCATCTCTGTTTTGATGGACATTTAGTTCATATTTTATACAGTGAGTCAATATTACTTTTAAAAAATTACAAACATTATTGGGTTGGTGATGAAAAAATATTAAATGAAGGGATTCAATATATTTGAATATATTTGACTGCAGTAGCTTACAGGAATTATCTGACTTTGCCATCAAAATGCAAATATTCATTGATAAGTTCTGTTTATATAGATATAAACTCTTTATAACTCGTAACTTAAAATTCTTTTGTCTCCCATTTTTAAAAACCCTTTACTATATAAAAGACTAAAAAGAATTTAAAAGAAAAAACAGAAACCTATTTTTACCTGTTTGTAATGGAAGTTTCCTAGGTAATCACATATCCAGCAAAAAGAGACAGTTTTAGCCTTGTTTAAAGGTCAACTGATTATTAATGTGCAATTCACCATTAATTTGACATAAAGTTACTTATTTTTTTGAACCCAAATTTGGGAATCATGCTCATCCCTCTATCCCAGGGGTCTAGCAAATAATGGACAGCCAGTAAATATTTGTGGAATAAATTGATGTTGAATGTATTGATTTTTGGCTTTGAGAGAAAGTCTGGGAGAGGGCATATTGGTGTCAAATGTGGACATTTCAGACTGTTTTATAATGAAATTTCAGAGTGTTTTATAATGAAAATTTTGGGCAGATTACATTCTTTAAATGGGTATTATCCTAGAAAATCTGAGACTTGGTTTTGGTAAATTATAATAGATTCTTGTCTGCCTTGATGACCCCTTTACTCAATACCTACAAGACGACCTTAAGACCTTAATGAAGAAGAACCAGATAGCAATATGATGGCTTATAAATCAACCCTCATTTAGGGAAATATATATACAACATATGTGTATATACAGATCATATATATCATCCTTTTACTAGAAATTTCAAAAAGTTGATATATATTGATTCTTTTAAAATGTTATAGTTTTTGTTTGTCATTAGTTATTTTCTGTTTATACTTATTCTGATTTTTTCAATATACACACCTATGTAATTCAGCCATGTTCTGTTTTCAAGTTACAACATTTTTGTAGATAAGGTACATTTCCCCTCTTAACTGTCATATTTTATTTCCTGTTAAAAAAGTGATTTATATAGTCAGGTAATTTGGAAAGGAAGTGAAACTGATGTCTAACTACCGTATGGTTGGAGCCATTCTTTTAAATGTGCTGGTGAAAATTGTTTGCTGATCAATTTTTAAGGATTATGTTCCATGCATTTAGTTTTCATTCAGTGATTTGCTCAGCAATATTTTTGAGTGCCTAAAATATGACAAATTAATTGTAATAGTTTGGTGCAAAAGTAACTGTGGGTTTTGCCATTAAAAGTAATGTGCTGACATTACTGAATAATAACGGTGCTGACAATGCTTGGTAGTACCGAGCTTTGTGTTCTATGGTACCACAACTAACATGCAGTTTAGTGTAGTGATTAAGAACAGTGGCTCTGAAGAAGTGCCAGGACTTAAATTTTAGCTGTGTGACCCTGAGCACAACATACAACTTCTTTGAGCTTCAGTTTCCTCATTTTTAAGTGGAGACGGCGGTTATGTTGGGCCAGAGCTACATCTCTTCGGGTCTCGGTTTCCTCAATTATAAAATAGAAGGTTGAACTAGGTTCTCATTAAGAGCAAACAAATGATTATTTGTGGAATGAGGAGGGACTTCTAGCAGAAAGCAATTGTACCTGTATTGCCTTAGAATAAGTTAGACATGCTAGGAGATCTCTAAGGGCTAGTCAGAAGTGTAAATATTGTGCACTGAGATAGCTATTCTGTTCCTGAGATGTGCACAGGTTAAGCTTCTGTAGCGTTTATATTGCTATACCTGGGACTTATGCCAATTACTAACAATGATTATTCAGCCATTCTTTCTTTAACATAGTCAATAAAAAGTTATCTTTGTCAGGGCTGAAGCTGAACAGTCACTGCTGAAGGAATCATTGATTATATTTCTTCCCACTTTTAAAACTGTTAAGGAATGTCTTATAGACAGTCATAACACCAGATAAATTACTACTGCATATGTTACTCATAGAATTGTATTAGTCCATTCTCATGCTGCTATAAAGACGTACCCAAGACTGGGTAATTTATAAAGGAAAAAGGCTTAATTGACTCAGTTCAGCATGGCTGAGGAGGCCTCAGGAAACATAATCATGGCAGAAGGCAAAGGGGAAGCAAGGCATCTATTTTGCAGGGTGACAGGACAGAGTGATTGCAAGCAGGTGAAATGCCAGACGCTTATGAAACCATCAGATTCTGTGAGACATGCACGATCACAAGAACAGCATGGAGGAAACTGCCCCATGAACCAATCACCTCCACCGGGTGCCACGCTTGACACATGGGGATTATGACCCAATTGCCTCCACCTGGTCCCACCCTTGACACATGGGGATTATGGGTAATGTGGATTACAATTCAAGATGAGATTTTGAGTCAAGACACAGCCAAATCATATTAAATGTTTACTGAGTGTGTCAGAATTTTGATACTTAAAAATTAGAACTATTTCTTTTTGAAAACCACTTCCAAGTGTTTATTTCAAAGATCACATTTGATGGCTTGTTATTTTTCTATACTTTTATTTAAAATTGTTCTATTTTCATCACTGCCATTATAGTATTTGGAGTAGGTACTTTGTTTTAGACTATTGCTTTTGTTTCTTTGGTTTTGTTTGACATTTTGGGTTTTGGAGTTTTATCTGTTCTGTTGGATTTTGAAACTTATTTTCAGAACTAAGTTCTTAGAATGAATAACTTGAACTCAGTTTGTTTCCCAGGAGGAAAAATGTACACAAAACTGTTAAATTTGTCTGCAATTCTTCCCTCACCTGCACTGATATAATTTAGAACTTCCAAGGTGCTTTGTATTTTCAAAGTATTTTAGTGCTATTTTAATTTGTGTTATGCTTGTGAAATAAGAATGCCAAAAATACCCTAAAAGTAGGTTAGTTTATAAGGGATCTGTAAACATCTTGATTTTCCAAAAGAAAATAAAGGCCTAAACTAAAAATCAGAAATAATAGGTACAAGTATTTAAATAAATGGCGTATGAAAAAGAAAAGTCCTGTGACAGAAGAAGAGGAAGGCTATTAACAAATGCTTTTTTTTTTTTTTTTTTTTTAAGAGAAAGGGTCTCGTTATGTTGCCCAGATTGAACTTGAACTCCTGGGCTCAAGTGATCTATCACCTAAGGCTTCCAAATAGCTGGGACTATAGGCATATACCACTCACTGCACCTGGCTAATAAATGCTATTTTAAAAAAAGTAAGTTTAATGGGTTTCTTTTTAAACAGTACTTTAAAAATGTATTATATTGCATACAATAAGATGCACAAACACTCCATTTGCACTGCTCAATTAATTTTGACAAATACCCGCCTTTAGCATCCCTCCATCACACAACTTGCATTAAGATCCTAGCTGCCTACAGACACATCTGTCTCTCTCTCCCATCCCCTTCCGCTAGAGTGTAAATTCTCTCAAGGTAGAGGCTTAGGCTCACTTGCTTCCCTATGCCTTCACAGATCCTGGTGGGTACTCAATAAGTGGTGAATAAATTAATGAATAAGTACACATTCATTGATAGTGTATCCTATTAATAAGCCTAGTTACTTTTCTTAGTAGCTCAGACCTGGGAGGAGATGATAAGGTTGTATGTCCTCAATATCTTTAGCAGCCTCAGCCTGAGGGTGTTGGAGGGCAGTCAGTCAGGTCTCTTCTTCACTGCAGTTCAGAGCTCCTCAAAGAGAGGCAATTAGGCAAAGCATGCAAAATCATGGGGCAGACTTCTCCAGGAAACAAAAGGTTGTTTCCGATATTTGGTTTTCAGAGTCAGAAACAGAGAGGTGGTAAAAAACCTAATCAATACCTGCCAGTTGGCCTATGGGGGCTACTCAAGGGGCTACTTGAGATGTCAGGGCTTGAAAATCCTTCTTAGGACTTACTCTTCATTATTCAACAACGTTTAACGAGAGCAACCTCATAAAGATCAAGCATTAATTTAAAGTAAATTTGGGCCAGGTGCAGTGGCTCATGCCTGTAATTCTAACGCTTTGGAAGGTCAAGGTGGGAGGTTGGCTTGAGCCCAGAAGTTTGAGACCAGCCTGGGCAACATAGTGGGACCCTGTCTCTACTAAAAAATAATTAGCTGGATGTGGTGGCATGTGCCTATAGACCCAGATATTCAGAAGGCTGAGGTGGGAGGATCCCTTGAGCCCAAGAGGTGGAGGTTGCAGTGATCCATGGTCACATGACTGTACTCCAGCCTGGGCAACAAAGTAAGACCTTATCTCAAAAAAAAATAATAAAATAAAATAAATTTGTATTACTGATTGGAGACCACATTGTTATCTTGGGAAAGTATATTACATAGTATACTATTTGGTAAAAGGTAAAGGAAAAGAAAAATAGAAAAAAGTGAAAAGGTATAAACCATGCTTATGAGAATAAATTAGTTATATGCATGCTTGGAAAGGTCAAAATAGGCTGACATAATAAACAAACAGACTCAAATTTAGTGGCTTAACTGTACAAGCTGTAGGTTTTGCTAATGCGCAGGCCAACTAGGTATTCCTGGTTCCATGGCTCTTCTGGGCATTTCTCCTACAAGTGGCAACTCGGAGCCAGGCTCCTTCCCTCTTGGGGTTCTTCCAAATCCTAGGGCCCAGGCGTCTCTCTCTGGGCATGCTGCACCCAGCCAGCAGGTGATGGGAGAGAAAGAGCTGGAGGACACAGAAGTGACATATATATGTCTGCTCACATACCTTTGGCTAGACTTTGGTTCCTTGGCTGCATCCAGCAGCAAGGCAAGTTAGGACATGAAGCCACTGTGTGCCCAGGAGAAACGGGACCTGGTGGTGGAATGTTAGCTGTTTTTTTTTTTTTTTGCCGAAGGTCCACTCTTATTTTTCCTCATTCTATAAACTGTCAAGTTCCTTTTTATTTAAAAACTAATTATTTTTAAATTAAAGAAATAAAGTTATCTGAAGAAAATATGTTGTTTGAGCAGTCTCGAATTTTTACTTTAAGAGAAAGCTATAGCAGGTGCAAAACCAGAGTAAAGAAGCTGGTCAGAGTTGCAAGTAAGTGTGGAAGTCATTTGGACATAATTTAAGGTGCCAGCACTTGCGTTTATTTCCCAAACAGCAAAGAAGCAGTGCAAAGGGCATAAACGAGACCTGATGTGGGTGGGTGGATGCAGGATTCCCTTGCCTGTCTTATAGAGGTTGCCAAGGTTACTGGCATGGTAGCATTCGCGGAATGAGAACTCCCTGTAAGCTTGTCCTATCTCTAGCCATGTCAGTACTCCAAAACAGCTTATACATCTGTGCATGGTATAAATCTACTGCTTAGGAACTCTGTCATGCTGGAATAATATCCATGTTCAACCTTAAAGTTTTTTTCTGTTCCAGACCTGGAGAAATTGCCTTTACCCAGGCCTGAAAGTCAGGGCCAAGGAGTCTACCATTGATGTTTACACTGGGATTTCCCACAGGCAGGCAGAGATATGACTCACCAGAGATGAGAAATCATTTTCCCAACTTCAGAGACTAGGTTTTGGGGACCTAATAATGCTCTACTAATGTGGAGAGAACTTCTAGCCTCTAAGATAAGCTCACAGGCTTTGCTACATCTTTGCTGTCCATTAAAGTGATTTTCATTAAACCTTTTCCTTTGTTAAAGACTAGTAGATCAATAGATAAGCTTCTTTTTGCAAATAGCTATGTGCAGAAGCAAACAAGTGTGGAATTCAATAGAATTATGCAGCCACATGAGTATTACTTTAGAAAACATCTCTTTAGAAATGTTTTTATCTTCAAGTGAGCAATTTCTTACATTTCTTTCTTTTTAGCAATGTTGTGCAAATTAGAAATGGTTGGTCTTATTAAGTAAACTTGTCAAACTGAAAAGAAAACTGAAATCATGTGTTTTGACAGGTTTTCCTCCAGTAAAGAGGGAAATAAATGAGCATAACAAATGAAAAAACCACAATTGTCTGAAGATGTTTGTTGTCTCCTATTTGGGATTTTTATAGAATTAGACCTCCTTAACCAGCCTCCTGAGTTAACTCCCTATTTCAATGTCTTGGCTACACCCAATACTAGCTTCTCTCCTAATTTTATCTGCTAATACAGTTGCCTCCTTCAGCTAGATTCTAAGGAGGCAGGTAGATCTGTATTTAATCCATGTATTTCTAGTGCATAACAAATTAGTAATAGTCAAGTGAGTAAGTATGGGGAAAAGTCCAGTAAAAGGAAAAGTGATCATTAAAGTTACTAGTGGCAAAGGCTCTCATGTACATAGTCAACAATATTTGCTTTTGGAAATGTTTCACTAAGCCCTTTCTATTTGAAAAATGAGACAAAACTTAGAAAAAGAAAGTTTCCTCCAAATCAATGTGTGCCAACCACTTAGCCCCTTGTAACTAAAACCCAGGAACATTGTGAATATAACATTATTTTACGTGTTCAAAGACACAGAAGAGCTTAAATAAATGGTGTCCTATTAGCTCTTCTAATAGTGGTACAAGTGATCTTGGAAGAACCAAATAAACTCACTTTTCCCACCAGTTTGTCACTGTAGTCAAAACAGGTTTATAGATTCTGCTTTAATCTGTGTGCTTTGACTGTAAGATGTGAATCAGAAGACTTTCAACAGGGACATTAACAAGAACACTTAGTCTGGGCAGGGCGTGGTGGCTCATGCCTGTAATCCCAGCATTTTGGGAGGCCAAGACGGAAGGATCACTTGAGGTCAGGAGTTGAAGACCAGCCTGGCCAACACGGTGAAATCCCATCTCTACCAAAAAGCACAAAAATTAGTGGGGCGTGGTGACAGGCGCTTGTTATCCTAGCTACTCGGGAGGCTGAGGCAGGAGAATCGCTTGAACCTGGGAGGTGGAGTTTGCAGTGAGCTGAGATTGCGCCACTGTACTCCAGCCTGGGCAACAGAGCAAGATTCTGTCTTAAAAAAAAAAACCCCAAAAAACAAAAAAACAAAACAAAGAAAACACAGTTAACCTGTTTACAATACGTGTCACAGAGTATCTTACCAAGAGATAATTTTTTCTTCTTCTTTTTTTTTATTTGATAGCCCAAGCTGTGTTTTCTCTTCCTCACAATTTTATCTCCCTTCTGGCTGGCAATGGACTCTTTCATGTTCATCAAAGACATTATAGAATGTTTATAAGGAGCTGGTTCTTAAACCTTGGGTTTTATTTCCAATGAGTCAAAATTATTATGCCACTTTGAATCTTAATCAGAAATAGGCCAGATAGCACTGTGCCATGAAAATGAAGATTATTTACATCAAAAAAGTGAAAGATTCATATTCTGTTCTCTAAAAGTTGCCACTGAATGCAAGAGGCTCATTCTAAGGAGCATTTTTTATAGCTTGTGTACATCTGGATAGACTAATATTACCAACTGCTTTTGTGTTTGTCGTGAGGACACTTTTTTTTTCACCCAACTTCTTTAAATGTTGAAATAAAAGTGGTTACCACCCTTATCAGTTTTTAAAGATTACAGTGACATCTTGTGGCATATAATTTTCCCTTTTAAAATTCCTGACCAGGTAAAAGTTGAACGTGTCAGTTCTTGCCAAATAATTTTGGCTTTATTAATATAATATACATTGACCAAAAAAAAATCTGATTACTGATTACAGTAGAAGCCAAATGAACAAAATCCATTCTACTTTATTTGGTTCAAATAAATATTTCCGAATAATTTAAATTATAAAATAGATTTTTTAAATCTACCATTTATTTTAAATTTTCATCTATCAGCCTCATTATAACATAGGAAATGCCCTGGAAATCTGTTGTAATTTAATCCATGTAAAGACAGTGAAATTAAAAATTAAAAGTTTTCTGTTAAGGAAGTATTGTGTCATCATAACGTCTAAGAATTGTTATAATTCAGCTAATTAAAATAATCTTATTTGAGGAAAGATTTTTATTGAAAGAAAAATATTTTCTATAACAGAATCAAACTGCCATTTAAGTCTGATAATCATTAGCCTCTTCAAGGACTACCTCTAATTAGCAAGTGTAGTGTGTAAAGTGAGACTCCTTTAAGGTATAATAAAATATATAATTTTTTTAAAGACACGGTAGACTAGAATTAATACTTCCACCCTCCCACTCTGCAAACACACATTTCGGTCATTAATGTTCACTTCCAAATCATGATTTAGGGATGACCAATTTGAGTCTTGTTCAGGTAACACAGAGTCATTCTGCTGAAAATCATTACCATTTGCAGGGATCTTTTCTCCTTCCTTCTTCCCTTCACTCACTCTCCCACCTACTTCCTCTCCTTTTGATTTTGAACTTTAAAATGACCCGTCTCATGGCCAACAAAAGCAATCCTTTTTTGAAATTTTAGGTGATAATGTTTCTTCTTGCTATGTACTTTGATAAATATGATTCCTAGTAAGTCTTGTCGTAAATAATATACTATTTCATCTGATTTGAGACATCAATTGTTAGATACTCCTTTGTTTTATGTGCTACCAAGAAAGAAGAAAATCACTGTCAGCTAAATTGTGACCATTGACTAGAATAATTATTTTTAACTCATTCAAAATGCATTACATGTCTGTTAGACTTATTTAAATAAATTTTATTTATATAATGCTTATGCATATTTTAAAATAAAAATATAAACAAAATATAATATTTCTGAAACACAGAGCCCAGATCCAAGTCACTCTCCATGCAGTGACTGCTGTCTGGTTTTGCCCACTCCATTGCCCTCTATGCTAGTAAGGACATTGGTGATTCAGCTGTGCCCAAAGAGAGCCCCAACTTTTGTCTCAAGGACTTTCTTTCAAGCTATTGACACACATTCTGAATATTTTGAAACTAGCACTTTATCTTACAGAAAAAACAATGGAAGTTCTTTTTACAATGACTAAGATTTACAATTCTTCCTCAAATGGTCATTAGGATTCTTCCTCAAGTGGTTTGTAGACTGACATGCAAGAGATTACAGTTAGAAATGGTGATGCAACAAGATTACAACATGCACAGGTGATGGCAGCTAAGTCATGGCTGCCACCTGGCCACCACTGATTGTCAACACAACTGGCCTTTCCATTTTCATAAATGTTAAAGTGTGAACAATGATTTGCCTGAAAAGAGCTGAAATCTGGTAACATTAATGATAATAGGTAGCCTTTCCTGAATGACCGCTCTACTTATATTCTTCATAGGCATTATATCATTTAAACCTTAGTATAATTCTATGAAGTAGATGGTATTATTTGAATATATAGGTGGAAATAAACAACTTGCTCCAAGGACAGACATCTGGCAAGTGGAAAATCTGGGGTTTAAACTCAATTTTATCTCACTCCCAAACCAATATTTTTTTCCATAGTCATCTGGTTAAAAATAGTTAAACAAAAATACCAGGAGAGAGAGAGTCACTCAATCATATATAAAAGGATAATCTTTCCATCAGCAATTTTCCTTGAATAACAGAGCAAAGAGCAATTGTGTGAACAAATGTCAGCTTTATATATGCATGAATTATGAAAAAACTTCCAGAAAAGAGAGATGAAACATTGTCTCCTATTCGAGGAGGGGAAAAAACTGCTGCATCAGCTAGAAGCTGTGATTACTGCTGAAGAAACATTTTCTGGCACATGCCATATGTCACAAATAACCACTTTACTTTTCCTCAAGGAAACAAAAATTCTGCAATTTTCGAAGAGAAGAGAATGCATCTATATTTAATATATATAATTAAGAGTGAATTTGGGCCAGGCGCAGTGGCTCACACCTGTAATCCCAGCACTTTAGGAGGCCGAGGCGTGCAGATTGCTGGAGCCCAGGGGTTGGAGACCACCATGGGCAACATGGCAAAACCCTGTGTCTACAAAAAAAAAAAAAAAAAAAAAAAGAAAGAAAGAAAGAAAGAAAAGAAAAAATTAGCAGGGCATGGTGGCACGCACCTGTGGTCCCAGCTACTAGGGAAGCCGAGATGGAAGGATCACTTGAGCCCAGGAAGTAGTCTGGCCCTTGGAAGAGCCAAAATCATACCACTGCACTCCAGCTTGGGTGACAGATTGAGACCCTGCCTAAAAAAATAAAAAATAAAAAAAGGTGAATTTGGACCAAGAGCAGTATGTTTTTGGTTTGGGTCAGTTTTGTCTATTAAGTAAATGTACTTTGCACAAATCTTTATCTCACCAAAATCAGAAATCAACATGACTATGATCCAATTTTAAGTTCTTAGCTTACTAAAGTTAAATCATCTTCTATACTTTGAACCAAAGCAGTTAATAAAAAATTAAACTAATTCTTCTGTGGAAATCTCTCTGTTTTTCTTTATAAGACAGATTTTTAAAAGCTATTTTTATGTGCATATGGAGGCTTCTGCGTTCCCTCAAGAATAGCATTGCTGGCAGACATAAAACAAAGTGGCTATGCTAAACATCATGTTCTCTATGTTTGCACAAATAAAAAAAAATTTCAAAATTTGTGTACAGTTTGAAATAGGCATAGATAATCTAAAACTTACATTTCTTGTAAAAAATGTTTTTATCTAACAATATTAGAAATGGCTATATACTTGAAAAGCAAACAAATAATTATTCACAAATTGGAGATTTTGAGAACTGAGTTTTAGAAATCCTTGCGTCTTATTTTCCTATTTTATAGTGCAAATACTATCCTAAATGAAAGGGCAGAAGATTAATATTTTCCTCAATTCTTCCTAGGGAGAAATTTTATGATGGAATCTATAACAACATAGGATGTATCTAGCATAATCAAAATCATCTTAACATTAAGGTAAAAGTAGAAAGTTGAATTAACAAATAATCGGTCAGAAAATCTGAGCATTACATGACATGTTCTTTCCATAAAAAATGCAAAGCATTTTGCCCTAATTGCTTTTACTTATTTCCAATTCTAACAAAGTGTGTGAGCTTCTGGCCCACAGATAAAAAGAAGCATATTTAAATGTTCAGGGAAATACATTCCATAAAAAGAAGAGACAATTAAGAAGAAATAGACCAAAAAAGGAAATAAAGTGCTTGCATATATACATAGAAAGCATAAAACTCAACAAGCAACCAATCTTTCACCATTTTGAACAGACAGCATCGAACATCTCAGTAATCATGTGTGCACATTTACATGACAGCAGGTGCAATAACAGATGCTCATAATGATGACATGGAATTACTGGAAAGGTTTTTAAGTTCAGAATATTAAAAAATACTCAATAATGAATATAAGACATTTTGGGAAGCTTTTCATAAAAAATGGTCAAAGTGAGGCATGTTAAAGCTTAAAGGGAGACTGACACCTGAAAAATTTACTTTTTGGAATCAGATAAATTCCTGATGATACTAAATAAAAATCAAGAAATATTGACATTATACTTTCTTTAACTATGTTAAGAAAAAATGGGTGAGACATATTATTCAGGTTTATAGCAGTAACTTAGAGCTTTTCTACTCAGAGTATGACACATAGAGATACAGAATCCCAGTATTGACCCCTGGACCTATTTAATCAAAATCTAAATTTTACCAAGATTTCCACATTATTCTTGTACACACTAAAATTTGAGAATCACTGGTTTAGAAAACTTTAAAAAATCCATTGCAAAAAAATCAACAGATTCCGAAAGTTGAGTATACAGTGTTGGACAATCCCTAAACTGCTATGCATGTAACTGACTTTAAACAGGAGACCAAAGGCTTTGAATATGAAACTCTGATGACTTTATTTTTTAGGATCAACTCAAAGAAAACCTCACCCAAAATGAAAAGCTTCCCAAAATGTCACCCAAATACATCATAAAGAAAGTGTTGAAGACCAAAGAGAAAATCTTCAAAGAATAAAGATACAAATGACATATTACATACATGGCACACTAATTCAAATGACTGTGGAATTCTCACCAAAATTTGTGGAGGCTAGAAGACAATGAAACTTTTTTAAAGTGCTGAAGTTAAACAACTATCAACCCAGAATTCTATATTCACTGAAAATATCTTTCAGGAATAAAAGTGAAAGAAATACATTCTAAGATTTTAAAAAAAGACTAAAATATATTCTTGATAGTATTCTCATCCCAAGAGAAATGCTAAAGAAATTTCTCTAGGGTGAAGGGAAATGATAACAGAAGGAAAACTCCAGACTTTACAAAGGAAGAGCAACCAAAGTGGTCAATATTTATGTAAATATAATAGACTATATTTCTCCTTTGAAGTTCATTAAAATATGTATGACAATTAAAAGCAAAAATTATAATTTCTGTCTGATGGGATTTCTCCATTGCATATACATATAATGCATATAACAACAACCAGATAAGGGGACAGGGTAAGGGAATTACATGGTTATAAGGTTTCTACATTCTGCATGAAGTAGTGAAATAGTAACACTAAGTGGAATAAAAATTTAAGTTATAATCCCTAGAGACATCACTAAAAATTATCCAGAGAGAAACAGTGAAAAGCCAATAGGTAAACTGAAATGGAATAGTAGGAAAAAAATCAAGTATTCTCAAAGAAGACAAAAAAGTGGAAGCAGAGGAATAAAAAACAAAGTAGAAATGGAAACAAGTAATAAGATGGTAGATCTAAATTCAACCATATCAGTAATTACACTATATGTAAATGATCCAAACATACCAAGTAAAGATAGTCTAATTTGATATAAAGAACAAGACCAAACTAAATGCTGTCTACAAGAAACACGTTTTAAATGTTATTTTAAATGACCACATGATGCAAAAACTGATATAACTGAAAGGAGAAATAGAAAACTATGCAATTACAATTGGAGACTTAACACTCATGTCTCAGTAATTGGTAGGACAAGTAGCCAGAAAATCAACAAAAATATAGATGACCTGAACAATATAATCAACTTCCTTGACCTAACAATATAATCAACTTCCTTGACCTAATTGAACACTCAAACTACCTAATTTCAAGGTTTATTGGAAAACTACAGCAATCGAGACGGTGTGATATTGGAGAAAGGATAGACACATAGATTAATAGAACAGAATGGAGAGACCAGAAATACATCTACACAATATGGTAAAAATTAACTTTTTTCTATTAAAAATGGTTTTTACTGTAAAAGATTGTTTTTACTATCCTATAAAAACCAGTTTTTTACAGTAAAAAACTAATTTTTTACAAAGTAGCAAAGACAAATTGAGAAAGAATAGTCTCTTCAATTAATAACGTTGGAAAAACTGAACATCTGTATGCCAAAAAACAAGCTATATTCCACACCTTATACAAAAATTAACTCAAAATGAACCATATACTTAATTAAAAGCCATCAAACTATTATGAGAAAAAACAAGACATATTCTTCATGACTTTACGTTAGGTACAGTTCTTTGATACAACATCGACAACACAATCTTAAAAAAATTATTTCACTTTTGAAGTAAAAAATGTTTTAGTATCAGTATCTGTGAAAGACATTGTGAAGACAATGAAAAGACAAGCTATCGACTGAAAGAATATATTTGCAAGTCACATATTTGACCAAGAACTCCTATCTAGAAGATGAAAGAACTCCCAAATCTCAAAGACAAGAAAACAAATAACCTAATAAAAAATGGGCCACAAATTTTAACAGATTACCAAAGAAGATATACATATGAAAAATAAGCACATGAAAATATTCCCAACTTTAGGGAATTCAAATCAAATCATTAGGAATATACAGATTTAAAGTATGATTAGATACCACTACACAAGTATTAGAATGGCTAAAACATGCACACATATACAACCTGATACTAGCAAGTACTAGTAAGGATTTTTGGAATTATCTCATTTGGCTCATATATTGCTACTAGGAATGCAAAATGGTACACAATCATTTTGGACAACATTTAGGCAGTTTCCTGTAAAGTTAAACATACAGTTGTTATATAATGCAGCAATCTCAATCTTGGGTTTTTATCATACAGAAATGAAAACAAAAATGTTTCATACAAATTCACACAAAACCTTGTATGTAAATATTTATAAAACAGCATTATTTATAATCACCAGCAATTAGAAATAACCCAAATATCTTTCACGGGTGAGTGGATAAACAAATTGAACTACTGATACACATAACTTGGATGAATCGCAAAAGCATTATTGCTTAACAAAACAGTGTCTGGAAAGTATACATACTGTATCATTCTGTTTATATGATATTCTGAAAAAGACAAAATCATAAAAAGGGACAACAGATGAATGGTGCCTAGAGGTTGCAGGTAGGGAGAGGCTGTGACTAAAAAAAGAACAAAAGAGTTTATGCTAGGGAGGGAACTGTTCTGTATTTTGTTTGTGGTGAAGATTACATCAATCTACACATTTTAAAACGCATTGAAGAGTGCAGTAAGAATAGTGAATTTTGGTGTAGGTAAATTTTAAAAATCATAGCAATTTAAGATACTTTAGAGGCAGTACAATTTCGTTAGGAACTTAGTGTCATTATGTATCCTTACTTAAAAATAGAAGAACTGCAGAACTACCAATACGTTCTAAAAAGGAACTCCCAATGTACAAATGCTGGTGCAAGAGTCTAATCATTTTCCTTAAAGTACAAGTTTACAACAAGTTTGCCTTTTTCAGTGTTTCTTTCCTGGGTCATATTATGTAGACATAATACAAAATGTAATCTTTGTTAAATAGTACTGAGAGGGGAAAAATGAACATTTCAGATACTTTAATTGGCTTATGGTCTACTGGGACTTCTTTTGAAGGTTATTTCCCTTTATGGTCTTACTACAGACAGAAGCACCTGGTATGAATCTTTTTTTTTTGTGGCTGTTGTTGAGACAGGGTCATGCTCTCTTTCCCAGGCTGGAGTGCTGTGGCATGATCACAGCTCACTGTAGCCTCAAACTCCCAGGCTCAGGTGATCCTCTCAGCTCAGCCCCTCGAGTAGCTGGGACTACAGGCATGCGCCACCACACCCAGCGTGGTAGTTTTTGTAGAGACAGGGTTTCACCACGTTCTCCAGGCTGGTCTCGAACTCCTGAGCTCAAGTAGTCCACCCATCTTGGCCTCCCAAAGTGTTGGGATATCAGGCATGAGCTACCCAGTCCAGCCTGGTATGAATCTTGTTAGCAAGTCTGGCTTAATGGAAAAGCCATTTTAAAAATACATTTTTACTGGCAAAGGAACCATTACATTCATTCACTCACATATAAACTGGACATTTGGTAGGTAAAAGGCTGATAAATTCAATATGTGTGTCAAATAGAGTAATATAATTTAATAAACTATTAGTCTCTTTTCAGTTACCTAATTGCATATCATTTTTGATTAGTCATTTAATTTATCTAGATCTCAGTTTATACATTTTTAAAATGGCAAGAATATTTTTTGCTCTATCTTAAAGACTGTGGAATTTGAATGGAAAATTCAACAGGAAAGCACGTTACAGAGCAGAGAGTCTCTGTGTGAATGAGTTTCATGGTGTAAACAAATTTCTTCCTCTTTTTCTCTAAAGGGGCTTCCTCAAGTTTTGGGGGGAAAAATGACATCAAGCATCCTTGGGGGAGGGTAGATTGCTTCCCAGTAAATAATGATGGATGTGGAAGGACTTCTCTCATCTATTGTCAGACTGAGGATAAAAATCTTCAGTGCAGAGTAAGCCACTCAAATAAACATTTAAAAAAATAAGGAAAAATGCAGACACAAGCATGTGCATGCACACACACACACACACACACACACACACACACACAGAGAGAGAGAGAGAGAGAGAGAGAGAGAACCTAAAATGGAATGGAACAGTGTGATTTTCTGGTTCAGTTTTCAGGCAGAAAAACATACAAAGTTCTTCTAAATAATATATGATCTGGAAGTGGGCCAGAAGTTGCTGGTATGTGTGTTCCACTTATCAAATGGTGAAAACTTGTGGGATGCTGGTTTTAGATTTGCCCACGCAACTGCACTCCTTTATACAATCCTTTTCCCTGTCCTGATACATCATCCCTAGTGATTCTAGCATTTTTTTTGGAGAACAAGAACAGAATTAAAACAATGTATTTTGGGTCCCTGCTCATATGGGTCTGGGATTTCTTTTTAATGATGCCCTTTAGTCAAGCTGGAGATTTGTTTTTAGTTTAGTCCAATATATTTTTTAAAATGTGTTAAAGTATTAACAGGCAGTCTAGCTTTCCTGAAAGGAAACAGCTACATGGGAACCTTGTTCGGGTATTTTTTATTGAGCCTATACCTTGGGGCAGTCTTATAATGAAGCCGTTTAACTAAAGAAACTTGCCCTCTGTCTAAGGCATGCTTCTCTAAATGAATCCTCTCCGTAACAGACAGTGTTGTAGTGAGCCTCTGAGAATATGGTAAGGTTATTGATTTTTTTAGCAGCCATTTTTTTTGTATTACAAATATTCATCTTATTTTCTCAACATTGCAGCAAAGACCTATACTTAACAAAGATGCATTTCAAGTAATCTTTGGCCAATAACTAAAATGCCCCAAGCCATTTTGGTTAACAAAAAAAGAATTTTTTTTTCAGATAAGAAAAATGTCCATCATTATAAATCAAGACGCTGATTATATACCAAAGGCAGTGAGTTATAATATGTATAATGCACACATACTTAATGAGAATAAAATGTTTTCACCATATTTTCTTTATTCTAATTACTTTTATAACACACAACTTTTTCTGGTGCTCAAATAATCATCTCTATTTAAGACTGATTTTAACAATTATTCGGTTACTATGATGTTGTCAAAATTTATAGGATTATATTGTCTGTAACTATTCAGTCTAGTCTAGTGAATACATAAAAAGTAAAATCAAGATTTGAAATAAAAGCAAAATCTACATAATTATGTTGATTTTCTCTAAGAAAAAGGTTCAAAGAGCAAAAAGTTTTGGCAGACTGTACACTGTGTGTGTATTAATTTATTCGTTTAAAGGAAATTGAACTTGACTATGTTGCTTTTTCAAAGCAAACAAAAATACTGAAGATATTATAAACCAAGTCAAACAAAATGAAAAACTTCGTTTATCAAGTACTCTATTCCTAAGCATTCCACAAGCATACTAACAACACAGGAGAATCTTTTCTTATTTAAAGGATATCTCAATGGTATTGAAATATTTTAAGGTAAACCTTCTGAAGAGTAGAATTTAATCTTATATCAGCTAATAAAAGTTGCATTTTGGGCTTTATAAAATCCACATGATTGACCGGGCATTGTGGCTCAGGCCTGTAATCCCAGCACTTTGGGAGGCCGAGGCAGGTGGATCGCCTGAGGTCAGGGGTTTGGGACCAGCCTGGCCAACATGGCGAAACACCGTCTCTATTAAAAAATACAAAAACCAGCTGGGCGTGGTGGCAGGTGCCTGTAACTCCAGCCACTCAGGAGGCTGAGGCAGGAGAATCGCTTGAACCCAGGAGTCGGTGGTTGCAGTGAGCCAATATCGAGCCATTGCACTCCAGCCTGGGCAACAAGAGTGAAACTCCGTCTCAAAAAATAAAAAATAAAAAAAATCCACATGATTGCCTAATGACATTTACTCTTCCTTGTAGGTAATTCATTTCATTGACTGATGGCCATACAAATGTAGAAATAATGTTTAACAAGTAGTGATATGGTAATGAAGAATACCACAAACTCATAATACCAATACTGAAACAACATCAGTTAACCCAACCTGTATACATTATACATGAAAACAAGAGCACTTTTCTATAATAACCTATGAATAAACTATAAGTCTTCTGAAAATATAAGCTGTAAAAGATTGTGCTAGGTACTATGTCCTTGGGCATCCATAAATTCTTTTGTGAATAATACCTATAAATATCTTCATATTTTTAAAAAATATATTTCAAGTGTTCTAATATGCAGAGGAATTATGCATTTGTCCATAGCATGTAATAGAAAAAAAAACTTTAGAGTAAAACTATTTTTCCCCATTTTGGACAAGTATATTGCATTTTTTCATGCATACTGTCACCCCACACCCCCAAATCCCTCCAAACTCTATAAAGATTATACATTCTATTCCATTTATAAAAATATCAAACATGCAAATATTAAGTAGAGTTTTGCTAACAAAGTGGGAAACAGCAAAGTCTGTGGACAAACATGAAAGGCCTTACTAGGGAGTTTGTTAGAAACACACTCCAGGCTATTCAGACCACACCCTAGACCTACTGAATGATAAAGTGAATTTTTAATAAGATCCCCAGGTGATTCCATTACACAATAAAGTTTGAGAAGCATTGATTTAATACACTTGCTGATTGATCTAAGTTTCTATAAATTAACCATATCTAAAAAACTGGTTGTAAGTGAGTATTCCATATGTACCCTTTACTTTAGCATGTAACCGAATCACCAAGAAAGCTTGGGGAAAAAAGTGGATTTTCAAGTTTTTGAATTTAGTAGGTCTAAGATCAGGCCTGGTTTTCCCAAACTCTCATGAACTGAATTAAAGTTAATGATAATTGATAATAATAATTCTTGTAAACAGCTCCAAATCAGCACAATACCTAATACACAAGAAAGTAACACGCAAACTGTTTGTTAAATTTTGAAATATGTCAAACTTTTTCTGAAACTGTTCACCATAGAATTAAAAATTTGGCATTAAACAGAAATAGTTCCATTCATGAGATCTTATCAAATATTTTTTCCAAGAAATTTTAAAAGATAAAGTAATTTACTGGAGACTTTGAAGTTGACACTTTTGGAATCAACTATTTATTGTATTAGAAAATAAGACCAATATATTCTGCAGAGAGCTACTTATAACTCTCTCCACATCTCAAACACAAATGTGTCCAGTAGCCACTCAGGTAATTAACGGGAGAAACAAGGAACGTGATACTCCAATTACAGACATTCAAAATGTAAAAGCCCCATGCAGAGCAAACATGAACACTTGTGTGGGCAGCGCTCAGTCCCGTGACTTGCCATTTTCCAGTATACGTGCTAGCATGGTTTTCTAATTAACTCTCCTGTGACGTGCCAAAGTGCATATTTTTATTGTTAGTTTGCTCATGTGGTTCATTTTGGGTTTTTTGGGAAATTGTAGCTTGGATTTTACTAACAGCAACAAAACACAGTGATACACCAGACATGTAAACTCCTTTAGGCATATGAAGCCAAATGAATTTTTAATGATTTGGAAAAATAAGCTAGAGGTATCTGAGATTTGCATAGCTCTGTTTTTTTCTAAGAGGTCTTGTCATGAAGCAATACGGAAGATGTCCAGTTTGTATGCTTTTGCCTACACTATACACTTATTTCCAAGAAATGACAGTGAGAATTTTTGTGGAGTACCTGTCTTCACCTCACTTGTTATTGCTTGTTATGTATATGTATATAGTGCTATCTTACTATGATGTTTTGATCCTGCATAATTATAAGAGATTTAAATGTGCAGAAACATTGTTTCCAAAGTTCACTTAGAGATATCTTTATATTACAACTTCTAAAATAAAAAAATAGATCTAGTCACATGTTCAATAGGTACTTTTATTTTAAACAACAGCACACAAACACAATGACATAACAGGACCATTACCTTAATACTGATAACATTCCTTGACAAGTTACTTATAATTTACATATATTGTTTTTATCTGGAGCTATTTTAAATATTATCTTAAGATATACTGTAAAACACAAATCCTAAATATATACCAGTTGCAAACACAATGTGCTTAGTTACTGTTTTCCTTGTTATTCAAATAAAGTAACTTAAAGTTCTTCAAAGTCATGTCCACTTGTGTTCATTGTTTCAGGATGCATGACTCGTCCCATGAATAGAATTGTACCTGTATTGGTTTGGAAGTAAACAAAAGAGGGGGTGAACAAAATAATAAAATATTTATCTTCCTTCTTGCTTACAATTAATGAAAATATGTTATTTTCTCCTTCCTTCCTTCCTTCCTTCCTTCCTTCCTTCCTTCCTTCCTTCCTTCCCTCTGTCCTTCCTTCCTTCCTCTCTCTCTTCCCCCTTTCCCTTTCCTTTCCTTTCTTCTTTCCTTCTAGAGAAAGGCTCTTGCCCTGATGCCCAGGCTGGAGTGCAGTGGCTCCATCAGAGCTTACTGTAACCATGAACTCCTGAGCTCAAGCATTCCTCCCACCCCCAACACTTCTAGTAGCCAGGATAACAGGCATGTGCCACCATGCCTGGCTAATTTTTAAAAATTTTTATTTATGTAGAAATGGGGTCTCACTATGTTACCCAGGCTGGGCTTGAATTCCTGGCCTCAAGTGATCCTCCCTGTCTGGAACTCCTGAAGTGCTGAGATTAAAGTCTGAGCCACCTCACCAGCCTTATTTTCATTAAAAAAAATCATTTCAACATTATAAATTATCTGATAATTCAGTTGGTCAATCTCTGGAAAAAGAATAAATAAATAAAATTGTGAAAAGAAATTATATGATGAGTACTGAGAAAAAAAATCTCCATTTAAAAAAGAGGTTCTTTGTGACCTATTAAATAAAATTTTGTTTTCATAATAAACTTACCAGTTTTCCTGTTTCTGATAAGAAAGAAAAATGGATGGTCGACAATAACTTGAGGATACAGCACAGCCATCCTACTAATTGCAATCATTCCTACAGTGCAGAGAAAAAGTAATTATATGTCTGTGGATATGCAGAGACTAATGAGTAATTCCTCAAAACCCTCTATGCCTATCCACCTAAGACAAAGACAACAATTCACAGGAAACAAGATTTTAAAGACAACTGGAGAAAAATTATAAAGGTGTTAACATTTCTACTTGATCTTTTTAAAAAACAAAACGAAACAAACAAACACACACCACAAACAAAACAAACAAGCAATTTCTTCCCTCTACTCCACTAAAAATAATAGGACAATTTATTCTTCTTGTTACGAAATGTTTATTCTCAGCCTCACATAAATATGTGTGTCTTTACTAAAATGACTTTTGAGTAAAAGGAAGTAAAAAGAATAAAAAAAAATCCCCAAACAAAAACTGAAGAGAGTTTCTCTATATTTTCAAATCATTATTTCTTTCATCCGAAGTGGGTATTTTTACATAGGAAGTCACCAGGTTTCTAGTAAGTGGTCAGGATGGCAGTGATTAAAGGGAAAATATAACAGTGAGAGATACAACGAGGTATCCTATGACTGGGCTACTAAATTCCCCTGAGATCCTCATTATAAGATGATATATACTTGCTGCAGTTAATTGTCAAAAGAAAGTCCAGATTACATGTAAGATTTCAAGCTGTCTTGATGCCTGAGGATACTATGCTCTTATTTCCTTCTGAAAATACTATCCTAACATGAAAGTGATAGAGGTGGGGTATGTTGGGATAGTTAGTGGGTACGAAAATACAGTTAAATAGAATGAAGATCTAGTATTCGATAGCACATCAAAGTGATTATAAGTCAACAATAATTTGTTGTACATTTAAAAATAACTAGAAAAGTATGATTGAAATGTTTGTAATAAAAAGAAATGATAAATGCTTGAGATGATGAATACCCCATTTACCCTGATGTGATTATTATGCATTATATACCTGTATCAAAAATATCCCATATTCTCCATAAATATATACATTTGCTATGTAACCACAAAAATAAAAAATAACAACTTTTTGCTGACAAAATTAAGAATAAACTTCAGCAAATAATTTGGTAGGAAGAAAAATGTTTAAATGGGTAGCAGGAAAATATTTAAAATATTTAAACAGGCAGCACAGCAGAAAAATCTATTTTCGCAGAACTGCCAATGTCCTCCTGTCTCTCATTAGAGAGAAAATGAAGATGAGAGTTACCTGTAAAGGGGCACTGGAGTGAGTTCACACTTCACATTCTATTTAGAAAATTTCGGCTGGTTCAGCATTTGCTTGACTTCTAAGTTAGAGCAGAGTGACTTTTTTGGCTGCATTTTGAAAATGACCCCACTCCCCACTCAAGATTGCTCTAAAAATACAAATCTAGAAGAGGGGAGAAGATTTTAGCAAACAGTACCTGAGACAGCAGCAGCTTCTGAGCCTTCTTCATTAACCTCTAGGAAGGACTTGTGAATTGCTTTGGAAAGAAAAATCTCCTTGTTATCTGCAAAAAGAGAATCAATGTTTTGTTGTTTTTTTTTTTTTTTGTCATTCAGAGATAGGAAAATATTTTGCCCTTTTGTTAAATGGATTTTAGAGATCTAAGAGACTGGGATACTGAAGAAAACCTAGGAGATAATGTTACAAGATTTCATTTATGAGATGACCATTGAAGATGTGGTTTTTAATTTGCCCTCATTTTATATTTTTTGCTAATTTTCTTTTCCATTTTTATTGATGGCTTTCCCATATGTATGTCTTATATTTTCAGAAAAAGTGGAAATATTTTTAAATAGTGACTTCAAATTATTTCATAAGTCAAGATTAAAATATCTCACACATTGCTCTTTAATTTTAAATATTAAAAGTATGAAATGGAAACAGGTAAAAAAGCCAGAATAAAAAAAGTTTTTTTCCTTTTTTAACCTAATATTTAATTACTATGATAATGTAAATATCCTTGGCAAAGAAAAATGAAATTGACTTCTAGATTCATAATGTAAATTTATGAAAAAGTTACTTTCCATTACAATTAATTGGTTTATCTGAGGATTCACAAACATGCTTTATCCTAAGATAAGAGGAAGTAACACATTTTTTGCATTAGGAGGACTATTTTTCCCTTCCTATTTATGCCTGTTTTAAGATAATGGCTGTTATAGGCTATATTATGTTCTACCCAAATTTATACGTTGAAGTCATAACCCCCAGTACTTCAGAGATTGACTATATTTGGAGACAGAATTTTAAATTTAAATGAGGTCATTAGGGTGGGTCCTAATCCAATATGAGTAGTGTTCTTATAAGGAGAGGAAATTCGGACACAGACAGGTACAGAAGGAAGGCCTTGTGTAATGGTTAATTAACCGTATGTGTCAGCATGGCTGAGCCATGGTGCTCAGATATTTAGTCAAATTGTCTGGGTGTTTCTATAACAGTGCTTTTAGATGAGATTGACATTGGTAGACTTTGAGTAAAGCAGATTACCCTCACAATGTGGGTAAGCCTCATCCAGTCAGCTGAGGGCTTTAATAAAACAAAGATTGGCCCTTCCCAAGCAAGGAAGAATTCTGCCAGCAGGCTGCCTTTGGGCTGCAATTTTTTTCCAGGTCTCCACCTGAAGATTTTGAGCATCCAAAGCCTCCATAATCATGAGCCAAGTCTTTAAAAATTTTTCTCTCTTCATAAATATGTATATAATGACTAATTATGTATGTATATATGTTTGTATATTTACACATACATATGTTACAGGATCCTTGGGGTGTCACTTCACCAGCCAGAAACCTCTGTTGCCAGCGGTGCCTTTGCCTGAGTTTTGCTTAGGCCTGCTGGGTTCATTGTGCCCACTCGTCCTGGCAGGCTGCACTTGGCTTGTGCTACCAGCCCGGATCCCACACCTGCCAAGGGCGAGCCAGGTGTGGAGTGGTGAGAGGCATGTGAGTGAGCGAGCATGGGGTCTGTCTGCTGCACACAGTCAGGCACTCTGGCTACGGTGGGGCAGGCAGCTCCAGGCACTGGCATGGGGGCTGGCTCACTGCTAGGCTGCAGCTGGACCAGAAGTACCACAAGCAGCTTCCACTACTGGCACCAGGAAATGTGGTGGCGTTTGGAAGCTTGGAGACACCAGGAACTGCAGAGCTTCAAAGAGGGTGTCACAGTCCTGGCTCGGGAGCTACTAGGTCTGGGCTCCCTGAAGGGCCACAGCACTTCTCTCCTCTATTCTCTCCTTCTTGCTGCCTACAACATGGCGAGCAAGGGGCATGTTTCAGCCCTATTTGTGTTACAGCTCTTTCAGTCCCGCCATTTGGTGGGTCCTAGGTTCTTGTCCCACATCCAGGAAGAATGAGGCATGTAGACAAGTGGAGGGTGAGCAAGGCAAAGAGGTGCTTTATAGAGTGACAGAACAGCTCAGAGGAGAACTGCAGTAAGGAGCTCCTCTCTGCAGGCGGGTTGTCCCAATGAGTATCCAACTCTTAGCAGAGAGGAGACCCACAGTAGGTAGCTCCTCTCTGCAGGCAGGTCATCCTGTCATCTGCTCGAGTCTGACTGAGTTTGGGGGTTTTATAGGCTTCAGAGGGGAGGAAGTATGTGCTGATTGGTCCATGGGTGGCCACAGGTGGCCTGGAAAAAGCACCGTATAAGTTCTCATTCTGGTCTGCAGAACTGGCAGCCTGGACCCCAGTCCTCAGGTCATCCCTGGCCTGAAGGTGGGGTTTCAATGGGGACGCTCCCCTTTCCACCCAGGAGCCTGTCTGCCTCCTGCCACCATTGGCCTGCCCTCCACAGTACCCATGGCATCCAGGCTGTCCGTGCTGAGGGGTGCCTGCAGGCCTGCACTGAGCTGCGTTTAGCCCCCTCTTGGCCTCCCTCCCATGCTCATCAGTGCCCAAAGTCTGGAGGGGGCCCAGTCAGCAGGGGGTTGATGTGTCAGCACTGCCCCAGGCATGTACACAGCCAGCCAGCTCATGACAGCACCTAGACTCGGCCACAACTTTGCTCAGAAATCAGAGTGGTCTCCGGCATCAGGGAGAGGCCAGGCAGTAGGAGCAGGCACTTCTGAGCCTGCAGTGGGCGGCGGCTTCCTGGGCCTGGAGAGTGCAGAGATGCCCAGGTCCACAGCAGCTGTGCCCAGGTTGGCTGGGCTCCCACCTTTCCAACTCAGAAGGGGGCAGGCTTCCACTTGTTCCCAGCTCCTGCTGGCTCCATGGAGCATGAAGCCCTGGCTGCTCCTCCCTCCCTTACTGCAGCCGGGGTCATGGCAGTGGCCACTCCAGACAGGCCACCACTGCCATCACGTAAATATGACTAATATACCACGTGAAGATAGAGGGGACAGATGGCCATCTATACACCAAGAAGGGAGGCCTCAGAAGAAACCAACTTGCTGACACTTTTATTTCAGACTTACAGCCTCTAGAGCTGTGAGAAAATAAATTTCTGTTTTTTAAGCCACTCAGTCTGTTACTTGTTACAGTAGCCCTAGCAAACCATAAAATGGCATTCAATCTTGGGGTTTCAACTTTTCCCTAAGAAAGAAACAAAACAAACAAAACATGCCTCAAATACATTTTTTGAAAGAGCACAGGAGAGTAAGAAAAAGAATTACTCAAATTTATAACCCCCCTTTCAATTCCAGGAGATCTAATTCAGATTTCAGATAAATAATTTTGTTGCTGATGTCCAGCGCCATTAAAAGCACAATTGATTTCCCATTAGGTTGCTTAGTTAGACTTTGTAAGTATCAAGTCCTACCCACAAAATACATTTTCCTTCAAGCTTTGAAAAGCACATAATTATCTTGTATGTATATGGAAGGGTTTTCAACATTTTGGTACATCTGTTACAGAGGACCTGATTACTTTGAATAAGCCCCAAGACAACTAACAATGGCATCTCTGAATATACTTTTAATGGGAATATTACTTCCTCAGATCTTATTTGGTATTAAGATATAAGTACTGCATTATTAAATAGTCCATTTCACATATTATGATGTTTACTTCTAGAATGTATTTGTTGACTAGAAGAAAAATAAAAAAGCAATCAGGTTTTCACATTTAGTAATAAAGTATAATTAGCTCCCTCAAATCCAAAAGAGTAGTGTTTTTTTAAGAAAAATTTAAATTGTGTTAAGTAACTGAATATATTTAGTTGGTAAAATCAGCACATAAATTTCAAGACAGTAGCTGGGCGCAGTGGCTCATGCCTGTTATCCCAGCAGTCTGAGAAGCTGAGACAGGAGGATCACTTGAGCCCAGGAACTCAAGACCAGCTTAGACAATATAGTGAGTCTTCATCTCTGTGTAAAATAAAATATTAATTTTAATTTTAAAATAGTAATAATAAAAAATAAAATATTTAAAAAATAAATTTTAAGACAGTAAAATATATTAACTAGCAGCTATTTGATGCTGTATTATTTTCAGATTCTGCTACCCATTTTCATCAGTCTGTGAGTTAAGCATCAAGAGCCAATATTATGACCTTGAATACAAAGGTGCTAGAACCCAGTTCCTACAGGGTAATGAGTATCCACATTGTCAGCTAAGCCCTTCTGAAGAATTCTAAAAGGGGCTCTCCTCAAAGACACCACATAATATTCCAACTACATCAATTTGCACAAAGGAAACTGCCTCCAATAGCTACTAGGCTTGACCAGCTGGCTGCAGTAGGCACTTTGAAACAAGAAAAATCATCCCTTTATTTCTAGCCTCTGTCCCAAATGTTGTAATATCCTCTAGTCACCTATTTTCTTGCCTGTTCCCACTTGCCCCACCAAAATGATGGTGGTGGTAGTTGTGGCAGGGATATTGCAACGTACTTATGGCAGAAAGAGAAAGAAAACAAAGATGCTAAGGGTTATTCTCAGAGAGCTAGTTATTTAAAAGATAATGAAATGGACAAACTTTTCAACAAAATTCATTAAAAAAAAGAGATTGTCCACATAAACGACATTAAGAGCAAAAAAAGAACATACCCAAGAATACAGAAAATAATTTTTATCACAAAAAATACTATGTATAATTTTCTGCAGATAAATGTTAATTAACTTTATGAGATTATAAGTTATTTACTATGAATATCTATTTATTATACATGATTTGATAAGTTTTGATAGATATACATATATCTGTGAACCTTTCTCCACAAAAAAAATACAAAATATTTGGCTGGGCGTGGTAGCTCACACCTGTAATCCCAGCACTTTGGGAGGCTAAGGCAGGCAGATAACCTGAGGTCAGGAGTTTGAGACCAGCCTGGCCAACATGGTCAAACCCCGTCTCTACTAAAAATACAAAAAAATTAGCCAGGCGTGATGGTGGGTGCCTGTGATCCTAGCTGCTAGGGAGGCTGAGGCAGGAGAATCTCTTGAACCCGAGAGGCAGAGGTTGTGGTGAGCCGAGAACGTGCCATTGCACTCCAGTCTGGGTGACAAGAGTGAAACTCCATCTCAAAAACAAACAAACAAAAAAACAAAATATTTCCATCTACCCTAAAAAAGTATTTGTTCTTTTTTATGCAAATAATTTTGAAAATGAAGAGATTTGCCATGAGCTAGACTTTTTTTTGTTTGTTTGTTTTTTGTTTTTTTTTTTTTTTTTTGAGGCGGAGTCTCGCTCTGCCGCCCAGGCTGGAGTGCAGTGGCGCGATCTTGGCTCACTGCAAGCTCCGCCTCCCGGGTTCACGCCATTCTCCTGCCTCAGCCTCTCCGAGTAGCTGGGACTACAGGCGCCCGCCACCACGCCCGGCTGATTTTTTTAAATATTTTTAGTAGAGACAGGGTTTCACCGTGGTCTCGATCTCCTGACCTCGTGATCCGCCCCCCTCGGCCTCCCAAAGTGCTGGGATTACAAGCGTGAGCCACCGCGCCCGGCCGAGCTAGACTTTTATAGAAATGTATAAATTATAAAGTTGAGTCAAGGAAAGAAAATAGAATATTTGGATAATCCAGTAACCATTAAAGTAATTGAATCAGTATACGAAAACTTTCTCCACCCTTGAAATTAAAGACTCCAAGCCTAGATGGTTTTCTAGGTGATTTTAACCAAATCTTCAAGGAACAGATAGGATTGCCTGTTGTAAAACCGTTCTAGACATTAGAAAGAGAATAAAAGCTATCTAACTCATCCGTAGATATTTTACTTTGCTGCAAAAATTGAAAAAAAAAAAACAATATAAGAAAGAAAATCATAGACCAAACTCACCTATTAGCATGAAGATAAAATTCTTTAAAAATCAGAAAATTAAACTCAGCAACATACACAAATGATCTTTTTGAATGAGTTTCAATGGATGTTACAGTATGTCATGACTCAGCAGTAGAGAACTGCTCTCCTGACTGCCTCCAGTTCACCTTAAAGCTTCCTCCAGGATGATCTTATCAAAATACAAATCAAATTATGCCACTAATCCACTTAAAACACTTCATCCCCTCTCCTGCTTGCTCTCCCTCTCACCTCACCTTCAGTATATTGCAAACCTGCATACCTGCACAGTATAAACTATAAGGACCTCCATCAGGCTGCCTTTGCTTCCTTCAATTAGCATTCTTTACCCTATATGCTGTGTTTCAAATTATATGAACTGAAACAGCCTCATCATAGCATGCTTTGTCATTTCTGTATCTTTGTTTCCCTAGAACCTCCCTCAACTTTTGTTGTACAGTAAGACACCTAATCTAGTTTAGAAGCTCAGCATCTAGCTCTGTGAGGCTTTTTCTGCTCTCCTCTAATTCCTAAATCACTAAAGTAGATCTGATCACTCTCCTATTGAACCCAGAAACTAATTCTATTGAAGCCTTTCTAATGTCATATTTGCATTGATGCTTCCCTCTTCCTGGACAGTCTACTTCCTTAAGGCAAGGATTGTGTTATTTTTCTTAGTAACCTTGTCTTCTGGCATATAGTAGGGCCTAAAGAATGAACTAACCTCTAGGAAACCCTAGAGGGAGTTTCCTGGTAATGTTCAATTTTCCTGTCTTTAACCCAGTATAATGTCATAGACAGGATTTCAGTAATTGTTGAATGAAAGTGGTTAACTATTTCATATTATAAGACTTTGGGTATATAAAGTCTTTCAGTGTCATCTGATGTGCACTATGACCACAACTCTGTTCATAATTATGGCTACAAAGTTTATTCTTGTAATAGGCCAGGCATGGTGGCCCATGCCTGTAGTCCCAGCACTATGGGAGGCCAAGGCAGGCCAATCGCTTGGGGCCAATTGCTTGAGCCCAGGAGTTGGACACCAGCTTGGGCAACATGGCAAAACCCCATCTGTACAAAAAATTACAAAAACTAGCTGGGCGTAGTCCCAGCTACTCAGGAGGCTGAGGTGGGAGGATCACCTGAGCCCAAGAAGGTTGAGGTTGCAGTGAGCCAAGATCATACCACTGTACTCCAGCCTGGACAGAGTGAGACCATATCTCAAAAAAAAATTGTTTTTAAGTTTATTCTTGTAATAAATGAAACATAAGACAATAATCTAAAGTAGATGTTCCAAGAAAATTGACAACAGCAGCAGAGAGGGAAAAAGTGC
Source organism: Hylobates moloch (assembly GCF_009828535.3). Classification (NCBI taxonomy): domain Eukaryota; kingdom Metazoa; phylum Chordata; class Mammalia; order Primates; family Hylobatidae; genus Hylobates; species Hylobates moloch. The sequence continues at coordinate 78,419,167 of NW_026652288.1, read as the reverse complement.
AAAGGCCACAAACATGCTAAAAGACTTCAAAATCTGATTGAGTAAAAGAGTAAGGAGAATGGGATCCAGCAGACTAGTGCTGTTGTATTTATTTCAGAGAAAGCAAAACAAAGATTGAATGCAACCTTTGGATTCCCGTATCATGATTAATTGCTACATGAGGGATAGCAAATGTCTGCACCTGTAAATGAGACCTTATGACAATCAACCTTCAGAAAAACACCATCCCATTGGATACATAAGTAGAAGAAAATGGACAAATAAGAAGGCCGGGCATGGTGGCTCATACCTGCAATCCCAGCACTTTGGGAGGTTGAGGCGGGTGGATCACTTGAGGTTAGGAGTTCAAGAGCAGCCTGGCCCACATGGTGAAACCCAGTCTCTAAGAAAAGTATAAGAATTAGCCTGGTGTGGTGGCGTGCACCTGTAATAGCAGCTACTAAGGAGGCTGAGGCCAGAGAATTGCTTGAACCCAGGAGGTGGAGGTTGCAGTGAGCCAAGATTGTGCCACTGCACTCCAGCCTGTGTGACAGAGTAAGACTCCATCTCACAAAAAAGAAATCACATCACAGGTACTAAGGGGAAAAAAAGAAAATGAGGCCTTTTTTTCTTGAGACAAACTTCAAGCAGTCTCATTAAAATAAAATATAAGCAGAAAGTGGTCTAAGCAAGCATGTGTCTGCAGCCACAAAATCTTAGAAGTAGATCAGGTCATGCAGAGAAACAGGCAATGTCACGCAGTAGACAATCAAGACCATCTTTCCTGCTAGGCCATACACTCTTCAAGGCCTGGACTTTGCCTCTTCTACTTATCTCATCCACAATACCTTGCACACTGCCAGGTACCAGGTATGCACTCAGATATTTGATGAATTGAATCAGAATGCAAAGGGGTATTAAGGAGATTTACACTGATGAGCTTGTCTTGTTGGTTAGAGAAAAGTTAGCTATTCTCTCAATCAATCAAGCAAAGGCAAATAGTTTTTTGTTTTTAAATCTGCTGGCACCAAGCAGCCTTCTCCTTCTGGCCACAGCAGACAGTGCTGCCAAATGACTGGTCCTACTTTCCTCCAGGCAGCATGAGGCCAGGATTTTTACAATGGATGAGATGGGAACAGGGCCAGTAAACCCTAGGTTCCCCCAGAGAAAAACTGGGCAATAATTCAAGCTCTTCTGAAAAAAGCAGGGCAAGACTACAAAGGCATTCATTCAGTCACTTAGTAAATATTTATTCAGTACCCACTACATATGAGGTATTGTGCAGGGCTGCAAAGGCTCTAAGTATCTGAGATTAACATCATGCTTTCAGGATGGCCATCATGCAAGTGTAGGCCACTACTTCCTCTGTGGCACTGTTCCTAAATTCAGCCAATTTAAATAGATTTCTGCGTCATCAACGGCATGCTCAAAATAACAAAATGACGAGAGTATTATAACAGAACCCTAGCATACCAAAAGTGTCTCTGTGCTTTAGTTGCCAAAATATTTTTAGCTTCAGCCCCACCCATGAAATTTATAAAAGTTCCTAGAATTTGAGTTCTCTTACGATAGGAATAATGTTTCTTTGTTTGCTTTTCTGGATAGATTTGTTACAAAACCAGCAAACATTCATTTATTGGTTCATTCATTCATTCATTCATTCGTTCATTCATGTGCTGAGCACCTACTATGAGCCAGATGCACCAGGTATACTATGATGAACTAAATAGTTCCTTCCTAATGAGAGGAAAGCAGACATCAAATAAGAGAACAATAAAAAAGCGAATCAATAAATGACTACAATTTCAGGGTATCGTAAGTATAACTAAGCTAACAAGATAAGGTGATATGTTGCTTAGTGACTGAGGCAGCAAAGAGGAGCTACTTGACACAGGTTATTCAGAAAGGTGGGTCTGAGAGGGCAAATCTTAGCTGAGACTGAAGGAATACAAAGGAGCCAGCCACTGGAAGAAATAAAGGGAGAGTATTTCAGATGGAGGGAAAAGCTAGTGCAGAGGCAGATACAAACTGGGCATGTTTAAGGACCCAAAGAAGGGGCTGTGTGGCTGCAGTGGGGAGGGCAGGAAGTATGAGGGAAGTCCCCAATGCTTGTAGCCAGGTGGGGTACAGTGACATTTACTCACAGCACTCACCCACTCAGTATCTACACTGTCCCCCACCCCCCAAATTCTCTTCTGTGTTCTGGGGACAGAAAGATTTCTATGCTTTTGAATAGCTCTGAGCTCAGAGACAAGTATGTAAACAAATAGTCTAGGAGAAAATGAAACATGTGCTAACAGAGGTGTGTGCAAAGTGCTACCAGATTCCAGATAAGGAAAAGTAAACGATTTAGGAAGGAAGAGGAATGTCAGGTCAAGCTTCTCTGATGTGTCGACCTTTCAGCTTGCTCTTAAACAATTAGTAAGAGTGAAAAGTCAGAGAAGGCAAGAAGGACATTCCAAGCAGAAGATTCTATTTGTAAAGTGAGAGAAACTTTACATCCCCAGTGGGGATCTCTTGAAGGTCCAGTTGGAGCCTGAGCTATGAGGAGGTTGGGGAGTAGGAGAGGACATAATTTTAAGAGCTTTGACGATGATGCTAGAGAGCCTGGATTTGTCCAGAAGTAATGGGACGCAATGCTTTGATTTTAGAAGATAGCTGTGGCAGCTGCTGTGCAGGGTGAATTAGATAAGCAAACAGCTGGGGGCAGGAAGATGAACTTTGTTAGCTGCTGCAATAATCCAGGCAAGAAAGTAGAATTGGAATTATGGCAATGAGAGAAATAGAGCCTTGTAGTTTACAGGTGCAAGGAGAAAGAACAAACAAGGGCAGGGGGTAAGAGTAGGTCCAGCATAAATCAACAGCACTTGAGTCTGACCTGAATATGGCTTTTGGTGTGTCTTCTTAATTCCTTTATTTTATTGGCTCCTTTATTAAAGCTTGTACTTGATGCTGAAGGATTTAGTACTCTCTTTCTTCTTCCCCTTACACCTTCCAAGAGGATTATCTATTAATCCAAATGCTGACAGTCATCCATTTCCATTACAAAAATAGACCTTCTCTATAACAGGATCCTCACTGCAAGTAGATGAGCATTTTAAATAGAGCCTGAGAAGAAAATGATTCTCAGTATTTTCTATAATCCATGTTTATTGTATGAGGCTTTACTGTGTTTTATGTTAATGGAATTTACCAACAAAAGCAATGGACATCAAATTAAAATAAAAAATAAATGCAGTAAATATTGAGCATCTCATTTTATTCATTTCTTCATTCAGTAGGTGCTAAGAAGAAAGCACACTGCTGGGCACCATAGGACACACATGTAAGAATCAATCTTGGAGGGTTTAAATTCTGGCAGGGAATATTAGACACATAAATAACAATAATATGAGATAAAATGAGATATGTGCCATAAAGAAAGGCACAAGGTATCATGAATTTAAGAAGGAATGATTACTTCTGGTTGGTGTAGTCATGATGCCTTGATGAAATTGGGGATATTAAAGCTGAGGTTCAGTACAGGAGATTTTTCTTGTGGAAGAGACTTCACAAAGGCAGAGAGCTGAGGACAGGAGACACAGAATGAGTATTTAGTTTGGCTGGTCAGGAGTTGTGTATATGGAATCAACTAGAGTGAAGCCTGGTCTCAATGCCCCGCTGAGCAGCGGATGTGGCACAGCCGACTGAAGGCCGGCTTTGAACAGGAACTGGAACAATCTAAGAGTAAGTTTTTAAGGCGATTAATCTTGGCAGTGGTAGATGAAATAGATTAGATTGGAGAGAGATTGGAAACTGTTTAGAAGGCTATTGAAATAGTCTACAGCAGCAGTAATGAGAGTCTCAAATAAGAGTGGATGCCATGGAATAAAAAATGAAAGAGTGGACTTGAGAGGTCTTAGCAAAAGATCTCAAGTCACTCCGTTTTTCCAGAAGCAAAAGAAAGCAAAGCAGGTTTTATTTTTCCATACTGCTAAATCACAGTATGCTATTTTTGAAGAAAGATACAATTTTATCACATAATTTAAGAAAGTAACAGTATGACAATACTACTGAATTATTCTCTGGGTGATTTCAAATTTACTAATTAATTCTATTACTAATGACTTTTTTTTTTTTTTAATAAGAAACAAGGTCTCATTATGTTGCCCAGGCTGGTTTTGAACTCCTGGACTGTCCTGCCTAGGCCTCTCAAAGTGTTGGAATTAAGGCATGAACCACTGTGCCTGGCCTATTAATGATATTCTTAAAAAGTTTTTTCTAATTTTTAAGTAACAATTTTAATTAAAAAAGCAATACATATACAAGGTAAAATTCCAAACACTACAGAGCAGTATATGAAACGAAAACTGCTCTTTCATCTAAAGTCTCTGTCCCGTATTCCAGAGGCAACTGCTGTTATCACTTTCTAAGATATTGTTCAAATATTTTCTAGCCATTTAAAAGCCTATATACATACATATATTGTTCTCTATCTTTTCATTTCTCTTCTTTTTCTTTTTTTTAGCCATTTCATATGCTTGACTCCTCTGTCTTTTGACCTAATATGTTCCCATTCTGCCTTTTAATTTTTTTTTCTTCTCTGTTTCCACATGCTTTCTCCAGTATAGGATTTCTCAGCCTTTTCACTACTGACATTTTTGGCTGAATAATCCTTTGTTGTGGAGGAGCTCTCCTGGGCATTGCAGATGTTAGGAAGAATTCCTGGCCTCTTTGCCCAGATCCAAAATCTGGGCAAAGAAAATTTTTCTGGAAAGAATTCAGCATTCTAGATGCCAATAAAAACACTGATGTTTCATGGAAGGAGATCAAAATAGCAACATTAACAGGGGTCTGGAAGAAGTTGATTCTGACTTTTATAACTGACAGTTTCAAAATTTCCTTGAAGGAAGTAACTGTGGATGTGGTAGAAACAGCAAGAGAACTTGAATTAGAAGTGAACCCTGAAGATGTGACTAGATTGCTGCTATCTCATGATCAAATTTAAATGGATGAGGAGTTGCTTCACAGGGATGAACAAAGAAAGTGGTTTCTTGAGATGAGATCTACTCCTGGTGAAGATGCTGTGAACATTGTTGAAATGACAACAAAGGACTTAAACTCTTACAGAAACTTAGTTGATAAAGCAGTGGTAGGGTTTGAGAGGACTGACTCCAATTTTGAAAGAAGTTGTACTGTGGGTAAAATGCTATCAACAGCATTGCATGACACAGAGAAATTGTTCATGGAAAGAAGAGTACATGGATACAGCAAACTTCATTGTTGTCTTATTTTAAGAAATTGCCACAGCCACTCCATCCTTCAGCAACCACCACCCTGGTCTATTCGAAACCATCAATATCAAGGCATGATTCTCCACCAACAAAAAGCTTATGATTCACTGATGGCTCAGATGATCATTAGCATTCTTCAGCAATAAAGTATTTTTACATTAAGGTATGTGCCTTACTTTTTCAGACATAATGTCTTTGTACCTTTAATAGACTATGGTATAGTGTAAACGTAACTTTTATATGCACTGAGAAACAAAAAATTCATGTGACTCATTTTATTGGAATATTCACTTTAGTGCAGTGGTATGGAGCCAAACCTGTAATATACTGAGGTAAGCCTTCATATATCCTAAACACCATGAGATTCTCATTAAAGTAGAAACAAAATACATGCAAATAATTTTCCTGGGTATTTATGGGGGTTATGAAGAGTTATAGACATTAATCATCAAGGTTATGTTATTTGGAGAGGAAAAAACTAGACATATGAAAATGATACCAGCCTTACAAAGCAGAGCATATGGTGCTCAAATAAATGGTGAAGAGGCAAATGCTATTGAATTTAGAGGAAACAAGGAGGCAAGTTTTATAATTAAAACAATAATTTTTGAATGAATGATGGGGAATGTAAGGGCATATTGGTTAGGGTGGATGGCATACTGGAGCTGCTTAGACTCCGGCAAAACTAATAATGTAATAATCAAAGAATTCCCACTGAAAGACTGGGAAGTTCGCTTTAGATCTTTTGTCAAGTGATCCTGAAAACCTGAATGGGGTGGTATTTGAGAACGGAAAATCCAGGATTTTTTACTTATGTTTAAGGGGGCAAATAGTCCTTATACCGTATGTAATGTGGGGCCAAATAAACCTCTTGTCTTCTTCCCCTCATCCTTTTTACCCTTAAGTGAACATTTACTGTGTGTCAACTATATGTCAGTTCTTTACAAGGTACCAGGAATACAACTGTGAGTAGGACACACAGAAGGATTCAATTCTCATGGAAGTTTTGATCAAACAAACAGATACTTTGCATATAGAATGTATGAATTCTCTAGAAGATATTTCTAATCTCTAAACCATCTGTATTCATAATGCATATTTATGGTCTATTGTCTCTGTCTCTGTAAAGGCAATTAAATATTACCTTACAAACCTTCCAAATATGTTAGAAATTATAAGCTACACTGACCACAATAATTGATTTGCCACTGCAGTGCTACTCCGTCAGGACTGAGAGGCAGCAGGTATTCTATTTGTTTGAAATAACTTCCTAGATGTTTGGGTGAGACAGTGAGGAATTACTAATCAAACTGAAAATAGAGCCACGTGAAGAAAGTACAATGTAATTATCCAGTTGGAATTTGGCCAGTATGGTAAGACAGATTTCTCTCAATTCCTAAAGAAGAGAGAATGACAATGTTAAATTATGCTAAGCTTCAGCCATGAATATATTTCTGACTCAGGTACAGATCCCACATTATTTTTTGAATCTCTACCAGTCCTACATTCTTGATAACCCCACTGAAGAGTTCAGAGCCCTAGGAGCTTGGATATAAGCCATGAAAACATTTACTCGGGGAAAGCCCATTTCTCTTATGTGGACAGGAACATTTGTATAGTAGACATTTAGAAAAGCTCTATTAGTGTTTAGGGCTGTAAGCTCTCTGAATGAGGGGTAGAAGTTGTACCAAATATATTAGTATCAACTCATTGCTAGAAGCTGAGTGCTGTTTAGAAAACAACATGTTCAATCCTAAATCTGGGAGGACAACGGCTTTTTTCATCACAGACACATTGAGAATTTCTCAAAAGCTATTAATATGACCCCCCGCAAACTGTTTCTCTCTCACACACACCTACATGTATATGTGCAGATGCATTGTGTGCACACATTTATATGTAATTTCAAGGGTTGGAAGGCATCAGCTTCTCTGAATTCAGTCTATGGGCCCTCACACTCCAGGTTTAGAAGCTATAGTTTGGTCAGCTTGATTCTCTATAGGCTGCTGCTTCAGGCTAAGAAAACTAAATTCTCTCCTTTAACACAAGAACTGCTAAGGAATCTATCATCTCAGTGCTATTTGGAAATTTGGGTTAAATAGTTTGCATATAAAGAGGCTTTACATGTTGAGTTTCTTTTATCTTAATATATATCTATCTTTATCTCATCAGAAAACAGATTGTATTTTTATTTTCTCTCTTTCAAGGAAATGATAAAAATAATCCTTATATAACTTATTTACTCAGTCTTCAGTTCATTGTTGCCTTTTTTTGATGGCAAATTTCTTGGGGTTAGTTACTTAAAAATACTTCCAAAATTATTCTACAAATTATAAATGCTTTAACATTGCTAATATTTTGTGATTTTTTTTAACTCTGAAAAAAAAATAGGGTATTTGAATCAAATAATTCAATTGGATTTTTTTCTTGGGATATTTAAAATAAATTACTAGACACTCCAATGTGCCAGGTATACTTTGAAGTTACTTCTTTAAAACCACTGTTTATTTATTTATTTATTATTATTACTATTTTTTGAGACAGAGTTTCGCTGTTGTTGCCCAGGCTGGAGTACAATAGCGCAATCTCAGCTCACTGCAACCTCTGCCTCCTGAGTTCAAGCAATTATCCTGCCTCAGCCTCCCGAGTAGCTAGGATTACAGGCACCCACCACCATGTGTGGCTAATTTTTTGTATTTTTAGTAGAGATTGGGTTTCACTATGTTGGCCAGGTTGGTCTCGAACTTCTGACCTCAGGTGATCCACCCACCTTGGCCTCCCAAAGTACTGAGATTACAGGCATGAGCCACTATGCCCAGCCCACTGTTTATTTATTTTTTTATTAAAGAATTAGAACATGTTTATACCATCTCACTGGGTATTCTTTATTCTTTTAAAAAGGATCTTTGGTCTAGCTCTCACAGCAGTCACTCATTTATCCTCCCTTCTTTCTTGCATGATTTACTACAATGGGACATATTGAGATAGTCAATCAACACATTTATTATCTATTTTACAAGGTATTATGTCAGATGGGATGGGGAATCCAAAGATGTTTAAGACAGGTCTTCCGGAGAATATAATCTATTGTCAAAGATATGGTATGAACCAGATAATATAAACTTAATGTTAAGACTGTACCTATAGTTTTGCTTGTAGAGGTTAAATATATTTCATGCTAGATTTATTTGGCAAGTGGTAACTATATTTTACCCCAGAACTCCATAGTAAATAGAGGATTTAACATCATCTATTAAAATAGATGATTAAAATAGATAAAATAGAGGATTTTATCATAAATAAAGAGCATTTAATAAAGCTCTTATGGAATAACATTTTAAAAAATTTGTGTTTATTTCTTACCAGAGAGGCCTGTCAAATTTGCATCTTTGATGAAAATTTCAGTTATTCCAAGAGTCTTCAAAACATCTTTTAAATCAATTTCCTGTTCCACTGTGAACCTGGAGAACACATAGGGAGAAAAATATTTAGTTACAGCATCTTGTTACCTGGAACAAGAACAAAGTGTTAGATATGTGGATATTTAAAGTCTGCTTTATGGAGAGTAAATTATGCTAAAACTGGCTTTTGACTGCAATTAGCATTTGATTGAACATGGAAAAATAGGTGGCGTCAAAGAGATTGACATAACAAAATAGAATTTAAACACATAAATAGGAAAATATATGATATAGACACAAAACCATAATATATGGTACAACAAATGAGTTTTGAGATCAAGTATCATTACCATATGATTACTTAGTATCATAGTATTGAGTAAAACTTGTAAATGAGTAGCTTTCAAAATCCTTTGACATAGTAGTAATATATTTGATTTTTTTTTAAGCTGGAGATGACTAATCATACATTTACCTTGGTTATTTCATTCTCTTCTTAGTATCCTGGTCAATTTATGTTCCTTTCCCTCTGCCACTATGCAACTCCCACCCACATCAATGCCATGGACAAGGTTAAATTAGACCCAAATTCTGTTTTACAATAAATACATTTAGCATTTCAGCTCCCTACAACTCAGAGAAAGCAAAAATAAAACGCACTACATTAAAAAATGTATGTTTATGGTTATAGTGATCTCTAAAACATAAACCTGTTCTCATGATATCATCACACAAAAACCTATCAATCAATGGAGAGTGAGTTAAATATTATATCTTAAAAATCATGTGCTTTTACACTGAAGAATTTTTTTTTTTACTTTAAGTTCTGAGATACATGTGCAAAACATACAGGTTTGTTACATAGGTATACATGTGTCATGGTGGTTTGCTGTACTTATCAACCCATCATCTAAGTTTTAAGCTTGACGTGCATTAGGTATTTGTCCTAATGCTCTCCCTCCCCTTGCCCCCCACTCCCTCAGACAGGCCCCAAGGTGTGATGTTCCCCTCCCTAAGTCTATGTGTTCTCATTATTCAACTCCAACTTATGAGTGAGAACATCCGGTGCTTAGTTTTCAGCTCCTGTGTTAGTTTGCTGTGGATGATGGTTTCCAGCTTCATCCATGTCCCTGCAAAGGAAATTAACTCATCCTTTTTTATGGCCTCATAGTATTCCATGGCATATATATGCCACATTTTCTTTATCCAGTCTATCATTGATGGACATTTGGGTTGGTTCCAAGTCTTTGCTATTGTAAATAGTGCTTCAATATACATACATGTGAATGTGTCTTGATAATATAATGGTTTGTAATCCTTTGGGTATATACCTAGTAATGGGATTGCTGGGTCAAATGGTATTTCTGGTTTTAGAAAACAGCATGGTACTCCAAAACAGATATATAGACCAATGGAACGCATCTACAACCATCTGATCTTTGACAGACCTGACAAAAACAAGAAATGGGGAAAGGATTCCCTATTTAATAAATGGTGCTGGGAAAACTGACTAGCCATACGCAGAAAACAGAAACTAGACCCCTTCCTTAACACCTTATACAAAAATAAACTCAAGATGGATTAAAGATTTAAATGTAAAACCTAAAACCATAAAAATCTTAGAAGAAAACCTAGGCAATACCATTCAGGACATAGGCATGGGCAAAGACTTCATGACTAAAACATCAAAATCAATTGCAACAAAAGCCTAAATTGACAAATGGGATCTAATTAAACTAAAGAGCTTCTGCACAGCAAAAGAAACTATCGTCAGAGTGAACAAGCAACCTACAGAATGGGAAAAATTTTTGCAATCTATCCATCTGACAAGGTCTAATATCCAGAATCTACAAAGAACTTAAACAAATTTACAAGAAAAAGCAACCTCATCAAAAAGTGGGCAAAGGATATGAACAGACATTTCTCAAAAGAAGACATTTATGCAGCCAGCAAACACACGAAGAAAAGCTCATCATCGCTGGTCGTTAGAGAAATGAAAACAAAAACCACAATGAGATACCATCTCACGCCAGTCGGAATGGTGATTATTAACAAGTCAGGAAACAACAGATGCTAGCGAGGCTGTGGAGACATAGGAATGCCATTACACTGTTGGTGGGAGTGTAAATTAGTATACTTAAGAGTTTTTTTAAACAAAAGAATCATAGGTCTTTATTTTTGTTTTAATTGACCTTATGAATTATTATATATGTGTATCAATTTTGAAAAAAGAAAACATTATTTTAAAACAAAATGAAAATAAATATAGTGATCGTAAACAGAATATTAACTTAAAAAATAGTTTCCACAGCAAGCCAGATTGGTCTTAATATGGACTCTTCCCCAAACTAATGAATTGTATCACCAAACTTTCTCGTGAAAGACACGGACCAAGCGTGCCTGCATCAAGTAACACATTTTTGGGTGTGTGAGACAGGGTTTCACTCTGTCACCCACGCTAGAGTGCAGTGGCATGATCACACCTCACTGCAGCCTCGAACCCCCAGGCTCAAGCAATTCTCCTGCCTCAGCCTCCCAAGTAGCTAGGACTACAGATGCACATCACAGCACCCGGCTTCTATTTTTTGTTTTTAATTTGTTTGTATAGATGTGGGTCTCGCTTTATTGCTGAGGCTGATCTTGAAATTCTGGTCTAAAGCGATCTTCCTGCCTCAGCCTCCTGAGTAGCTAGGACTACAGACATGAAACACCACGCCTGAAAAAATACATTTTTATTTATTTATTTATTTATTTATTTATTTTTTTATTATACTTTAGGTTTTAGGGTACATGTGCACAATGTGCAGGTTTGTTACATATGTATCCATGTGCCATGTTGATTTCCTGCAAAGGCATTTATTACTTTTATTTTAAAAGTGAAAACAACTGGTTAGAACAAAATGCTTCACTTTTTCTAAGATGTTGCCTCCTAATTAATACAGATTATAAATATAAAATTTTAGGCCATAGGTTGTTCTCTTAACAGAGAAAAGTCCATGATAGTCAACAAAAAGTTTCATTAGCATCATTTCTAATGTCTGGTTTTAAGGAAAATGAGAAGGAAATGATGGCAGTAAACAAAAGGAATGATTAGTGGAAAACAGTTTAGCAGGTTCACAGTTATGGAAAAATATGATTGACAGATGAGTACATGTATCTGAAACAAACAAAACTGAGTGCTAAATTTTATCTAAATTTTGCACTTTGACTTAATATTCTTTATTTTGTTTTCTACTAAAAGCAGGTATGGACTGTGAAGTAGACTTGTTCTATGGTATCCATCTCAAAAAAGGGAATGAGTAAGAAAATACAGAATGTCTTAGATAATACATTCAATAGCTTAAAATATTTATGTATGTATGCGTTTGCTTATTGTTACTATTTATTTTTGAACACTTATGTGGAGCTTAGGATATGCCAGAAACTTGCAAGAATATAAAACAGGTATTAATTTAAATATCACCACAACCCTTGAAGCAGGTATTTTTGTTATTCTCAGGTAATAGAAAACATTGAGTAGCAGAAAGATGAAATAACCTGTATAACCAAGGTCATACAGTTAATAAGTGGCAAAGCAGGGCTATGGATCCAGGTGGTATTACAGTTGTCCTGATCCATTTAAAATAAGAAAGAGAAGGAAGATATTAGTCAGGGATTTTTTTTGCTTCTTAAAAGCAGCTTAGTTTGTTTCACACTTTGGTGATGAAACACTAATTAATCAGGTGATGATGAGTGACCGATCCAGGCGAACTTCAGCAAGTTTCTTAATTTCTGAGGCTCAGTTTTGGCACAGGAAAATGGCAATAATAATACCTATTTCATAGTATTGTTGGAAAGATTAAATAAGGTTACATCTTAGGATGGTGCTAGCATGCAGGAGGCATGCAATGAGGAGTAGATACCATTAATACCATTTATTATATTGTAGTTATGTATAACATGTCACATTATTATAGATGTTAGGGTGTTGTACGTTTGCATTCCAGTAGTAATTGGTGTAATTTGATTAAATAGCTATATTAATCCCTGCCACCTTAACTGTAAATTAGCCGAATCTATTGTCTTATTTATTCCAATATTTGCAATATCTAGCATAAGACAAACCACATAGGATGCAAATGAAATAAAATCTAGGTGTTTGTAAGACTTTGTTCAAAGTTGAAGATAGGGAGTAAATAATCTCCAGTTGTCCATTCTTGGACTTTTTTAAACATCAAACTATTGAAAAATAGTGATTATTTGTTTATTATTTCTTTCCTCTTAATATAAGCTAATATTAATATAAATAATCATTATCTCCCATATATTGAGTGCTTACTATGTTTCAGGCACTATGCAAATCCTTTTATGAATAATATATTATTTAATAATTTCTATGATGCTCTCGAACAACCCTATGAGATAAGTGTCATTATCTCCTGGCTGCAGAAGGCTAAACTGAAGCTTAAAAGAGCTAAGCAACAAGCAACTTTCTCTAATCACACAGATAAGAGATGGTAGAATGAGGATATGAATGGGGAGGTCTTTCTGACAGTCAAGCCCCCACATAACTAATCACTATAATTCCAACAACAACTTTTAAAAATAAAAAAAATTAGAAGTAGATTTTACATTTCATAAATTATAAACATTAAAAGCCATGACACTGCTTTTATAAAGCCAAAGGGCACGCCTGTTTTAATAAAGGCATACAATGTAATTTCTGCATTTGCAACTTTCTACCTGAATAAGTTGAAGAGGCATATGGAGGGTAGAGGTTTGAAGACCTGCAGAACAAGTGTTAGAAAATAACAAATATCTCCTAGGTAGGAGACTATAACACATATAAGGATTAAAAACCCAATCATACCCTTTGTAGAAAAATCTAATGAAAAGCACTCATGTTAATAAACAAAATCAGGGCCGGGTGCGGTGGCCCACGCCTGTAATCCCAGCACTTTGGGAGGCTGAGGCAGGTGGATCACCTGAGGTCAGGAGTTCGAGACCAGCCTGGCCAATTTGGCGAAAACCCATCTCTACTAAAAACACAAAAATTAGCTGGACATGGTGGCACGTGCCTGTAATCCCAGGTACTTGGGTAGCTGAGGCAGGAGAATGGCTTTTGAACCTGGGAGGTGAAGGTTGCAGTGCTCTTGCAGAGCCAAGATTGTGCCATTGCATTCCAGCCTGGGTGACAGAGTGAGATTCTGTCTAAAAGAAAAACAAAACAAAACAAAACAACAACAAAAAAAAAACAGACGACTTACGTAGTTTTCTTTACAAACATGAAACTAAAATGCTTTATTAATAGGCAATTATTTCAAAATATCAGGATAGTTTCTGGTTACAAAATAGAGAACCACTTCACATCCTTTGATGTCCAACACTCTGATCACAAATGACAAATCTGAGACTACAAAGCCAGAGTAGACTGATACTACATACAGCAAGGTACATCTGCTTCCAAGTATTAAAGTATTTGATGCTGACTTTAGAAAAATCTTTTTATATCTAAGCTATATCAGTAAAGACTCAAAAGGAAGCATATACACTGAAGAGGAGAAAATTCAAAAGAATCAAGTTTAAAAAATTCAATTTAGAGAGAAGTATATATAAAGCTACCTATAAGATTAACACAGCGTAAATACCAGGACTTAAAATGTACACTAAACAAATTACAATAATATTAATAATAGGTAATAATTACATAATGCTTACGCTGTAGCAGATTTTATACTTAAGTGCTTTTTGGGTGTTTTACATAAATATTTTATATATGAAACAAACTATTTTTGCTACCATGGATAAATGGAAGGATCTGGCAATCTTATTTAAATCTTAGAGATGTACAACCATGTATATAAATCTTGTGGTATTTCATTGGATTTGGTAATGGGTACAGCAATCTTAGCTTTTCTTGAATAGATTCTTATATTTTGGATAAAAATACAATTTCAATTCAGCATCTAATTTCTGTAGAACTTACTGTTAAGGGGGATAAATTGCTAAAATACAAAAGCAATTTCTTCTTCTGCATGACCCTCCCCTGCAAATACCCTCCCCTTTACCTCTTAAAGACAGCATTTTATATATTTTTATTATTTTAATAATAATCTACAAGAAACTTAAATTTACAAGAAAAAAACCATCAAAAAGTGGGCAAAGGGTATGAACAGACACTTCTCAAAAGAAGACATTTATGCGGCCAACAAACATATGAAAAAAAGCTCATCATTACTGGTCATTAGAGAAATGCAAATCAAAAGCACAATGAGCTACCACCATCTCATGCCAGTTAGAATGGTGATCATTAAAAAGTCAGGAAACAACAGGTGCTGGAGAGGATGTGGAGAAATAGGAATGCTTTTACACTGTTGGTAGGAGTGTAAATTAGTTCAATCATTGTGGAAGACAGTGTGGCGATTCCTCAAGGATCTAGAACCAGAAATACCATTTGACCCAGCCATCCCATTACTGGGTATATACCCAAAGGATTATAAATCATTCTACTATAAAGACACGCGCACATGTATGTTTATTGCAGCACTATTCACAATAGCAAAGACTTGGAACCAACCCAAATGTCCATCAGTGATAGACTGGATGAAGAAAACGTGGCACATATATACCATGGAATACTATGCAGCCAAAAAAAGAATGAGTTCATGTCCTTTGCAGGGACATGGATGAAGCTGGAAACCATCATCCTCAGCAAACTAACACAGGAACAGAAAACCAAACACCACATGTTGTCACTTACAAGTGGGAGTTGAACAATAAGAACGCATGGACACAGGGAAGGGAACATCACACACCGGGGCCTGTTGGGGGGTTGGGGGCTTGGGAACGGACAGCATTAGGAGAAAAACCTAATGTAGATGATGGGTTGATGGGTGCAGCAAACCACCATGGCACGTGTATACCTATGTAACAAACCTGCATGTTCTGCACATGTATCCCACAACTTGAAGTATAAAGAGAAAGTTCAAAAAATATATATAAAGGCATTTTAATATGAAAAAAATAAAAAGCTCAAAAAACCTTTTATTTTAGATTCCAGGGATACATATGTAGGTTTGTTTCATGGGTATATTGCATATTGCTGAGGTTTAGGATACAAATGATCCTGTCACCCAGATAGTGAGCATAGCCCACAATAGTTTTTCGACCCTTGCCCCCTTTCCGTCTTCCCTCCTCTAGACATCCTCAGTGTCTGTCGTTGCCATCTTTATGTCCATGAGTACCCAACATTTAGCTCCCACTTATAAGTGAGAAAATGCAGTATTTGGTTTTCAAGGACAGTGTTTGAAAGCTGTTTGTATAAATTCTAGCAAAATAGAAAGTAAAAGTACCTGTCAAGCAGGACAAGAATGTGGTCAAAATACAGAAATGCAAGTTGCATTTTCAGAGTAATATCTCTCTGTGGATAAAACTATGCAAACCATTAAAATTGATACTTGAGTAAACACAGAGTATAGCTACAAAAAACATTTTTACCTTTGCTAAAAATGGGTCACATAAATCATTACCATTATCAAACATTTAGTGGATCCTAATGTTGTAAAATGGAGAAGGTGGAGAGTTTCACATTGATTATTATAATATATAAGTATTTGAAAAGAGCCATTCTGTTAAAAGGGGAATCTAGAGTTATTTATTTTGCTATTTAGCCTCCCTATCTATGCATTAGCCATGTACAGGGAGAATTTATGGAACTCCTGGAAAAATTGATACATGATAATTACCTGTGCCTAATTTAGTACAGGCATTAATATGAGCAAGACAGCCAAACTATTTCATAATTGAAGAGTATCTCTTAGGAAATGAAAATTTAATTTTCTTCTGCTGCCACATTCAATTTCTCAGTGGACAGGACCTGGAGGCCACATTTTCTAGTGAATATGGTTGAATTAGAATGTATAATATTTAGTAAGCACTCATTTAGAATTCTGTTAATATACTCCTAAATAACTTTGCATCTTCACAGAATTGGAGCATTTGGAAGCATTGCACTTAATTCATGGATTTAATAAGAGAAGCATTAACACTGTACTGAATTTCTCATTTTATCAAAAGGAATTCTGCATAAAATGCAAGAAAAAATACAAAATTAATTGTGAAAGGTCATTAGATGAGGGTTAACGTGGACTAAATGTTTTGTAAGTTTAGGCCTGATTTACATAGTAATTTAAATTTAATCATTCATATTCAAAAGTAAATTGTTCTTTGGAATTAAGGTACATTGTTTATATATTTAGTATATAAATGTCAATTATCATACATAACAAAAAAACTCTTGGCAGGTATTCATTAACTACCTCTCCTTAAGAATAGACTTATAATGGAATATTTCTACATATATGTATTATCATGGAAACTTATGCATGCTAAATATCTTAGCCAAAAAGATTTGGGTTATGATTGCCTTGACTTTTGTATGCAGACAAGAAAATATGTGGCTATATATAGCCATATGCAGAAAATTGAAACTAGATCCCTTCCTTACACCTTATACAAAAGTTAACTCAAGATGGATTAAAGACTTAAATGTAAAACCAAAAACTATAATAACCCTAGAAGAAAACCTAGGCATTACCATTCAGGACATAGACACAGGCAAAGATTTCATGACAAAAACATCAAAAGCAATTGCAACAAAAGCAAAACTTAATAAATGGGATTTAATTAAATTAAAGAGCTTCTGCACAGCAAAAGAAACTATCATCAGAGTGAACAGAAAACCTACAGAAAGGGAGGAAATTTTTCCAATCTATCCACCTGACAAAGGTCTAATATCCAGAATCTACAAGGAACTTAAACAAATTTACAAGGAGTAAACAATCACATTAAAAAGTAGGCAAATGGCATGAACAACACGTCTCAAAAGAAGACATTTATTCAGCCAACAAACATGAAAAACAGCTCAACATCACTGATCATTAGAGAAATTCAAATCAAAACCACAGTGAGATACCATCTCACGCCAGTCAGAATGGCAATTATTAAAAAGTCAAGAAACAACAGATGCTGGCAAGGCTCTGGAGAAAAAGGAACGTTTTTACACTGTTGGTGGAAATGTAAATTAGTTCAACCATTGTGGAAGACAGTCAATCCTCAAAGATCTAGAACCAGAAATACCATTTGACCCAGCAATCCCATTACTGGGTATATACCCAAAGGAATATAAATCATTCTATTATAAAGATACATGCACACATATGTTCATTGCAGCACTATTCACAATAGCAAAGACATGGAATCAACCCAAAATGCCATGCCCATCAAGGACAGACCAGATAAAAAAAATGTTGTACATATACATCATGGAATACTATGCAGCTATAAAAAGGAATGAGATCATGCCCTTTGCAGGGACATGGATGGAGCTGGGAGCTATTATCTTCAGCAAACTGACACAGGAACAGAAAACCAAACATTGCATGTTCTCACTCATAAGTGGGAGCTGAACAATTAGAACACATGGACACAGGGAGGGGAACAACACACATTGGGGCCTGTCAGGTGTTGTGGGGAGGGAGAGCATCAGGATAAATAGCTAATGCATACAAGGCTTAATACCTAGGTGATGAGTTGATAGGTGCAGCAACCACCATGGCACATGCTTACCTGTGTAACAAACCTGCACATTCTGCACATATATACAAGAACTTAAAATAAAATAAAATATATAAAATAGAAAATATATGGCTACATATTATTTATAATTATATATTATGAATATATGACATGACGTGCTATATAATAAATTATGACATAACATAATATTCCATATTATGAATATATTATAAAACATAATTTTCCAGGCAAAAACTCCATAGTTCCAAATAGATCTCCTTCACTTACATAACAAACTATCAGCTAAGTTTTTAGAAACATTGATATTTACATAAAATGTAATCCTTAAATGATAATTCCTAAAATTAGAATAAATATGAATGGGTTAATCAGTTATTAATAATTCATCTTTAATACTAATAACTTATTTATCACCTTAATGCTCACAGTAATTAATCATACTTGAACAATTTTCTTAATATGGAATGTGTTTTAACTGTACTTTCACATACATACATACATACATACATATATATTTAGTCTCTTTTTATTGATATGTCTTGTTTTTGAGACTAAAATTTATATAGTATGCTAATAAACATGTTCCACGTGTTTACTGGCCTAGTTCTCCTACTAGGTTTTAAGGTATTCAAGGATAGAATAAACATTTTCAGTTCAGTTTCATTTTGCAAACACTTACTGTGTTCTTTCTATAAGAAGGAAAACTGGCTCTACCCTAGAACTTACAGAAAGGAAACTAGCCCTACAAAAAGATAATGTTATTATGGGATGGTAACAAGTAATAACAGAAATAAGTGAAGCAAAAATGAGGGTAACTTGCTCCAGGTAGTTCATGGGAGGCTTCAGAGAAGAACTGGTTCTAGAGGTGTACCCTAAAGGCTAAGCAACACTATCTTGGGAAAGAAATATGAGGAGGGCAGTTTAGGCCAATGCAAACACATAAGTGGAGATTCAGAGACATGAAAAGAGCATGTTGTATGTGGCATAATCACAAGCACATGGACAGAACATGCTACAACATGCTTGATGTGGTGAGTGGCCAGAAATGGGGTTGAGAAGGGGATGGCATTCAGGACATTAAAGGCATTGTGCGCATCTTATTCTTTTAGCCACAGGGAGAATTTTGAGCAGAGTTGCATCTTCCTGCTAATTTATGGTTGCATCTCAGCACCTAGCACAGTGACTTGTTTGCAGTTCTTCTAGCAATGTCAGAGATTGTTTCCTCTCCAGTCATAATCAATCTTAAGTGTTAATAAAATACAGAAGACTGTCAATGCAAATGATATTCAGACAAAATAGATAAATTTTCTAAAACAAAGACAAGAACGTTGAATTATATCTGAAACTAGGTCTTGATGAATAGCACCGAATGAACCAATAAGTGAGCATGTGTCTACGGGAAGGACCACATGAGTATGAAAGAAATGACTATGAAAGAATACTAAAAAGAAGAAAATCAAAGAAGAAGGAGAAGGAGAAAAAGAAGGAGAAGAAAGAGAAGGAGAAGAACAAGAATAAGAAGAGAGTGGCACAAGAATTATAATTTGAAAGCAGTTCCAAGAGTTTTTCTGGGTCAGATTTTCATTGATAGCCCATCATCCATGCTGTGGGAGGGGTGACACAGGAACCTCATACCTGGGCAAGTATACTTCTACTTTTTGCTTCTTCACAGAGTTTGCCCATTCTTCAATCAGCTGTGCTTTGACTAATGGCTCCAGAGTAGCAAGAGGAACTTCCTGTCTGGACAGCACCAGCATCATGCTTATTTCATTTCCTTCGTATGGTATTTCTAGGACTTGGTAGATACCACCAGCTTCATTGGAGCCATCACTAAATTCCCCTAAAAAAAATAAAGGCCATAAAAGACGCATATCAAACCTTAAAAAAAGCTGGGGGCGAGGGATGAAAGACTACATATTTGGTACAGTGTACACTGCTCCGGTACTTGTGCAACAAAATCTCACAAATCACCACTAAAGAAGTTTTCCATGTAACCAAAAACACCTGTTCCCCAAAAGTATTGAAATAAAATCTAAAAAAATGAAAATAAATCAAAAGGTTTACATTTGTTATATATGTTTCTTCCCAAATAGTATATAGAATATAAAGAAATTCAAGCATCTGATAAAAAGCAGGTTTATTTGAAAATAGGCCCTAAAATTCAAATAAGTTCACAGCCCTGTATAATTTATTTTATTTTAGAATCCACAGAATTATTTCACATTTGTAATAACATGTATTCAAGACTTGCTTTTTATTTTTAAATGAGATAATTCAATATATCTAAAGTGTAGCATTAGAAACAACAAAAAGCCCTGGTTAGAAAAATAAAGCCTTGGCTCCAAGTTGACTGTAAAGCACATTGATCAATATTCACCTGATTTTTAAGAAGGGAAAATCTGACCATTTAATACCTGGCACTTTATTATCACAAAAACTACAAGTTTTAAAGCAAAGTTTGCAGAGTCAAAATGAAATCTAAGCATTGTATAATATTTAGCTATTATATTTGTGAATATTGATATCTCCAAATCAGGTAATTAGGTAAATGAGGTAATCGGCTTTGTGCTCTATGAACTTAGCAAATTATTACAAGTCAATATAGTGGATAAGAAAGACTAATACCCTAAACTTCTGAAGAGTCCAATAAAACATCTTTGAAAATAATGCCAAAGATATTGAATTATATTAAAAATTATAGGCTCTCAACAAATTAAAGTATAAACAAACAATTATGTTTGGCCATACATACACATGTCTAAAATCAAATTTTTTAAAAAAGTCCTTGTATGAGAAGAACGTTTGTAATTTAAAAAGTGGTACAGAGCCCAAATCAAGTGCTTCATGGGACATATGGTTCACTAAAACCCATCCTAAACCCAATGAGTTTTTGGAGTAAATCAGAACATTCTCACACAATGTCAGGTATTTTCAGACGAATAAAGCTACTCTGCAGGTGTGGTCGACTTATGAATTTGAAAATACACTGGAAACCATCAATGAATATAAGATTCACTCAGAAGCTAATTAGAGGGTTTTTAAAATGGAGCCAAAAAAATTGAATTGTAGCCCGAGTTAGACTGACAAGGAGTTTGAGTAATGAATACTTCATGTTTTTCTTAGAAATGTGTTGATATTCTGCAAGAAGAGAGAAATAAAAGCAAAAAATGTCTTACCATAATAAAATTCTCCTTGTTGATACATCATCGGAATTTGGACTTCACTTTCATCATCTTTAGTGAAAGAAAAGGTTCTAGTATTTTCAGGCCTAAACTGTGACTTCCAGTTCCCCTTGAAATAGACAGCATTGATGAGGGCCAGATAAGTGGCAGCGTCAAAATCCCTTGGGGATACCAAATCTTTCACCAGATCTATTTAGGAAAAAATGAATAGATAAAAATTCATGTTAAACTGGAAGATTAAGGGGGACCAGAAGATTTTCAAACCACCATCTGATAGAGTGGTCCAGAGAAACTGTACACCAAATTTACAATGAAAATAAAAAGTATCTTACTTTCAAAGGGAAAAGAGTTACACACACACACACACACACACACACACACACACACACTATATATAAAAGCAATTAACGGCATTCAAAACACCCATATCACCTGAAATAGTACTAGTAGCTTCTTGATACACAAACTACAGAACCACATACAATATGAGCTTAGACTTAATCACTTTCTAGTTGCAATGATGCATGTAAAACTCTTAACATAGAGTAAACACTCAGTAAATGCTTCAAAGTTTATTCTGTTTTTTGTTTGTTTGTTTGTTTTACAAACAGTCTCTCTGTGTCACCTAGGCTGGAGTGCAGTGGTATGATCTCTGCTCACTGCAAACTCTGTCTCCTGGGTTCAGTGATTCTCATGCCTCAGCCTCCTGAATAGCTGGGATTATAGGTGTGTGCCACCACACCTGGCTAATTTCTGTATTTTTAGAAGAGATGGGGTCTCACCATGTTAGCCAGGCTGGTCACGAACTCCTAGCCTCAAGTGATCCACTCCACTTGGCCTCCCAGAGTGCTGGGATTATAGGCACGAGCCACCGCGCCCAGCCCTAAGTTTATTCTTGGACAGTGTACACGATTAAATTATCAATTTCAAATTCTTCCCTGTGTATACTGGACATCATTCTGCCAATATACCAGTTGCTTTTGGGTAGGTGAAAACAGATGAATGAAAGCCAGCTTAAATCATGATGCATTAGTGTTTATCATCTGAAGTATTCCTTTCTAAATCTATTTTAAAAGATATTGGGTCTTTGCTGTTTGCTAAATGTGTCTAAAGGAGTTTGAAAACAAATGGGTTTTAATAGTTGAATCTACTTCATATGGATTATCACCCTTGATTTATTCTTTGAATATTAAAAGACTACATTTAAGTTTCTTTTATTGTAACCTTTTTTTAATCTCATAGATAAAAAACATAAGACAAAAATTTGCTCTGTATTCTCTCATTGTATTAATCATGGTGCTTCTTAAGGTAAAAGATGCCTACATCTTGGAGATTAAGGGATATTGAGTATCTGTTCAGGGTTATTTTTGTTGCTGTTCCAGTGTAAAGTTCAAGATTAACATGATTTGGGTAGCTTTGAAAATATGGCTTCATTTAATGGACAGCTATAAAAACTTACTTTTAATTTAGTCTCAATTTTTGGACTGTGATTTCAATTATTTTGCTGGTAAAATTGGAAAATAAAATGCTAAAATAGGAAACATTTGGAAACCCTAAATACATTTGAAAAATATAAAATAGCAATAAAATTTCGAATGAATGCATCTCATTCTAATTCCTCTCCATTTTGGGGGGCTTAAAATAAGCTGCTCTTTTGAAAATGAATCATATACAAATGTTTTAAATTACCAGTGAAGTTCTTTGGTTCAAAAGCCAACAAACATGTATAAACTCTGATTTTTAACTCTTTTTTACTCTATTTTAATCACATTGTTATGACAGCCAACTGCCATTCTATCTAGTAACTAATTTATTAAATAGGACAAGCAAAATTCCATAAAGTGGTTAAGATTACAGAGGAAACTCATCAATCAGAGTGCAGATTTCAGATTATCACTGCCAAATTCTATATATGCCAAAAGATTTAACTTCTTTCTCAAATGTTCGTTCATAACAATGTTTCTCAAATAGACCATAATCTATACAAAATAATTATTAGATACCCAACTAAATGCTCTCAAACATTCAAAATGCAAAAGGAGCAAGGAGGAAATACTTTCAGAAGTTAAAGACAGTTAAAACTAAGCTACTAGAGGAAGAAAGGAACCAAGTGACATACTGTTTGTGTTATTCTCCACCCACTTATTGATGTAGTTGGCCACGGCTACATTTTGACTGAAGTCCACATGATTCACTTCCGCATTAAAATATTTTTTCATCATTTGTAAAAACTCCTCATTGACATGAAATCCATTTTGCACAAACAAGGAATTGGCAATTTTCATCACATACTGGCTCTGTTTAGCAGTTACCATGTTAGAAAACTCCTTCAAGAAAGAAAATTCTTCACCTGAAAGATGAGAAAGGATAAGTTTATTTGTAGAACAAACACAGTGAAATGTCAAGGAGAGTGGAGGAGCATTAAAGCACAGCAAGGGAGATTAACTGAACAGGCACCCAGGGGAAAAGTGCCAGGCTTTCCCCCACATTGATATGGTCCAATACTTGTACTATTTCTAGATGTTCAAATTAACGTTTTGCAAGTTAATATCAACTACTGATATTATTTTTTATTTCATTGCTATTTTGCTACAATCTATAGAGACTGTTTTCTTTCAAATTACTAGGTTACTTTGATGAAATTAAACTTCTTTTATACTGTTAGAAAAAAGTACCTAGTTTCACTGGTACCAAAACAGAGATATAGATCAATGGAACAGAACAGAGCCCTCAGAAATAATGCCGCATATCTACAACTATCTGATCTTTGACAAACCTGACAAAAACAAGCAATGGAGAAAGGATTCCCTATTTAATAAATGGTGCTGGGAAAACTGGCTAGCCATATGTAGAAAGCTGAAACTGGATCCCTTCCTTGCACCTTATACAAATATTAATTCAAGATGGATTAAAGACTTAAATGTTAGACCTAAAACCATAAAAACCCTAGAAGAAAACCTAGGCAATACCATTCAGGACATAGGCATGGGCAAGGACTTCATGTCTAAAACACCAAAAGCAATGGTAACAAAAGCCAAAATTGACAAATGGGATCTAATTAAACTAAAGAGCTTCTGCGCAGCAAAAGAAACTACCATCAGAGTGAACAGGCAATCTACAAAATGGGAGAAAATGTTCGCAACCTACTCATCTGACAAAGGGCTAATATCCAGAATCTACAATGAACTCAAACAAACTTACAAGAAAAAAACAAACAACCCCATCAAAAAGTGGGCAGAGGACATGAACAGACACTTCTCAAAAGAAGACATTTATGCAGCCAAAAAACACATGAAGAAATGCTCATCATCACTGGCCATCAGAGAAATGCAAATCAAAACCACAGTGAGATACCATCTCACACCAGTTAGAATGGCCATCATTCAAAAGTCAGGAAACAACAGGTGCTGGAGAGGATGTGGAGAAATAGGAACACTTTTACACTGTTGGTGGGACTGTAAACTAGTTCAACCATTGTGGAAGTCACTGTGGCGATTCCTCAGGGATCTCGAACTAGAAATACCATTTGACCCAGCCATCCCATTACTGGGTATATACCCAAAGGATTATAAATCATGCTGCTATAAAGACACATGAACATGTATGTTTATTGCGGCACTATTCACAACAGCAAAGACTTGGAACCAACCCAAATGTCCAAAAACGATAGACTGGATTAAGAAAATGTGGCACATATACACCATGGAATACTATGCAGCCATAAAAAATGATGAGTTCATGTCCTTTGTAGGGACATGGATGAAACTGGAAACCATCATTCTCAGTAAACTATCGCAAGGACAAAAAACCAAACACCGCATGTTCTCACTCATAGGTGGGAATTGAACAATGAGACCACATGGACACAGGAAGGGGAACATCACACTCCGGGGACTGTTGTGGGGTGGGGGGAGGGGGGAGGGACAGCATTAGGAGATATACCTAATGCTAAATGACGAGTTAATGGGTGTAGCACACCAACATGGCGTATGTATACATATGTAACAAACCTGCACATTGTGCACATGTACCCTAAAACTTAAAGTATAATAATAATAATAATAAAAAGAAAAAAATACCTAGTTTAAAATTCAAGATCATCCTTTACATTTTACTCAGTAGATCTTTTAATTTTAAAACTAGAAAAGCCATTAGAAATTGTTTTAATTTTTAACTTTTTAATGAGCTACTTCACATGTATATCAGAGCATTAAAATAGAAATCAAACATCATGTCAAAGTGATTACAAAATACCACTAGGCTAGAAATTTCCCCCAATACATAGAATTTTTATAAGATAATACTTCAAAAAAAATCTTGGATGCTATTTAAACAAGAGGATACTGCTGATTTTAAACAAAAATTTCTGATATTCTTAGCAAACCATGCTGTCTTTCTTTGTAGTACTCATCATATTTGTAATTTTTCATTTATTTGTGTGATAAATATGTGCCTCTCCCTCTACACTGAAAACTCCAGAATAATGTTTGCTTTTTTTAATCACAATGAGTTTATGTAAATCATAATAATTTTTAAAAGATGTAATTTCCTTGGATTAATTCAGCCAGAAATGGAACCAGGAATTAACACATTTCTTGGGTTTCCTAATCCTTCTAGCCACACCATTTCGATGAGATTATTTTTTACCTTGTGTAAATATTGCTGTGTCTGGAATAAGAATACAACATAACTGAGTCAAAGTCAAATTCAAAAGTCTTGAGAAATCAAACCTGATCACTCTTACCATTTTTCAGGCTGTCATATCCCATTGAGTGGCGGATTTCTTTCTGGGTAGACCCTTGGGCCCCAAGTTCCATCATTCCCATTGCAAGAGCAATACTCAATGGAGAGAAGAGAATATTTTCATCTTCACCAGTGGCTCTAAGACGATTATACATATTCACTGACAAGTCAGCAATGGTTTCCTCAGGGAAAGTGGCCCTTGTAGCCATACTTTGCAGAACCAGCAAAGAGAAGAGTCCAAGGAAAGCCATATTGTAATAGTTTGAAGCCTAAAAAAAATAATTTACATATTAATTATTAGTTATCTCTATAACAAAAGTATCATGGAAGGATATGTTGGGAGGTTCTACTTTTAAAAAGTCAATTAATAGTCAAATGAACAAATAACACTACAAAGTTCTGAGGACTCTCCCAGGAACAAGATACCATGGTCCCCACCTTCATGGGCTTAAGAGTATGTATAGTTACTTACACAACAAGTAATTACAAGTCATGTTTGGTGAAACTAATTTATCAGTTTTTCATAGCCTCGCCAAATACAGTTTGATCATGACTTTGAATGGACTTACTCTAGCTTCCACTAAACTACATAGGTCTAGGACAAGTATAATAAAAACCAAAAGATATTTGCAGGGCTTAAGAAGAACTAGCACCGCTAGGCATTTGAAAATGTCACTTCACCCATTTATAAAGTAAATGCACCTTGCAGCTGGGTTACCAACTGGTGAGCAGAGATCAGACATATACCTGCCTCAAATCCCAGTTTATTCATTCCAGGTTGCAGAGCCCACAGGAAGTGGTAACCCAGAGAAGGAGCAGACTCAGCACATCTTTGTGTGATTGTTCCTCACATATTGGTTCCTAGGAGGCTGCTCCTCTCCCGGTGACAATCTTTGGGCAGGGAGGAGCCCCCTACCAAAGTTGAGAATGAGGCTGAATTCTCGCTACAACACAGTCCATTTATATTCAGGCTTATGTTACCATTTCAGCTTACACCAAACAAACTGGTGTTTCTATTTAAATTAATATTTCTAATTATCAAGCTCATCAGGTTCTTGAACCAAATTGAAGGGCATCAAGGCCACATTCTCTCTTGGAGAAAAAAACACCATCAGTGCCCAGATATCTCTGAATAATATCTCTGCCTCTTGGCATGCCAGTGTTCCAGAAGCCCTGTCTTCCCACAAACAGCCTGACTTGAGCACACTGGGGACACGATTTCCTCTTGCCTTCGTATTCTCCCATTTTTGTCACTGCAGGCATTTGGAAAGCTAAACTGTTTATTCATACAATTAAGTAACTTGTTCTTGATCGTTTAAAAAAATCACTAAAACAACATGTAAAGTGATATTGAGCAAATGCATTTGGAAAATTGTATTTTAATTATGGTCGAGCATTAATAGTCTCCGTTACTCAATTAACAGAGTACATACACATTTAACTGAAGAGCAGAGTGATTCCAACAGGCTTATGAATTAGAAGATCCTACTCAGTCCTGTAACATTTATTTGTAACTCCAATTTCAGAGAACTGCCTGGTGACTTTGTAAGTCCTTCACATTTTCATGATAGAAGCATCCGTTTTTTTGTCTGAAAAGTTCCAAAGTCCTCTGCCCTCACCCCTTCACCCTCCTGCATTTTTATGCAAGTTTAAATAGTTATTGCTTGTTTAGGAAGGTAAGTCTCAGCCTCTTTGTAAATATGAACTCTCACCACCTCCATTGCTAATGGGATGACAGCTAATGGGAGATGGAGTGCACTGCTGCGGGGCAGGCTCTGTCACTCATGCAGCATTAGGATAAAGCCAGGTGCCAAGAGCACAGCAGCCCTGCCAGTCTACTGATTTCAGCCACCTTTGGGGGGCTGCCGCTGCTTTGGCATTCTTACTTCCTTTTGTACTCCAGAGAATTCCAGGAAAAGGCAGAAGCTTTACTTGTGGTGATGCATGCGATATGTTTAAACAAACCTACTGTACTGCAAGTTGTATAAAAGTATAGCACAATTACATACAATACACAATACTTGATAATGAAAATAAATGACTGTGTTACTGGTTTACGTATTTACTATACATACTTCTTATCATTAAAAAAAAAATAACTGTTATACAGCCTCAGGCAGATCCTTCAGGAGGTATTCCAGAAGAAGGCATTGTTATCACAGATGACAGCTCCATGGGTGTTACTGCCCCTGAAGACCATCTAGTGGGATAAGATGTAGAGGTGGAAGACAGCGATGTTTATTATCCTGATCATGTGCAGGCCTGGGCGAATATGTGTATTTGTGTCTTAGCTTTTAACAAAAATGTTTAAAAAGTAAAAATATAAAAATAAAAAGTAGAAAATTAGAAAAAAAGCTTGTAGAATAAGGATATAAAGAAAGAAAATGCTTTTGTACAGCTGTACGATGTGTCTGTGTTTTAAGTGTTGTTACACACTTACACACTTACTGAACACAGCTTGCAAGGTTAGAAGTTCTTTGGGTAAGTGAGTGAGTAAGAGGTAAGTGAATGTGAAGCCTAGGACATTGCTGTACACTACTGGAGCCAGACGTGGTGGCATTACAAAATGGTCAAAAAGTTTTTTAAACATTTAAAACTTCATAAAGTATAAAAGTTACAGTAGGTGAAGGTTAATTTATTATTGAAGAAAGAAAGGCATTTTTAATAAATTTAGTATAGCCAAAGTATACAGTGTTTATAAATTCTACGGTAACATACAGTAATGTTCTAAGCATCACATTCACTGACCACTCATTCACCGATTTAACCAGAAAACTTCTGCCCATGCAAGCTCCATTCATGGTAAGTGTCCTTTACAGGGACATCATATTTTATCTTCTCCAAGTCTTTTTTTTTTTTTTCGAGACGGAGTCTCCCTCTGTCGCCCAGGCTGGAGTGCAGTGGCGCGATCTTGGCTCACTGCAACCTCCGCCTCCCGGGTTCACGCCTTTCTCCTGCCTCAGCCTCCCAAGTAGCTGGGACTACAGGCGCCCGCCACAACGCCCGGCTAATTTTTTTTTTGTATTTTTAGTATAGACGGGGTTTCACCATGTTGGCCAGACTGGTCTCGAACTCCTGACCTCAAGTGATCTGCCCGCCTTGGCCTCCCAAAGTGCTGGGATTACAGGCGTGAGCCACTGCGCCTGGCCTATCTTCTCCAAGTCTTATATCTTGTCCCATTTATCCAAGGACTGGAAAGGCAGGTTATAGTGTATTTTACTATTCCTTTTTTATGTTTAGATACACAAATACCACTGTGTTACAACTGCCTACCATATTCAGTACAGTAACATACTGTACAAGTTTGTAGCCGAGGAGCTACGTAATACCATATAGCCCAGGTGTGTAGTAGGCTATGCTATCTAGGTTTGTGTAAGTATACTCGGTGATGTTGCCACAAGAGTGAAATTGCCTAATGACTCATTTGTTCAAATATATCTCTGTCATTATGCAATGAATAAGTGTGTAAGACCAAGCAATTAAATTTACTGTATGACACTTGCATCTGTCAGTCAATAACACAACCATTTGGAAACCACTGCATTTAACATGAATATCATATTTTAGGCTAAGAAAAATATTGTACTTGTATAAAACAAAATCCAACCTATTACCAATTAGCATTCCATAAAACAAGGCAAAATCTACTATGATCACAGGCATTTTTGTTTACAAATGAACGCACCATAAGATGATAATAATAATAGTTAACATTTGTTGAATACTTATAACAACTATCTTATTTAAACTTTGCAATCACCTTATAAGTACAGACACTTATTATCTCCATTTTATTAATGGAAATGCAGGCTTACAGAGGTTAGGAACTTGCCCAAGGTCATACAGGAAGTGCTAGAGCCAGGATTAGAGCCCAAGTCAGCTTTACAGGGCTTTACCTAAACTAACCTGGCTAAACTAACCTGGCTCTCCAGTCCTTGGAACAGTGGGACAATATATAAGATGGAGAACAAAGACTTGGATGTAAGTCCCGTTGGCTATCATGCTGTTTGACCCTCAGCAAGTCACATGAATTCTCTCAGCCCTAGCATCCTCATTAATGAAATAAAGGTATTAATCCCCACTCTGCAAAATTATTAAGGAAATAAATAAGAGAGAGTGTGCAAAGCACTCTTTTTTTTGAGACACAGTCTCGCTCTGTCGCCAGGCTGGAGTGCAGTGGTGAGATCTCGGCTCACTGCAACCTCCACCTCCCGAGTTCAAGCGATTCTCCTGCCTCTGCCTCCCAAGTAGCTGAGACTACTACAGGCGCATGCCACCACGCCCAGCTAATTTTCGTATTTTTAGTAGAGACGGGGTTTCACCATGTTGGCCAGGATGGTCTCGATCTCTTGACCTCATGATCCACCCGCTTTGGCCTCCCAAAGTGCTGGGATTACAGGTGTGAGCCACCATGCCTGGCGTGAAGCACTCATTTTAAGCAACAAGTTATTCTAACAGAGGACATTATGAAAAAATGTTTCCTAGGTATCTATATTTTTTAAGTTAAATAGGCCAGAGAACCAAAATGAGTATTTTTATCATTGTTATGGTTTCGCTATGTCCCCAGCCAAAATCTCATCTTGAATTGTAATCCCCATAATCCCCAATTTGGTAAAGCGCAGGACCAGGTGGAGGTAATTAGATCATGAGGGCGACTTCCCCATTGCTGTTCTCATAATAGTGAGTGAGTTTCACAAGTTCTGATGGTTTTATAAGCGTCTGTCATTTCCCATGCTTGCACTCTCTCCATCCTGCCACCCTGTGAAGAAGGTGCCTGCTTCTTCTTTGCCTTCCACCATGATTGTAAGTCTCCTGAGGCCTCTCTAGCAATGTGGAACTGTGAGTCAATTAAACCTCCTTCCTTTATAAATTACCCAGTCTCAGGTATTTCTTCATAGCCATGTGAGAACGGACTAATACAATCATCTCTGTTGCCCATCTAATGTAGCACCATTAGCCATTTATTCAGCCAAGACTGATCGAGTCCTTGAGGATAACCATGAGGTTATCAAAATTTATAAGGACAGGCTCTTGTCCTCAAGGAACTCACGTTATTTACAAGAGTGTACAATTAATATGACAGTTGCTCTTTAAGAAAATAGATCTTTTTAAGAATGAGAAGAATAAATCATCCCTGCAGGAAAATACACGCACATGGATAGCAGAAAATTATATCCACTGGCCAGAATATTCACTGATCTCAGGTTAAAAACCTCTGGTTTACAGAGGTTACAGATGGTCAGATAGAAAAAAAAGCAACGTTAGATGGACCTGCAGCTCTGCAGGTTTTTCTTACTGGGGAAAACGGGATGTCAAAACCACAGATGTATCTTTGGGCTTCTGGACTCCTGGAAAGAGCTCCCATTATGTTTGTGGGAGAGGGCTCTGCCAGGGCAGTGGGCAGCAGGCCACTTATGACACATTCTGCCAAGAAATTTGGACCATGTGGCTGTGAATTGTGGGAGCAGGCCTTGTCAGGGAACTCTTTCAGAGAGCTGAAAGAACTCTGCTCTGGAAACACACGTGTCTATCTACAGTTAAGTGATCTTTCTTCCTTTTGAAGGCAAGATGTCCAGCTTGCAAGCAAAATTACCTCTGCTAGCCTACTCTAGCCTCTCTGCTGCTGGTTGCTGGCTCCCTCCTTTGCCTCTGCTGCCTCTGACTTCTCCTGAATGTTGGGTAGTTATTTTTAGTTTCTAGGTTTTTGGCTGGGTGGGGGCTGAAAGGAGTGGTTTCCTTGTTCTACATTTTAAATGTTGATATTCTCCACAGATGTAGTCCTGGCCCTTCTCTCTTCTTGGTAGTACACTTCTCATGCCCACTGGTGAACTCTCAAAACAAAGATACTTCAAGTATTATATCTATTAAGATTACTCCTAAATAAGTAAAATTATAGCTCTGGCTTCATTTTTATCTTAATTTTTGATATGCATTGGTAATTGTTCTTGGGATATTTATTCGTTGATGCCTGCCAGCAGTTTGAATTCAAGGAGGCCTAAACAGGACTCCTTATCTGATCAAATCTACTCTTTTTTCTTTCAATGTCAAAGCATTTGACTCCCCTCCATCTCTTTTTCCCTCATGGTCAATTCATTGTCAAACACTCATTCCATGTTGCACCCTGGCACCTCTCCTGTTGATCATCCCATGGCCATTCCCATGGCCACAATGACAGTTCTTCCTCTCAGTGCATCTCAAGGACTGTACCAACGGTTCTGGTTCCCAGCCACTCTCTAAACTGCTGGTTATTGGCCTCTTCAATCCAACGTATGCTGAGCCTCCAGATCAATTGTCTTGATACTCCTTATGACCAGGCTATTCCTATGTTTACAAAACCTCAGGAGTTCTCTCATACCTGTAGACCAAAGCCCAAAATCTTTAGTCCTGAATATAACACAGCCTTTGTACTGTGACGCAGCATAACTTTCTACTTACTACTCCTTCATGGATCCTGTAACTCTAGCCAGACTCCGTTTTGCATCAGATACACCAGAATTTTCCTCTCCTGTTACTGGCTTGTGTAGTTCTCGTTCTGAAACTAATCTAGCCCAAGTTCCATATGTTCAAATCCAAAGCACTTCTCCAGGTTCTGTTCTATTTTCATCGCCTTCATGAATACCCACTTGATTCTTCAATTAAAACAGCAACTTCCTCCCTCCTTTGAAATCCTGGCAAGTTTTTACCTCTACCTCTCCAATAGCACATACCACTGCTTCCTTCTGTTACAGGTAATTTCGTACATGGATCATCTCTTGTCCTAAGCTTTTTGAGGACACGAGTGGAAGGATATTCATCTTTGTATATCTTAGGATAATCAGAATGAGCACCTAATTAATTACACATAGTAGGTGCCAAATAAATATTAAATTAATATAGTGTGACAAGTAAAGGCCCATAATGCTGTACCAGAAGGAACAGCAAGAGTAGTTGTCACTTCTAAATTATTAAGGCTAATCTACTTTGAGCCCAGGGGTAGTAGCTCAATTTTTTCTTCTCTTTGAAAAAGTGTTTCCATCTCTACAGCCCGACAAAGTGGTATTGTCACCAATGACTGGACACATAATATAATAACAAGTACACTACCTCGAACAATCGCAGAAGGTGGTACCAAAACATTACAATATTAACATTAGTCTACAAAATGCCAGGGCCCTACTATTACTCATAATAATCAATACATTCTCAAATGAGTTACTCTCACATAGATAATTACATTGGAGATTTATTATTTTTCTAGCTACTCTGTAAAATGCCTTTACATAAAAACAACAAGAGGCTGCAGTACCAGAATAGTAGTAGATAGTGCTATGGTAGTAGAAAAGGTAGAAGTAGGTTAGCTATGAATAAACTGCCGTTAATTCTTGCATTTCTCTCCTTTGTTACCAGTGGTAGAGTAAGTTGCATATAAGTGCATACATGTATACTACTTTAGAAAACACTTCATTAAAACAAGTAAGGGAACTAAATCTTCTTGTAATTGAGGTATGATGAATCACAAAACTGAAAGTCCGCATTATAAAAAAAGATAGTCTTTTTCAACTTCCCTGGTAGTTCATCTAATTTATAAGGGATTGATTATTCATAAATGCATCTTTTTTATAACCCAATTATTTTAAAATTATAAAAAATGGTTTCATAATTGTGAGTTGAGAAAAAGAGAGAGGTGTCCTTTGGTAGCTGAGAAAAATGCTTGAGGGAGGCCCTTTCTCCAGTAAAAAAAAAAAAAAAGCCACAAGAAATAACTAGGGAGAGATGCCTAACAAAAAGAACACTGTGTTAGAAGTTCCCTGCCTGTTAATTCTCAGACTTTTGTATGTAAAGGACTAGTAATTCCTTTAGTTGAAAGAACCTACATAGGACTACTAAATTTTTGTTCTACTAATATATTGGGGTGGCGGCAGAAAAATTTACAAAAATAATACCTCTTTTAATCATACAAAATAAAGAATACATCAATCACATAAAAAATGAATATTTCAACATGAAAATAAAACAATCCCTTGAAGTGGATATTTTTGAATTCATAAAAATTCACTACTTTGTTTTTTTCATTTTGCCACAGACTGGTGAAAACTTTATCATAGGTGTTTGGAAAACTGGGAGTTTGGAAACCATTGCTTTAACTTTGGTTAATACTAGCTACCTTGGTGAAAGTTGGAATAAGTTAAAGTTTCCAGGCCTGTGTTTCCCGATTTGCTAAGAGAAAGGCACGATTAGATCAGCAGCAATGAAGCTAGGAACTTTGTCAAAAAAACTTGTCAAAAAAAAAGGGGGTCACACTTTGTGAAACAATCTGTATTTTAGAAATCTGTAATTTTGCAAATTCCTCATGTATAGTGTTCCTTCCCTTTCCTAATTCTAATAAATCTTATAATCAATGTCCAAAGAAATCAGCTGATCATCATACAGACAATTATGTGTCAGAGCTGTCATTTCCTGTGCATGTGCCATAGCCTAGACAAGTGTGTGCTTTAAGCTGTTTGTTTATCCTTGTTCCCTCAGTTGAATTGTTTCCATTGGTCCTGCCTCTCACAGTAGTTTTCCTTAAACTTGGATGTGGACTTGTCCTCAATAGGACTGTACTGTGATGGCAGAACTGAACAGAAAAAGTACTGTGTATGCAGAAGAGAATGAAGAGCACCAGAGGATGTAAATTTACTGTAAGTAATGCAAATATTCATCACTCAAGAAATGAACCAAGTGATTCTCTTGTAAAATAACAATTAAATGTTTTACAGAGGACCCAAGAATAGAAAACACATGCAAGTAGATAAATCTGTGCAAGTTAATAAATCTTTTGGCCTTGGGTTATCCAAAAGGACTGTCTGTTGGATGCCAACCAGCACAGTTAAAGGCAGAAGGATTTGTCAGTCTTACAGAATAGATCACAGTGTTTTCAAAGCTAGGAAAAGTGAATACCCCGTGAATGCTATGCTGAGGACAACTGCTTAGGTGGTAAGCTATCAAAACCTTCCTTACAACTTTCAAAATTAGCTGCGTAACCTCAGGTATATAATTAAATTGGAGTGTGTAGAGAGAGTAGGAGTATGGGGTGGATTATGTAGAAAATATCCCAGTATTCTTTGAAATGCTTTAAGATTACATTTTCAATCACAAAGCTGCTAAAAAGGTTTCAATCAGGAAATGCACTATGAAAGTATCATGTCATATGCATGATAAATGATGGACAAAGTGATTCAGAAGAATGTTAAAAAGGTTTAAACTGTTGTTTACTGAGGGAATAATATGTCATGGTATAAATATACTCTGTTTTTTAAAGAAGTATATATTTTTTCCTTTTCAAATTTTCTTTCTCCTCCAAAAAACCATTACTAAATTAAGATGTCTCTTCAAGCCAATGGGCCAGAACCTATGAAATGAGGGACTACAAAGAGACTTAATTCTGTAATACTATCCATGAAATTATGATATAAATGATTTAATCCTTTCTCCTTTTTCTCTTTCTTTTGCCTCTCCCTCTAGCTACCCAGCTCATTGTGACCCTTCCCATACCTCTTAACTTGGAGTTTGTAATAGGAGACATGTTTGTTTTTTTTTTTTCTGTACTATTGAATCAAACAAAAGGGAAATCTCCTCAGATATCTCTCAAATAAGGTGAACTTGAGAAAATGGCCAGGTACATCAAAAGGGCATAACCATGGAGAGAGTAATATATGAAGAGTTAATTTACCAGAAAAAAAATTATGAAAGACTTGGGAATGGGCCAAGATGATTACTGGATGTCTTCAATGAAAACTAGGTATTATTGAAAACATACATTTCTAGGTTATCTGACTCTATGGGTTTTGAAGTTTTCTTTGAACAATTTTACAACTCTCTGTATTGTAGAAAACTGGTCATGAGACAAATAATTCTAGTCCATAATAATGCACAACATACAGGTATAGTGGAATGCAATTGATTATTGCCCTGTGGATATTGGCCAGTTTGCATCTATTAAGCAAATGTATTTTGGTATTTCTGAAGGCTTATGTAGTCATTTGCTTTTTGGATCCTTTCCTGAATCGGTTCTAATAGCTTACTGGCTATCTCATTAATTATTGAGCTAAAAAAATCTTTGATATATGTTTGTTTTGCATTTGTATGAGAGTCAAGATTATAACCTTCTTAAAAATAATTACCATTTAATTGGTTTAAAAAATTTTTTAAGCTAGAAATTTTTCTTTTAAAAATATGTATGTTCATAGAATAATCCAATAATTAGACTAGGAAGGTACTGGAATATTAGCCTTTTCTTAATCACTAACCATTCCTTAATCATTGCTTGAATTTGTACTGTATCAGTGATAGCCCAAAATGATTTGGTAGAACTCTGTAGCTTGGAATTACTGATCACAGAGCAACTGGCACTGACTTGGCTGTGCTACAGTTGAAATTGCCTTTGCAAAGATTATAGTAGCAGGATAAATCTAACACAGCTGACGTCATCTTGCTTCTAACCTCACAAGCTATCTGTCCTTGCTCATTCCTGGGCATAGGCCAAGCTAACTATGAGAGGAATTTAGCTTATGGTTTAACTTTAAAGAAATGATGATAATAGTCCCTTCCCCAAACTAACTCTTTTCTTGTTTGGGAACTGAAACTAACTGCCTTCCTAAAACTATTGAAAGTCCACAAGGTTAGAATTATGGTAAGGGCCTGAATTCTGCCAGCCTATAATCATAGTTAACTGATAATCAGCCATTGTTCTCTAGCTTGCTTACTGCTCAGGAATCATGTAGCCAGAGGTCACAAGATTTGGAACTTTCCTAATTGCTGCTATAAATCACATCACTATTATCAAAATCTAAGACTTGTCTTTGAGGTATTTTTCAGGCTTTTGAATACAGGTGGACCAACTGATGCCACCCAGATCAGTGACTCACACAAAGGAACGGACTCAACTGGTCCTGTGATCCCCACCCAGACACTGACTCAGCTTCCAAAGACAGTTTGAATCTCCTATGATTTCATCCCCAACCAATCAGCGAAACCCATTTCCTAGCCCCTGCCCACCAAATTATCTTTACAAACCATAGCCTTTGTGATCTCAGGAAGGCAAATTTGAGAAATATCTCCCATTCTACTGCTCAGCTGCTTTGTGATAATTAAATTCTTTCTCTGCTGCAACAGTGTTGTCTTAGTGTATTGGCTTTATCTGTGCAGCAGGAAAGAAGAACCCACTGGGCTGTAACACAGGTCTAAAATTCTTGGTTATTTTACATGCATCCAAGAGTACAGTAGGACCTGATGACCTGCTCATTTGGGGACTAACAAGTTGTCTTAGTCTCTTTTCTGTTGCTATAATAGAATAACCACAGACTGGGTAATTTATAAAGAAAAGAAGTTTATTTGGCAAATGATTCTGAATGCTGGGAAGTCCAAGAGCATGGCACCAGCATCAGATGAGGGTCATCCCATTGTGGAAGGCTGAAAGGTAAAAAGGCAAGAGAAGATGAGAGAGGGCAGTATGGAGAGGAAAAGGAGGCCAAACTCCTGCAATAACCAGCCTGCTCCCATGATAACAGCATTAATCCATTCATGAGGGCAGAGCCCTCATACCCCAATCACTTCCAAAGCCCCACCTCTTAACATTGTTACAGCAGCAATCAAGTTTCCAACACATAAACTTTTGGAGGGCACATTCAAACCGTAACACAATCTAGCCCTAGAAATGTTTGGAAACAACTAAGAATATGTAGTGCCAAAACTCCCTAGAATTTCTAAAGTACTTTCTTATATATTTAATATATTAAATTTGAATTCCTCAGCATTGAGAGAAGGGTGGTTGAAATGAAGATGAACTGTGACTCAG
Source organism: Hylobates moloch (assembly GCF_009828535.3). Classification (NCBI taxonomy): domain Eukaryota; kingdom Metazoa; phylum Chordata; class Mammalia; order Primates; family Hylobatidae; genus Hylobates; species Hylobates moloch. The sequence goes on along the minus strand of NW_026652288.1, from coordinate 78,381,198 downwards.
AAGAGAAGACTCCCTTTCTTTAGCAGTGTTTGAGACTTCCAAAAAGCTTTTGGGCTTTCCCCGGGTGCATCCCTGGACCACAACATCACCTGTGTAGTGGGAGACAGAGGGTTTTAACCTCCAAGAATATTTCACAACTACAATAACCTCTCGTGAAACTGTTTTGACTCAATAAATAAATGCTGAATAAATAAATCTCTGGCCAATCCTCTTCCCATCTTAGGTAATAAGAAATTTTTAAAATTAAAAGCTAAAATACTTGAATATTTTGTGTCCTTTTAGAAGTTAAGATAATGTCAATAAAGAAAAAACATACTCACGACATTGTCAAAGATGATAAGGAGGACTGATCAAGAGGGACTACTGCAGTGGGGGTTTTGCAGTAGTAGAGAGAGATCGGGTTTAACTCCAAATACCAGGACAAGTGGGAATTTATAGCCAAAGAGCAGAGTGGATGTCAGTGAATGGAAAATTACTAAGAGGAAAGATCAGGAATAAGGGGGCCCGTACCTAAACTGACCTGACAGGATTCCTGGTGAAGGCAGGCCAGAGTGATAAGATATGGAGGATGATGGGGGTAGGATGGGCAAGATGAGGAATTTCATCATATATCAAGACTAGGGGATTCTCACTATACTGACTCAGCAAGATTCTTACTAAAACTGGACCAAGTAGGTCAAGGACAGAGTCCAAGGTCAGGGCCTAGTTGAGAAGACAGTTCAGAGGAGTCTGACTCAAGTCCAGTCAAGGAGATAGTCTTTGCCGGTGTTGTCTAATAGAACTTTCTGTGCTGACAGAAATACTACATATGTGTGCGTCTCCAGTGAGACAGCCAGCAGCCACTTTTGGCTATTGAGTTCTTGCAATTTGACTAGTGAAATCAAGGAACTTAACTTTTAATTTGATTAATCAAATAGTCACATGTGGCTAGTGCCTACTGCATTAAACAGTGCAGACACAGCTAGAAGTAGGCTAAACAGACCAACTTTTCCTAACATTGGTTCTTGACCAAAGAGCCCGTAATTCAAGTGTTTAAAACAAAAGCAGAGAAAAATTAGTAGCATTAATCCCACAAAACATGTGTCCTTAGCTAAGATATTTTTATTTAAAAACAAATTCCCTTTCTTCAGGAGATCTCAAACGATAAAGAGGCTCCATCTGGAATTCCAAAGGCTTTTGGTTAAAAGCCTGGGGAAAGCAAAATCAATCAATGCCAACAAAACCCAGTGCGCTGGCAGGTCCCCAGCCCTCCTGGAAATAAGATTTGGGCTTTCCATAAAATGTAATGAATAATTCTCTTTGGCATAATTGGGGAGAATTTGTACTTGCCAATGAATGACTTCCTTTGGATTAATGTCAGGAGAGCTAAACAAGTGACACACAAGCCCTAAGACAAAAATCAGCAAGTAGTTTCAGAGAGACGGGTAAAAAGTCATCATCAATCAAGACTGCATGTGGCCCAAGGCCATTGTGGAATGAAGCCAGGCATTAATGGTCTTAACTTACCCATTAATGCTTTAAGAAATCCCTACGGTTTGATCTCTTCCCTAGACAGTGGGCTTGCCTGTTTACAAGACTGTGGAATATTTATGCTGGAAACACCTTGTAAGGCCTCCCCCCATTTTGTAGGTGAGAAAAGAGTATGTTTTTTTTCGCTTTTTTTTTGAGACAGTCTCGCTCTGTCGCCCAGGCTGGAGTGCAGTGGAGAAAAGAATATTTTTACTGAACAATTTCTTGTACAAAAAGGATATTTAATGAGCTAAAGACTTACATATTAATGCAATACTTAGAATTGCATTCACTCCATTCATTCATTCAACAAATATGTATTCTTGCCAGCTATGTGCCAGCCCCTGAGCTAGATGCTAGGGATACAGAAAAAACAGGATGAAACAGGCAACCCACCTTTGTGGTATTTTTCTTCATCTACTAGGTCTACATTGTTCAAGGAGATATTCAGCTTTTCATGAAGAATTTAAAAGAAATTACATTTTCTAATTTTTTATTATTAAAATGTTTTCGTGTAATAAAATTTTAAAAGTTGGCTGTGTCCCTGAAAGTCTAAAAATACTCAGATATAAAGTTGCTCCCCAATTGTTTTGCTAATAAAGAGAGTTGTAGCCTGACTCATCCTCTAATCATTCATGTGTTAAAGTGACACTTCAGGTGAAGCCCGTCTCTACTAAAAATACAAAAATTAGCCGGGCGTGGTGGCAGGTGTCTGTAATCCCAGCTACTCTGGAGGCTGAGACAGGAGAACTGTTTGAACCCAGGAGGTGGAGGTTGCAGTGAGCTGAGACTGCGCCACTGCACTGCAGCCTGGGCAACAGAGCGAGACTCTGTCTCAAATAATAATAATAATAATAATAATAATAATAATAATAATAATAAAGTGACACTTCATTGTACCCTGAAGGGCTGGGAAATCAGGTAAAATTTTCAGAGAAGTTATTTAGAACACACACTTAAAATTCGCACAGACTTTTAGAGCATTCAAAGACAGTTTTAAACTTATCTTGATAATGAACAGGCCGAACTGGAAATATGTTATTATAATATAATGATATCTTGATACAGGACAGCAGGATATAGGACTGTTAGTCATACGTATACATCAAAGCCTCCCATATTAAATGGTATTCGTATTATATTTGTAGATTGTTTTTGTCTTTTTTGCTTTTTTGGATTCTGTGTCTCTCTCCACTACAATGTCAGCTTCACAACTGTTATTTTACTCCTTTAGCTTTAACCACTTGCTGTACTTTGTAACAGTGGCCCCCAACCTTTTGGGCACCAGGGACAGGTTTTGTGGAAGACAATTTTTCAGTCGACAGGGGTGAGGGGATGGTTTGGGGATGAAACTGCTCCACCTCAGATCATCAGGCATTAGTTAGATTCTCATAAGGAGTGCACAACCTAGATCCCTCACATGCACACTTGACAATAGGGTTCAGGCTCCTATGAGAATCTAATGCTGCTGCTGATCTGACAGGAGGTGGAGCTCGGGTTGGTAATTCTCGCTTGCCCACCATTCACCTCCTGCTGTACGGCCTGGTTCCTAACAGGTCACTGACCAGTACTGGTCCATGGCCCAGGGATTGGGGACCTCTGCTTTATAAGATCAGATATGAGGTTTGAGAACATCTGTAAACTCTCCTGAGGTGAAATGGATAGGTTCACTTTGCTGCAGTAGCTACTGAAGCCATGCAGATACACTTTTATCTTGGCCAATAACCATAATTTTCTCGAGATCTGAGGGCCCTTTTGGTAAGGTGAATTAGACTAATGGGATTCTGACACCAATGCAAATAAGGAAGAATACTAATATTAACTTGAATCTCATGAAATTGTCATTTTTATAAGTCCAAGTGGTCAAATATTGGCAACCTCATATGCCTCAATCTGCTACTTACTAAGCATTAGCTGTGTGCCAAGCTGAAGATGAGAACTTTCATATGTTGTTTTGCTACTTTATATTTCATAGAGTTATTATGATGTTTTAAAAATGTATACTAATTTAGATATCTGGAAAAAAATCTTTATTATTTCCTCTAAGAACTCTTTAAAAAAAAAAAAAAAAACTTGTGGTAGAAATGCTAGAAATTGACAGAAGAAATCTCTAACTGATATGGAACACCAACCTAAGTTAAGTGGCTCTTTTTTAATCACAAAAATACTTGTAGCTGACACTTATTTTACCCTGGGGAAATTAAGTTACGTACGTTACTTTATAAATAGTCTTTTTCAGGACTATAGACTGTGGCGAAAGTCAAAGTAACAAAGAATATGTCAAAAGTAATTTTACTGTTTTGTTTTTTAAAGCTCCCATAAACTTAAAAAAATTTCCTTGACATTGACTATCACGTGCGGTAGCTCACGCCTGTAATCCCAGCACTTTGGGAGGCCAAGGCCGGTGGATCACGAGGTCAGGAGATCGAGACCATCCTGGCTAACATGGTGAAAACCCCGTCTCTACTAAAAATACAAAAAATTAGCTGGGCATGGTGGCGGGCACCTGTAGTCCCATCTACTTGGGAGGCTGAGGCAGGAGAATGGCATGAACCCGGGAGGCGGAGCTTGCAGTGAGCTGAGATCATGCCACTGCACTCCAGCCTGGGCAACAGAGTGAGACTCCGTCTGAAAAAAAAACAAAAACAAAGACATTGACTAACACTGTACTAATGCTATCTGAAAATACCTGCCTGTTAATTCTATTTATAAACCTGCCACACACATTGTAATAGAGGTATTTCTAAAAGAAACTTTGGTTTCCTGTTCCTGTTCATCAGTGTGAATGACTGAAAAGACAACTTATAATTTTTACTGCAGAGTGTAGGCAAACAACTAAAACGTAAGTAAATTTTAAAAAGGCTCTATCAAAGTATTCTAGTTACATTTGCTTGTAATTTTCGGAACAACATTTATAATATAGTAACAGTTTTAGGAAGTATGTAGAAAGATGTGTCAAGGAAATCAGCCAATGTTAATGTTGGTGTAGGTGAAAAAAAACGTAGGGGAAATATTGTAGTTCTTCACAAGGCACTTAAAATAGTAAATCGACCACTCTTATTTCTGGAGATCTCGAGAGAAATGGATTTAATTTATTTTTCTGTATCAAATCCAAGTATAACAGTCCTCACTAACCGGAAACTGTCTTTTATCAAGCTGCTTACATAGCAGCTTAAAGCTTTTCCCATCATTTGACAGGTAGAATGGGAAGTGTAAGTAATGGATCTTACATTGTGAGCAATAGCATTCACTGCCCTGCTATAGTTAGGATGTGTCCCTCTCCTTAGGTAACCACTGAAAGTTCTTAGAACAGTCATGATGAAATGCAGGCAAATGTGTTGGAGTCTTTTGGTTTTATAACTTTTGATTTGCTTCTTGTCTTAAGCACTACCAAATGTTAAAGTTAGTTGTGTCAGATAAACTTCAGGGAAATATATAGATAGATAGATAGATAGATAGATAGATAGATAGATAGATAGATAGATATACATATATATACACATGTATACACTTGTGTATATATATGTATATCTATCTATCTATCTATCTATCTATCTATCTATCTATCTATCTATCTATCTATCGAGAGAGTCTCAAGATGCTGCCCAGGCTGGAATACAATGGCTATTCAAGCAATTTTCCTGCCTCATCTTCCTGAGCAGCTGATACTATAGGTACACTCCTCTGCAGTTGAATTTCAGATAATATTTTAATGACTCCAAGGTATGTGTTAGAGACTGTCATGGAGATAAGACATGTCCATAAATGAATTAGAATAAAATGAAACAATTCTTTTGACTTAACTTTTTAAAAATACAGACAATTAGCCCTGCAGAGAATGACTACATGATGGACATCGGGTTGCCATGAGCATCATGGATTTTACTCCGTAACAGATCTATACAGCTACATTTGAATATACAATTTTAAAATCCCAATAAGAAAACCAATAAGAAGCAAAGCTCAACTTGAGGTAAGTGCAAGGCAGACTACCCAAACAGGTTGGGATATACAGTCATATTTCCTCACTTTTAGTATTGCTTGTAGAATTTTATAGGTGAGTGGATGGGAGGTAAAAGATCTAGAGAATTGTTAATAACATTCAGGAATATGATAGAAATATCTAAGTTTCAAAATGAAAGGAGAAGTTCCTCCCATAAAATATATCCTTTGACCTCAATTTTCTCCCCAAGGATCATTCATTCTTAGATCTGTGGAGATGGAAAATAATATAATGAACCAAACTTCTAGACATAATATAAGTTATTGCTAATGCTCATAACAAGCCTATAGGTAGATGGAAGCAATCCCATTTGTAGATTAAGAAACTGAAACCTATACTATATCGTGTTCATACAGTTTATTAAGGAGTGAAGAGGGGATCTGAACTTTCATCTGAAGGCTTCAAGTCTCGTACTATTTCACTATGCCATGCTGCCCATGTTGGATGATATTTAGAGGTCATCAGGTTCACTTCTGTTAATTTAATGCAAGAATTCCCTGTAAAAGACCGACTCTGCTAAATTCCATGTGTGCGTGTGCGCGCGCGCACACACACACACACGCACACACACACACACACAGTCCATCTAGTTTTAAACTGGCTTGCTTGCTGGCAAGGTATTCCTTAAGTGTGGATGACATTTAACATATCGGTCCTGCTTGTGCCAAATAATTCTACAACAGGTCTCAAACATAAAATATATTTATTGGGATGTTAACCTGTCATTTATTTCATTACAGTACTTAAACATTTTTAACTAAAAAAAAAAGTTAAACAGGTAAAACACTCACAGAGCACAAATGCAAAAGTTATAAAAAGGTATATAGTGAAGATTCTCTTCCCCACATTCCCTTGTGCCTTAGCCAGTTTCCCTCGGTGAAACCAACCAAAGTTATCTTCCAGAGATATCTTATGTATATACAGTATATGTATGGTCCCTTTTCTTACAGAAATGAAAACATAATATACATTAATATACACTGGTTTACATTTTTACTTTCATTTAACAGCATATGTTGGATACTATTTCCTAGCATTACATAAAGAATTTTCTCATTTAAAAAAATCATCTTTATAACATTTCACTGTATTTATTTAATTAGTCTTCTACCAATGGGAATTTAGATTATTGCAATCTTACCACATAAACAATACCACAACAAGTAATTTCAGATATATAGAATTTCACAGGGGGGCAATTATATCCACAGGATAAATTCTGAGAAGTTAAATTGTTGGGTCAAAAGATACAAGTACTTATAATTTTGATAAATACTGTCAAATTGCCCTCTACAGAGGTTATATTATTAAAAACTCTAAAAATATACTCAAACAGAAATAAGAAGGATCTATACAAAAGAACAGATAAAATGCTGCTGAGGAATAAACACGGAAAAGACTAGAATCCTTCATCTTTTAAGTAGGATTCTTAGCAAAATACGGACAGATTATCACGATAAACAACACCATGAGGGTACATCAGCAAGGTCCAGATGGTGGGAAAATGTACAGGACAGTTGATCAGTTTCAACAAACATAACATAGAAATAAAGGTCAGTGAGAGCTAGAGAAACAGGGAAACAGATGGCTTAAGAGATTTGAGATGCATGTCAACAAATTACTATGCCTGGGCTTTATTTTACAGTTGAAACAAATTGTAAAAGTCATTTATAGTAATTGAGACAATTGTGGAAAAAGACTAGAATAAGTGGAAATTGATACCTTATTCTTCAATAGGAATATGCAATATTGAAAAGATGTCAGTTCTCCCTTTATTATACTAAACATTTAATAAAATTTCAGTAAAAATAGAGCTTTAAAAAAATTAGACTAATTTTAAAGTTTATGTAGAAAAAATTAAGAATACCAAAGAAAATTTTGAGGAATAAAAACAGTGATAAGATACTAAAATGAATTAAAAAGCCACAATAATTAAAATAGGGTGGTTCAAAATATAATTTACTATATGATAAAACTTGGCATTTCAAATCAGTGGTTTTAAAAGAGATTATTCAGTAAATAATAACTGGTGTTGGGAGAACACGATATTTTTGTGTTAAATCAATAAAGAAGATTACCTTGTACTTCAAATCAAAATAAATTCCGGAGAGATCAGACTTTAAAAGTAAACAATGAAACTTAAAAGTTCCAGGAAAAAATCACGAACTTTTTTAAACATATACTTTAAAAACATATATTCATATGTAAATATATGCATACACATATTTCTACATATCTTTTCCATATATGCACAAACACATATATGTGTGCATATATATGCATATGTTATATCTGAATATATAAGGTTGCATTAGGGAAGGCCCAAGTGTGACAAAGACCTAGGCATCATTAAAAAAAAAAATGTAAACATGCCTATGTTAAAATAAAAATAATCCACAGGAAAAAAAAAACTATATAACTACAGTCAAGAGACAAGTGAAAAACTGAAAAATCTTAAATCACAGACAAAAGAATAATTTTCCTATTCTACAAAGGACTTTTATAAATTAAAAAATCAACAAAAATTCTATAGAAAAACAGGCAAAGGATATGAATACATATTTCATCAAAAAGATATTACAAATGGCTTTTAAACATGTAAAAACATGGTCAAACTTTTCAATAATTATTAATTAAAATAAACTACACTGAGGTACCATTGGTCACTTAACAGATTGACAAAAATAATATTAAGGGTCACACTATTAATATTAGAGAATGACTCTAAGGCATGACTTGTAAAAAAATGAACTGGGACAGAAAAGCAGTCACCTCTTAAAAGTTGTAGAATATGTCTATAATCTTTAAGGTTGGGATTTTATTGTTCTATCTCACTTATACAAAGGTCACAATATTAGATGATTTCTCTTATCCAAAATGCAACTGATAAACTAGAATAAGCAAAAACTTTAAGATCTTTAAATAGTCAAAGATAAAAATCCATAAAGTTACATATTTTGTATCAAAGTCTGTATAGTTAACTCAGAGGGGCAGAAGTATGTAATCCCTACCCTGGAATGTTTAATTTTATTTTATGTATGATCTTAATATACATGCGTGTTTTCTTTTGGCTTCCTGTCTTTGGCAATTAAAAGAACAAAATTAGGGCCAGGCACGGTGGCTCATGCCTGTAATCCCAGCATTTTGAGAGGCCAAGGCTGGAGGATCACGAGGTCAAGAGATCGAGACCATCCTGGCCAACATGGTGAAACCCCGTTTCTACTAAAAATACAAAAATTAGCTGGGCATGGTGGCGCACAACTGTAGTCCCAGCTACTCAGGAGGCTGAGGCAGGAGAATTGCTTGAACCTGGGAGGCAGAGGTTGCAGTGAGCCGAGATCATGCCACTGCACTCCAGCCTGGTGACAGAACCACACTCTATCTCAAAACAAACAAACAAACAAACAAAAGAACAAAATTAGAGGGAGGGGCTCCTGGAGACAGGCATACTGACTTTAGGGAGAAGCCATAAAAAAAGCTGGTCTGCAGCAAATGAAAAACTCGGCACACCTCAAATAAAGTCTTAAAGTCTAGGACCTTTACCATAAGCATATTTCCTATGCGGATCACGGTATTACTGCAGCAGCCAGTGCTGGATATTCATGATGACGCCCTTCAACCATCTCAGAAATAGTAACCTATTCTATTCAGTAGGATCTTCAGAGATGTGCATAATATGTGTTAGATAAATTCCATAAGTCATCTGAAACACAATATTGGAATATTCAACAGGATACATTTCAGTTTTCTAGAAAACTCAGATACACAGAAAAACAAATTTCTTTGTGGCTGTAGCTAGCTATGATATTGCTATAGTGTAAAAGACAAATAATGCATGATCACGGATGTGCTTTTGTTTTTAACCCACAAATCAGATTTTTCAGTCTTCTTCAGTTTTGAATTGAGTACAGGCATACCTCAGTGATATTGCTGGTTTGGATCCAGGTCACCACAATAAAGTTAATAACACAATAAAGTGAGTTATATGAACTTTTTGGTTTTCCAGTGTATATAAAAGTTATGCTTACACTCTACTGTAGTCCATTAAGTGTGAATAGCATTATGTCTAAAAAAATAAGGCACATACCTTAATGTAAAAATACTTTATTGCTGAAAAATGCTAATGATCATCTGAGCCATCAGCAAGTCATAAGCTTTTCGTTGGTGGAGGGTCTTACCTTGATGTTGATGGCTGCTCACTGATAAGGCTGGTGGTTGCTGAAGGTTTGGGTGGTTGTAGCAATTTCTTAAAATAAGACAACAATGAAGTTTGCCACACCTATGGACTCTCACAAAATATTTCTTCTGTATCATGCAATGTTGTTTGATAGCATTTTACCCACAGTAGAACTTCTTTCAAAATTGGAGTCAGTCCTCTCAAACCCTACCATTGCTTTATCAACTGAGTTTTTGTAACAGTCTAAATTCTTTGTTGTAATTTCAACAATGTTCACAGCATCTTCACCAGGAGTAGATTCCACCTCCAAAAAAACACTTCCTTTGCTCATCCATAAGAAGCAATGGCTCATCCATTCAAATTTGATCATGAGATTGCAGAAATTCAGTTATATCTTCAGGATCCAATTCAAGTTCTCTTGTTATTTCTTCCATATCCACAGTTACTTCCTCCACTGAAGACTTCAATGAACCCCTCAAAATCATCCATGAGGGTTGGAATCAATTTCTTCCAAACTCTCGTTAATGTTGACACTTTAACTTTCTCCTGTGAATCAAAAATTTTCTTTACAAAAAAGATAACATTTTTTCAAATGGCATCACTAAATGATGTCATTCTAGTGAATCCTTCCAGAAAAATTTCAATTTACTTTGCCCAGATCTAAGAGAGGAATCACTATCTATGGCTCTATAAACTTACAAAATATATTTTTAAATAATAAGAATTGAAAGTCAAAATTACTCTTTGATCCATGGGCTGCAGAGAGGATGCCAAGTTAGTAGACATGAAGACAACATTAATCTCCATGTACATTTCCAATCAGAGCTCTTGGGTGATCAGGTACATTGTCAACGAGTGGTAATATTTTGAAAGGAACCTCTTTTTCCAAGCAGTAGGTCTCAGCAGTGAGCTTAAAATAACCACTAAGTCATGCTGCAAAACAGATGCCCTGTCATTCAGGTTGTGTTGTTCCATTTGTAGAGCACAGGCAGAGTAGATTTAGCATAATTCTTAAGTGCCCTAAGATTATCCAAATGGTAAATAAGCATTGGCTCCAACTTAAAGTCACCAGCTGCATTTAGCCCATAATGAGAGTCAGCCTGTCCTTTGAAGTTTTAAAGCCAGACATTGACTTTATCTCTCCAGCTATGAAAGTCCTAGATGGCACTGTCTTACAGTATAAGGGTGTTTCATCGACAGTGAAAATATGTTGTTTAGTGTAGCCAACTTCATCAGTCATCTTAGCTATATCTTCTGGATAACTTGCTGCAGCTTCTCCATCAGCACTTGCTGCTTTTCCATACACTTTTATGTTATAGAGATGGCTTCCTTTCTTAAACCTCATGAACCAATCTCTGCTAGCTTCAATCTTTTCTTCTGAAACCTCTTCACTTCCCTCAGCCTTCACAGAATTTAGGAGTTAGGCTATTGCTCTGGATTAGGCTTTGATTTAAAGGAATTTTGTGGCTGGTTTGATCTATCTAGACCACTAAAACTTTCTCCATATCAGCAATAGGCCTGTTTAACCTTCTATCATCCATGTGTTCACTGTGTTCACTGGAGTGGCATTTTTAATTAATTAACTTCAGGATTTTTTCTTTGCATTCACAACTTGGCTTGCTCCTTGGCACAGGAGGCCGAGCTTTTGGCCTATCTCAGCTTTTAACATGCCTTCCTCACTGATATGGTTTGGCTCTGTGTCCCCACCCAAATCTCAAGTTGTAGCTCCCATAATTCCCAGGTGTTGTGGGAGAGACCCAGTGGGAGAGAACTGAATCATGGGGGTGGGTCTTTCTTAGGCTATTCTCATGATAGTGAATAAATCTCAAGGGATCTAATGGTTTTAAAAATGGGAGTTCCTCTGCACAAGCTCTCTCTCTCTTTGCCTGCTGCCATCCATATAAGATGTGACTTGCTCCCTTTGCCTTCTGCCATGATCGTGAAGCCTCTCCAGTCATGTGGGACTGGAAGTCCATTAAATCTTTTTTTTTTTTTTTTTTTTGTAAATTGCCCAGTCTTGGGTACATATTTATCAACAGCATGAAAACGAACTAATACAGTAAATTGGTACCAGTAGAGTGGTGCATTGCTGAAAAGATAGCCGAAAATGTGGAAGCGACTTTGAAACTGGGTAACAGGCAGAGGTTGGAAGAGTTTGGAGGGCTCAGAAGAAGACAGGGAAGTGTGGGAAAGTTTGGAACTTCCAAGAGACTTGTTGAATGGCTTTGACAAAAATGCTGATAGTGATATGAACAATAAGGTCCAGGCTGAGGTAGTCTCAGATGGAGATGAGGAGCTTATTGGGAACTGGAGCAAAGGCGACTCTTGTTATGTTTTAGGCAAGAGACTGGCAGCATTTTGCCCCTGCCTTAGAGATCTGCAGAACTTTGAACTTGAGAGAGATGATTTAGGGTATCTGGCAGAGGAAATGTCTAAGCAGCAAAGCATTCAAAAATTGACTTGGGTGCTGTTAAAGGCGTTGAGTTTTATAAGAGAAGTAGAGCATAAAAGTTCAGAAAATTCACAGCCTGACAATGCTATAGAAAAGAAAATCCTATTTTCTGAGGAGAAATTCAAGCCAGCTAAGAAATCTGCATAAGTAACAAGGAGCTGAATGTTATCCCAAAGACAATAGGGAAAATGTCTCCAGGACATGTCAGAGACTTCTGTGGCAGCTCCTCCCATTACAGGCCCACAGGCCTAGGAGGAAAAAGTGGCTTCATGGACTGGGCCCAGGAACCCCGTGCTGTGTGTAGCCTGGGGACTTGGTGCCCTGTGTCCCAGCCACTCCAGCTGTGGCTGAAAGGGGCCAATGTAGAGCTTGGGCTGTGGCTTCAGAGGGTGCAAGCTTCGAGCCTTGGCAGCTACCATATGGTGTTGAGCCTGTGAGTGCACAGAAGTCAAGAATTGAGATTTGGGAACCTCCATCTAGATTTCAGAAGATGTATGCAAACGCCTGATTACCCAGGCAGAAGTTTGCTGTAGGGGTGGGACTCTCATGCAGTACCTCTGCTAGGGTAATGTGGAAGGGAAATGTGGGGTCGGAGCCCCCACACAGAGTCCCTACTAGAGCATTGTCTAGTGGATATGTGAGGAGAGGGCCACTGTCCACCAGACCCCAGAATGGTAGATGCACTGATAGCTTGCACTGTGTGCCTGGAAAAGCCACAGACACTCAATGCTAGCCTGTGAAGGCAGCTAGGAGGGAGGCTGTACCCTGCAAAGCCACAGGGGTGGAGCTGCCCAAGACAATGAGAACCTACCTCTTGCATCAGCGTGACCTGGACGTGAAACATGAAGTCAAAGGAGATCATTTTGGAGCTTTAAGATTTGACTGCCCTGCTGGATTTCAGACTGCATGGTTCCTGTAGCCACTTTGTTTTGGCCAATTTCTCCCACTTGCGACGGCTGTATTTATGCAATGCCTGTACTCCCATTGTATCTAGGAAGCAACTAACCTGCTTTTGATTTTACAAGCTCATAGGTAGAAGGGACTTGCCTTGTCTCAGATGAGACTTTGGATTGTAGACTTTTGAGTTAATGCTGAAATGAGTTAAGACTTTGAAGGACTGTTGTGAAGACGTGATTAGTTTTGAAATGTTAGGATGTCAGATTTGGGAGGAGCCAGAAGTGGAATAACATGGTATGGCCGTGTCCCCACCCAAATCTCATCTTGGATTCCCATGTGTTGTGGGAGGGACCCAGTAGGAGGTAACTGCACCATGGGGGCAAGTCTTTCCAATGCTGTTCTCATGATAGTGAATATGTGTCATGAGATCTGATAGTTTTAAAAAGAGGAGTTCCCCTGAACAAGCTCTCTCTCTCTGCCTGCTGCCATCCATGTAAGATATGACTTGCTCCTCCTTCCCTTCCACCATGATTGTGAGGCCTCCCCAGCCACGTGGAACTGTAAGTCCATTAAACCCTTTTCCCTGTATAAATTTGGGTATGAATTGAGCAGCAGCATGAAAACGGACTAATACAAATGTGTTTGGCTTAATAATCATAGCAGTCAGCACCATCTGTTGATTGCTGTCCTCACTGCCTGTGGCAGGAAGGCTCTCTGTGGTCAGTTTTCTTTTTGGTTGTGGCTCTCTTGCTGTTCCTTACTTTTTAGCCATTATAATTGATGCAATTTAAAAATTATTTAAGTGTTTTTTGCAATAAAGATACCAGGAAAAAAAAGGTGTCCTTGGGGAGTGAGTTATGTTAAGATTTAGATCCTAGTATAATTCAATAGTGTGTCTCTCTAAAGATCATTAATATTATTAATGTGAAGCAAAAGTTCTAGATTAAATAGCTTATGGGAGAATATAATTTATTCAGAATGACATGACTTTAAAGTGTTTTCACAACCTATTATTAAAAAGAGAGACAATACAACTATTTCTCAAACCTGGCACTTCTGAGTGTGTGGTCTGGTGATTGCTACTTCAGAATTGCCTAGGAGATGGTTAAAATCCAGTTTGGGGGCCACATCACCAAACTCTTGAAAAAGAAATTCTACATATTGACCTCGCTTGCCTGTATTTTTAACGGATATTTCAGGTGATTGTTAGACACACTCAAGTGTGGAAAACGAGCTGGTAGAATACCAACTAGGATATGCCTGTCAGTAAAATTGTGGTATACCAGCCTGAGCAACATGTTGAAACTGCATCTCCACCAAAGATACAAAATAAATTAGCTGGGCGTGGTGGTGCACACCTGTGTTTCCAGCTACTCGGGAGACTGAGGTGAGGGGATTGCTTGAGCCTAGGAGGTGGAGGTTGCAGTGAGCCAAGATCGCACCACTACACTCCAGCCTGGGTGACAGAGTAAGATCCTGTCTCAATACATACACACACACAAAACTGTGGTTGAAATATGCCAGTGGTGGCATGAGAAGAACGGGAAATGAGGAAATAATTGAACAATAATTACAAGCCAGATCACTTATTCCTTTGCAATCTACTAGCTGTGATTTTTACCTTTTTTTTCTAGCATTATTGCCCAATATCAATTTGCTCCCTAGACTGCAAGCTCCATGAGGAACAGAAACCACATCCGACCCACTTAGGACTACTAGGACCTAACCCACTGCTTGGCCCAAGTCTGCACTCAATGTTTGCTGAATGAATGATTTAGGTATATTATTCCTACTTACACCTGAGCCAACTGAGACCTGGGGACTTTGGGTAGATTACCTAAAATGACATAGCTGAAAAATAGTAAGCAGAGAATCAATGGGTCTGGCTCCAAAGTCCAGACCCCTTCCCTCCCAACATCCCCTCCTTGAATTGAATGTCACCGGGCATTCAATTTGTTCGTAAAGGAGACTTCTATCTACTTTGCCTGTTAAACATTCAAGTCTTCAAAAACCTCTGTAAGGAATTTTATTTAGAAAATAAGTCACGTAGTATATTAGAATGTGATAAATATCCTAGAAAAAAAAACCTCAGTGAAAGGGATAAGAAAGTAAGGAGGTGAGAGGGAGTATTGCAATTTTAAATAAAAAGATTAGGAAGCTTCACTGAATAGGCGATTTTTGAACAAAGGTTTCAAGGAGGAAGGTGAAGAAGCTAAACTCTGCATATCTAGGGTCAGAGGCCAGGGATTAGCAAGTGCAAATGCTGAGGAATGAGTCTGGTTAATCCAGAGATCAGCAAGAAGCCAATACAGGTGGAATGGAGAGGCTGAGGTGGAGAGTGAAACTGAAAGCCTCACTAGACTGAGTTAAGGAAGGATGGGGAACAAAAATTTAGAAACTGAGCAAAGAAGACTCTTGAAGAACAGTAGCTGGGTGGAGAAGGGAGTAGTCAAGAAAGAGTTTTCTTTGTTTTCTAGTTTGTTTAAGACAGGAGAAAAAACAGCACGTTTGTTTCCTCGGGGTAATGATCTAGGGGAGGGGGAAGTGGATTATTTGGAGAAGGGCACTGCAGGAGTGGTATCATGAGGACAGGAGAGGGAATGAAGTCTAGAACACAAGTAGAGGCATTGATCTTATAGAGAAGCACTGACAATGCATCTATAGAAACAGGAGAAAAGGTAAAGTATGTGGGTACAGATGCTTTTGGGTGGAAACATGTGGTAGTGAGTGTGGAGGTTTTCTGAAGGTTTCCCTTTTCTCTGTGAAATAGGACATGGGGTATATCATAGAGACCAAGGGTGGAAGGAGGTGCTGGAGAACCTGTCTTAAGAACATTTTTTCATGGCATTCTACTTATAGGAAAAGTACCATACTAGGTATTTCTGCTTAAACATATGGAAATATCTTAAGCACAGACTCCTGCCAAGGTAGTATTACTCATCTTTGCTTAGAATTAGTTTGGAAAATAAATTGTACAAGTAATGAATTTTGAAAAATAGAGATTGAAAACCTTCTCCTCTTGCCCATTTGTATTGCAAATTTATTCTCCCCAAGTTATTTCATGTTCTGAATGTCACCGAGAAATTTGGTAGATTGCTGAGCTGCACCCCAGAAGTGAGTTTCTAACAATAATTTAATTACAAGGGTCATAACTATGCTTTACCATGTGGGGCTGCCAGATGTAATCAATGCAATATAAGTTTAAAGAAGACATTATTGACTACGTTGAAGCACATTTTATAAGCAATGAAAGCTATCATTTATGCAACAGAAATTAATGTCTTATGGAATTAGAACATCAGTAGACTATACAATGGTTGGAGGTTTAAGGTGGAATGAGCCTACGTAAGTCAGATAATAAAGGTATTACTAACTAGTCCTCCACCCCACCACATCAATCAAATCTTTAAGGCAAACAAGGCTTAAAGTTTTTATGCTACTACATTTGATGATACAATTAGAAATTGTTACAATTGGGAATTTAGTTTTATTAGCAGAGAATCTGGGCAAAGGCATCAGCCATTAAATAGAGGCCCATAAAGTTTTTAACCCGGGGACAATGAATAGTTTAACAAACTAAAATTTCTATCACTAAACTTTTCATCTTTTTATTTGGGCTCTTCAAGCCTCAAAGCTGTTGCAACCCAGTGGCTAGTCTTGCAATGGATACACTTATAAAAACACCTGCAATCCCAAATGTATTAAGTCTATTGTTCGAAAGTCTGAAGGCAGGCTTGGGGCAAAAGATCACATGTGAGTAAACCATATGAGGCACTGTTTTCTCCCTCTCTAGTTTATGTTAAAGGTTCTTATACAAGCAAAGAGTTCATTTGTTCTAAGGAACAGCTGTTGTACTAGTGTTAAATCTTGTTCAAATACAGATGCATAAATTGCGCCTGTCACCAAAACAATGGCACAAGCTCAAGATCCAAAACCACCCACCCTGCAGAAAATAATCATTTAGTTTTACTCTG